>NW_027465848.1:0-300000 GCF_049634645.1 Pelodiscus sinensis
TCCTCCCCATGCTATATGAGACGGTACTGCCTTTAAACCCCCTAACCTCCCCGTACGTACGCGCGCACACACACACACACACACAGACACACACACACACACAGACACACACAGACACACACACACACATCTTGCCTTCTTATCCATCCATGGCTTGAATGGGAACGCTACATGTTTCTTAACCTCACAGTTCCTCATCCTTTGGCTGAGTTGCATTGCATAGAATTGTCTGTCCATGTGGTAGGGTGATCCCTCATACAAGGTGATTGCTTTGCTTGGGCAACACTCACACCAAAGAGCAGTTTTCGATTTGTGAATTGTTCACACAATGGAATCAGGTGGCTAGAGACCTTCATCTGACACAACACTTCCAGCAGGCCATGAGGCCTCTTTTAGTACCAAGGCCTGTGTCAGCTCAGAGGCCACCCTCAACCTCAGCGAGCTACAGAGCCACTGCTTCTCCAAGAGGCATAGAAGCCTCTCTCCTTTGAACACACCAAAGAAAAGGTCTCGCAAGAGCAATTGTGACTGTGCTAGGTCTCCAGGAGACTCTTCTTACTCCTCCAGGAACGATGGCCACTGCTCGTGTTCAGCCGCTTCCCAGTGCAAGATAGGGATTTGAGAGGTCCTATGTCATTGACTCCAGTACCAGCCCAAGAGCATCCATTGAGTCGGATACTGACAAGGGTGATGCTGATGTTGATTGTGCCCATGTCGGCAGCATTTCAGGTGGTGGACCTCCTGCCTTTGCATCACGAGCTCTGCTTTGGTTCAGGACTTCTCCAAAGCTGTGTCATCCATAGCTTTGCTGTATAGAAAGTCTGCTGAACCTTTGGGTCTGTTGGTGCCACCTCCTGATGTTCTTGTGGAAGTGAATCTGGTGCCAGGCTCAGCACAATGGTCTGCACTGGTACCAGAAAACTCTTTAGCACAATGCGTTTTGAGCACCCAATATTGCTGTGGTGGCACTTCATGCCCTCCGCCTCTGCATCATCTGCTGCTTTGGTACCGCTGCTGACTTTGGTACGGGTGCCATTCCCAGCACTGGAGACAATGGAGACCTACTCCATGCCAGCTGTGCCATTTCCACCATTCCTCCCCGGCTTTGCATAAGTCATCTCCCCGGGACTGGTTGATTGCGCTCTCAGGGCTGACTCCAGTCACCTGACCTACACCTGGAACTGTGCATGTAGTGGCATGGTGTAGTACGGTCACTGATGTAATAGGGCAAGATTTACTGTCATGATGTCCTGACAAGTCTGGCTCCGTCTGTGATGATAACCAGAGGGCTGCTTGCCTGTGTGCTCAACCATGTGTGCCATGTCAACTTGCCCAGTTTGTCCCCACCGCAGACGCTGAGAGAGCCCCCAAATCAGATAAGGATCGAAGGTGCACAGGCAGGTTTATTATTGAGCGAAGTGCAGTCATGGCTGTTAGTGCTCCATTGAACCACTGTGCGTATGTAATTCATAAAAACGGACTCAGCACGATCAGTGGGAGATCCCACTGCCCCCCAGCTGGACAAAGACTGGGCTGTCCCCCAAGACCCCACTTTATATACAGGTACAAAAAAGTTAGTCATTTCTGACGTCGTCAGGTGACCGCCCTCTGACGCTACTTGGATACCGCCCATCGCCCTGCACCTCGTCGTTTCATTAGCACATCTCTGCCCATCATGCTGTCATTGTAGACCAGAGGAGGGGAACCTTTTTTGGGTCGAGGGCCACTGACTCAGAAAAATCAGCTGGAGGACCCCACACAAGTGGGAAGCAAAAAGCACCCCCCTCACTGTGGCTCCCAACTGAGAAGGAAAAAGACACTCCCCACATTTCCCTCACACACCATGCTGGGGGCCCCAGCCTAGTACATTTTGTATGCTCCATCCCCACGGTGGCGGGAGGGGGCGGCTGGAGCACCAACGTGGGCTTCCCACTGCTAGGAGACATGTATTCCATGACCGACCCTCCATCTTCTCTGCATCAGTCGATAGGTGCTCTGTGCGAAGGAACTGAGGGCCAAGGTGACACCACATAATTATAGCCAGAGAAGGTGGTATGGTCTTGAGGTGCGAGTTCCACCCCCTGCGTATGCTAATAGGCAAAACTTGCTGGCCTCAGTGCACTGAGCTATAATTGCAGTAAGTATGAATTTTGTATTGTGCCTCGACCAAGTCTTCAGCTTGGTTTTGAGATGACCATTTTGCAATCAGATTGTCAGAGGTGGTTGAATGTGTCCTATAGATAGACCCAAATGCCTCAGCTCAAATGTATGTATAGGCTGCTGTGCTTTCCTAAGTCCCGTTGACTTAGTGTTTTCAGCTGAGAGAGACAGACACACATGCCACCTCACCCCTCCAACACCTTGCTGAGAGTGTGGAATTCATCGAGTTGAACTAGAAGTAATTCTAGACTTCACTTCTTCCATCTTGCTATTCCCATTTCTGTCAGTGGCTAAGTTAACTCCCGTGAGTTATGCAAGGTCACCATTTACAGCTGTTTGAGCACCACGTGTAACTTGCTTCCCTAATTAATATGTTAAGGAGAGTTGGGTCTGGTTAGGGCAGGTATGAATTCCTGCCACAGCACTTGGTAAGGAAAGGCTGGATTCCTGTCATCTTCTTACCCAGCTATTGTTTGTGTAATTCTTTTGTAAATGTAAAATCAAGATTACTTTGTTTTGGTTCCAGTCAGGTACATCTCCATGTAATCAGCCAGGATTTTGATTCCCCTTGCCTTAAAAACAAAAAACACTGGAATTCTTTTACCACCGAGTACTTCTTAAACTCTCAAGGTAAAAAACTTTATAACATTTGCTGCAGACATTGAATTTGTATCGTTTTAGTATATTTTCAAAGGTAAATTCTTAACTGTGTTAGAAAAAGTGGAAGATCCCACTTAGGATTGGATTTTGGGCAATATTGGTTTTCTGATAAAAATAAGCATAGCTTTTGATTGGGATAGACTCATCTATTTCCAGGGGGGAGATTTGGAGAGAGAATTGGAGTGTTGGGATAGAACAATCCTGTTGTGCAAGGGTAAAATACTGTATAGGTAAAGCAGCATGCACTGACTTCAGAGTGCGGAGAGCACTCTGTCTCCTGATGCCAACTGTTTGTGTTTCTTTCAGATGTGATAGAGATGGTAAAGACCAAAGGAAAAGTTCTGGTTAAAGATGGGACCTGTGAGCTCCTCAAGTTGCCCCTCAGATGTCACATGTGCAAGCAGCACCTACCTACCATCCCACAGTTAAAAGAACATCTCAAGAAACATTGGCCAAAGTAACTGTAAACATCACTGTAAATCTGACCAGTCTAGAGCTAAAAACAATCCCCCAGAAAACTTGTTTAATCAAGTTGAATAGATTTTTGTTTTAGCTGCTGGAAAGATTCTTCCCTGGGGAAAACAGCATACAACTTGACATTTTGTAACAACTTTTTAGAAGACAAATAAAGCAGCCTCAGGGTCAGTATATAGTGGATTCATTGTAGACTGTCAGTCCTGCAGCCTAACTGGCATGTCTCTGAAAGGTTTTTCTAGAAATCAGTGTGGATTATGCGTACACAAAATCTGCTAAACCCCTGATACAGATTTAATGCACTGTAAAGCCAGAAGCGACTGTTGGTATCATCTAGGCTAGGGATCAGCAACCTGTGGCTCAGGAGCCATAAATAGCTCACTTAGGAGCCAAATGTGGCTTACGAATTGAGCTCAGCTTCCCCCGGGATTAGCGCCCCCCGGGGCGGGGAGCAAACGGAGAGTGTTTTGTACCAGGGACCCGTCCCCCGGGATTAGCGCCCCCAGGGGGGGAGCAAACGGAGAGTGTTTTGTACCAGGGACCCGTCCCCCGGGATTAGCGCCCCCCGGGGCGGGGAGCAAACGGAGAGTGTTTTGTACCAGGGACCCGTCCCCCGGGATTAGCGCCCCCCGGGGCGGGGAGCAAACGGAGAGTGTTTTGTACCGGGGACCCGTCCCCCGGGATTAGCGCCCCCTGGGGCGGGGAGCAAACGGAGAGTGTTTTGTACCAGGGACCCGTCCCCCGGGATTAGCGCCCCCCTGGGGCGGGGAGCAAACGGAGAGTGTTTTGTACCAGGGACCTGTCCCCCGGGATTAGCGCCCCCCGGGGCGGGGAGCAAACGGAGAGTGTTTTGTACCAGGGACCCGTCCCCCGGGATTAGCGCCCCCGGGGCGGGGAGCAAACGGAGAGTGTTTTGTACCAGGGACCCGTCCCCCGGGATTAGCGCCCCCCGGGGCGGGGAGCAAACGGAGAGTGTTTTGTACCAGGGACCCGTCCCCCGGGATTAGCGCCCCCTGGGGCGGGGAGCAAACGGAGAGTGTTTTGTACCAGGGACCCGTCCCCCGGGATTAGCGCCCCCCGGGGCGGGGAGCAAACGGAGAGTGTTTTGTACCAGGGACCCGTCCCCCGGGATTAGCGCCCCCCGGGGCGGGGAGCAAACGGAGAGTGTTTTGTACCAGGGACCCGTCCCCCGGGATTAGCGCCCACCGGAGCGGGGAGCAAACGGAGAGTGTTTTGTACCAGGGACCCGTCCCCCGGGATTAGCGCCCCCTGGGCGGGGAGCAAACGGAGAGTGTTTTGTACCAGGGACCCGTCCCCCGGGATTAGCGCCCCCCGGGGCGGGGAGCAAACGGAGAGTGTTTTGTACCAGGGACCCGTCCCCCGGATTAGCGCCCCCGGGGCGGGGAGCAAACGGAGAGTGTTTTGTACCAGGGACCCGTCCCCCGGGATTAGCGCCCCCTGGGGCGGGGAGCAAACGGAGAGTGTTTTGTACCAGGGACCCGTCCCCCGGGATTAGCGCCCACCGGAGCGGGGAGCAAACGGAGAGTGTTTTGTACCAGGGACCCGTCCCCCGGGATTAGCGCCCCCGGGGCGGGGAGCAAACGGAGAGTGTTTTGTACCAGGGACCCGTCCCCCGGGATTAGCGCCCCCCGGGGCGGGGAGCAAACGGAGAGTGTTTTGTACCAGGGACCCGTCCCCCGGGATTAGCGCCCCCGGGGCGGGGAGCAAACGGAGAGTGTTTTGTACCAGGGACCCGTCCCCCGGGATTAGCGCCCCCGGGGCGGGGAGCAAACGGAGAGTGTTTTGTACCAGGGACCCGTCCCCCGGGATTAGCGCCCCCGGGGCGGGGAGCAAACGGAGAGTGTTTTGTACCAGGGACCCGTCCCCCGGGATTAGCGCCCCCGGGGCGGGGAGCAAACGGAGAGTGTTTTGTACCAGGGACCCGTCCCCCGGGATTAGCGCCCCCTGGGGCGGGGAGCAAACGGAGAGTGTTTTGTACCAGGGACCCGTCCCCCGGGATTAGCGCCCCCCGGGGCGGGGAGCAAACGGAGAGTGTTTTGTACCAGGGGCCCGTCCCCCGGGATTAGCGCCCCCCGGGGCGGGGAGCAGACGGAGAGTGTTTTGTACCAGGGCCCGTCCCCCGGGATTAGCGCCCCCCGGGGCGGGGAGCAAACGGAGAGTGTTTTGTACCAGGGACCCGTCCCCCGGGATTAGCGCCCCCCGGGGCGGGGAGCAAACGGAGAGTGTTTTGTACCAGGGACCCGTCCCCCGGGATTAGCGCCCCCCGGGGCGGGGAGCAAACGGAGAGTGTTTTGTACCAGGGACCCGTCCCCCGGGATTAGCGCCCCCCGGGGCGGGGAGCAAACGGAGAGTGTTTTGTACCAGGGACCCGTCCCCCGGGATTAGCGCCCCCCGGGGCGGGGAGCAAACGGAGAGTGTTTTGTACCAGGGACCCGTCCCCCGGGATTAGCGCCCCCTGGGGCGGGGAGCAAACGGAGAGTGTTTTGTACCAGGGACCCGTCCCCCGGGATTAGCGCCCACTGGAGCGGGGAGCAAACGGAGAGTGTTTTGTACCAGGGACCCGTCCCCCGGGATTGGCGCCCCCCGGGGCGGGGAGCAAACGGAGAGTGTTTTGTACCAGGGACCCGTCCCCCGGGATTAGCGCCCCCCGGGGCGGGGAGCAAACGGAGAGTGTTTTGTACCAGGGACCCGTCCCCCGGGATTAGCGCCCCCCGGGGCGGGGAGCAAACGGAGAGTGTTTTGTACCGGGGGCCCGTCCCCCGGGATTAGCGCCCCCGGGGCGGGGAGCAAACGGAGAGTGTTTTGTACCGGGGACCCGTCCCCCGGGATTAGCGCCCCCGGGGCGGGGAGCGAACGGAGAGTGTTTTGTACCGGGGGCCCGTCCCCCGGGATTAGCGCCCCCCGGGGCGGGGAGCAAACGGAGAGTGTTTTGTACCGGGGGCCCGTCCCCCGGGATTAGCGCCCCCCGGGGCGGGGAGCAAACGGAGAGTGTTTTGTACCAGGGGCCCGTCCCCCGGGATTAGCGCCCCCGGGGCGGGGAGCAAACGGAGAGTGTTTTGTACCAGGGACCCGTCCCCCGGGATTAGCGCCCCCGGGGCAGGGAGCAAACGGAGAGTGTTTTGTACCAGGGACCCGTCCCCCGGGATTAGCCCCCCCAGGGGGGGAGCAAACGGAGAGTGTTTTGTACCAGGGACCCGTCCCCCGGGATTAGCGCCCCCCGGGGCGGGGAGCAAACGGAGAGTGTTTTGTACCAGGGACCCGTCCCCCGGGATTAGCGCCCCCGGGGCGGGGAGCAAACGGAGAGTGTTTTGTACCGGGGACCCGTCCCCCGGGGTTAGCGCCCCCCGGGGCGGGGAGCAAACGGAGAGTGTTTTGTACCAGGGGCCCGTCCCCCGGGATTAGCGCCCCTGGAGCGGGGAGCAAACGGAGAGTGTTTTGTACCGGGGACCCGTCCCCCGGGATTAGCGCCCCCCGGGGCGGGGAGCAAACGGAGAGTGTTTTGTACCAGGGACCCGTCCCCCGGGATTAGCGCCCCCGGGGCGGGGAGCAAACGGAGAGTGTTTTGTACCAGGGACCCGTCCCCCGGGATTAGCGCCCCCCGGGGCGGGGAGCAAACGGAGAGTGTTTTGTACCAGGGCCCGTCCCCCGGGATTAGCGCCCCCCGGGGCGGGGAGCAAACGGAGAGTGTTTTGTACCAGGGACCCGTCCCCCGGGATTAGCGCCCCCCGGGGCGGGGAGCAAACGGAGAGTGTTTTGTACCAGGGACCCGTCCCCCGGGATTAGCGCCCCCCGGGGCGGGGAGCAAACGGAGAGTGTTTTGTACCAGGGACCCGTCCCCCGGGATTAGCGCCCCCCGGGGCGGGGAGCAAACGGAGAGTGTTTTGTACCAGGGACCCGTCCCCCGGGATTAGCGCCCCCCGGGGCGGGGAGCAAACGGAGAGTGTTTTGTACCAGGGACCCGTCCCCCGGGATTAGCGCCCCCTGGGGCGGGGAGCAAACGGAGAGTGTTTTGTACCAGGGACCCGTCCCCCGGGATTAGCGCCCCCGGGGCGGGGAGCAAACGGAGAGTGTTTTGTACCAGGGACCCGTCCCCCGGGATTAGCGCCCCCGGGGCGGGGAGCAAACGGAGAGTGTTTTGTACCAGGGGCCCGTCCCCCGGGATTAGCGCCCCCGGGGCGGGGAGCAAACGGAGAGTGTTTTGTACCAGGGGCCCGTCCCCCGGGATTAGCGCCCCCCGGGGCGGGGAGCAAACGGAGAGTGTTTTGTACCAGGGACCCGTCCCCCGGGATTAGCGCCCCCTGGGGCGGGGAGCAAACGGAGAGTGTTTTGTACCAGGGACCCGTCCCCCGGGATTAGCGCCCCCCGGGGCGGGGAGCAAACGGAGAGTGTTTTGTACCAGGGACCCGTCCCCCGGGATTAGCGCCCCCCGGGGCGGGGAGCAAACGGAGAGTGTTTTGTACCAGGGGCCCGTCCCCCGGGATTAGCGCCCCCTGGGGCGGGGAGCAAACGGAGAGTGTTTTGTACCAGGGGCCCGTCCCCCGGGATTAGCGCCCCCCGGGGCGGGGAGCAAACGGAGAGTGTTTTGTACCAGGGGCCCGTCCCCCGGGATTAGCGCCCCCCGGGGCGGGGAGCAAACGGAGAGTGTTTTGTACCAGGGACCCGTCCCCCGGGATTAGCGCCCCCCGGGGCGGGGAGCAAACGGAGAGTGTTTTGTACCAGGGACCCGTCCCCCGGGATTAGCGCCCCCCGGGGCGGGGAGCAAACGGAGAGTGTTTTGTACCAGGGACCCGTCCCCCGGGATTAGCGCCCCCCGGGGCGGGGAGCAAACGGAGAGTGTTTTGTACCAGGGACCCGTCCCCCGGGATTAGCGCCCCCCGGGGCGGGGAGCAAACGGAGAGTGTTTTGTACCAGGGACCCGTCCCCCGGGATTAGCGCCCCCCGGGGCGGGGAGCAAACGGAGAGTGTTTTGTACCAGGGACCCGTCCCCCGGGATTAGCGCCCCCTGGGGCGGGGAGCAAACGGAGAGTGTTTTGTACCAGGGGCCCGTCCCCCGGGATTAGCGCCCCCCGGGGCGGGGAGCAAACGGAGAGTGTTTTGTACCAGGGACCCGTCCCCCGGGATTAGCGCCCCCCGGGGCGGGGAGCAAACGGAGAGTGTTTTGTACCAGGGACCCGTCCCCCGGGATTAGCGCCCCCCGGGGCGGGGAGCAAACGGAGAGTGTTTTGTACCAGGGACCCGTCCCCCGGGATTAGCGCCCCCCGGGGCGGGGAGCAAACGGAGAGTGTTTTGTACCAGGGACCCGTCCCCCGGGATTAGCGCCCCCCGGGGCGGGGAGCAAACGGAGAGTGTTTTGTACCAGGGACCCGTCCCCCGGGATTAGCGCCCCCCGGGGCGGGGAGCAAACGGAGAGTGTTTTGTACCAGGGACCCGTCCCCCAGGATTAGCGCCCCCCGGGGCGGGGAGCAAACGGAGAGTGTTTTGTACCAGGGGCCCGTCCCCCGGGATTAGCGCCCCCCGGGGCGGGGAGCAAACGGAGAGTGTTTTGTACCAGGGACCCGTCCCCCGGGATTAGCGCCCCCCGGGGCGGGGAGCAAACGGAGAGTGTTTTGTACCAGGGACCCGTCCCCCGGGATTAGCCCCCCCAGGGGGGGAGCAAACGGAGAGTGTTTTGTACCAGGGACCCGTCCCCCGGGATTAGCGCCCCCTGGGGGGGGGAGCAAACGGAGAGTGTTTTGTACCAGGGACCCGTCCCCCGGGATTAGCGCCCCCCGGGGCGGGGAGCAAACGGAGAGTGTTTTGTACCGGGGACCCGTCCCCCGGGATTAGCGCCCCCCGGGGCGGGGAGCAAACGGAGAGTGTTTTGTACCAGGGACCCGTCCCCCGGGATTAGCGCCCCCCGGGGCGGGGAGCAAACGGAGAGTGTTTTGTACCAGGGACCCGTCCCCCGGGATTAGCGCCCCCGGGGCGGGGAGCAAACGGAGAGTGTTTTGTACCGGGGGCCCGTCCCCCGGGATTAGCGCCCCCCGGGGCGGGGAGCAAACGGAGAGTGTTTTGTACCAGGGGCCCGTCCCCCGGGATTAGCGCCCCCGGGGCGGGGAGCAAACGGAGAGTGTTTTGTACCAGGGGCCCGTCCCCCGGGATTAGCACCCCCCGGGGCGGGGAGCAAACGGAGAGTGTTTTGTACCAGGGACCCGTCCCCCGGGATTAGCGCCCCCTGGGCGGGGAGCAAACGGAGAGTGTTTTGTACCGGGGACCCGTCCCCCGGGATTAGCGCCCCCCGGGGCGGGGAGCAAACGGAGAGTGTTTTGTACCAGGGACCCGTCCCCCGGGATTAGCGCCCCCCGGGGCGGGGAGCAAACGGAGAGTGTTTTGTACCGGGGACCCGTCCCCCGGGATTAGCGCCCCCCGGGGCGGGGAGCAAACGGAGAGTGTTTTGTACCAGGGACCCGTCCCCCGGGATTAGCGCCCCCGGGGCAGGGAGCAAACGGAGAGTGTTTTGTACCAGGGACCCGTCCCCCGGGATTAGCCCCCCCAGGGGGGGAGCAAACGGAGAGTGTTTTGTACCAGGGACCCGTCCCCCGGGATTAGCGCCCCCCGGGGCGGGGAGCAAACGGAGAGTGTTTTGTACCAGGGACCCGTCCCCCGGGATTAGCGCCCCCGGGGCGGGGAGCAAACGGAGAGTGTTTTGTACCGGGGACCCGTCCCCCGGGGTTAGCGCCCCCCGGGGCGGGGAGCAAACGGAGAGTGTTTTGTACCAGGGGCCCGTCCCCCGGGATTAGCGCCCCTGGAGCGGGGAGCAAACGGAGAGTGTTTTGTACCGGGGACCCGTCCCCCGGGATTAGCGCCCCCCGGGGCGGGGAGCAAACGGAGAGTGTTTTGTACCAGGGACCCGTCCCCCGGGATTAGCGCCCCCGGGGCGGGGAGCAAACGGAGAGTGTTTTGTACCAGGGACCCGTCCCCCGGGATTAGCGCCCCCCTGGGGCGGGGAGCAAACGGAGAGTGTTTTGTACCAGGGACCCGTCCCCCGGGATTAGCGCCCCCCGGGGCGGGGAGCAAACGGAGAGTGTTTTGTACCAGGGCCCGTCCCCCGGGATTAGCGCCCCCCGGGGCGGGGAGCAAACGGAGAGTGTTTTGTACCAGGGACCCGTCCCCCGGGATTAGCGCCCCCGGGGCGGGGAGCGAACGGAGAGTGTTTTGTACCGGGGGCCCGTCCCCCGGGATTAGCGCCCCCCGGGGCGGGGAGCGAACGGAGAGTGTTTTGTACCGGGGGCCCGTCCCCCGGGATTAGCGCCCCCCGGGGCGGGGAGCAAACGGAGAGTGTTTTGTACCAGGGGCCCGTCCCCCGGGATTAGCGCCCCCGGGGCGGGGAGCAAACGGAGAGTGTTTTGTACCAGGGACCCGTCCCCCGGGATTAGCGCCCCCGGGGCAGGGAGCAAACGGAGAGTGTTTTGTACCAGGGACCCGTCCCCCGGGATTAGCCCCCCCAGGGGGGGAGCAAACGGAGAGTGTTTTGTACCAGGGACCCGTCCCCCGGGATTAGCGCCCCCCGGGGCGGGGAGCAAACGGAGAGTGTTTTGTACCAGGGACCCGTCCCCCGGGATTAGCGCCCCCGGGGCGGGGAGCAAACGGAGAGTGTTTTGTACCGGGGACCCGTCCCCCGGGGTTAGCGCCCCCCGGGGCGGGGAGCAAACGGAGAGTGTTTTGTACCAGGGGCCCGTCCCCCGGGATTAGCGCCCCTGGAGCGGGGAGCAAACGGAGAGTGTTTTGTACCGGGGACCCGTCCCCCGGGATTAGCGCCCCCCGGGGCGGGGAGCAAACGGAGAGTGTTTTGTACCAGGGACCCGTCCCCCGGGATTAGCGCCCCCGGGGCGGGGAGCAAACGGAGAGTGTTTTGTACCAGGGACCCGTCCCCCGGGATTAGCGCCCCCCGGGGCGGGGAGCAAACGGAGAGTGTTTTGTACCAGGGCCCGTCCCCCGGGATTAGCGCCCCCCGGGGCGGGGAGCAAACGGAGAGTGTTTTGTACCAGGGACCCGTCCCCCGGGATTAGCGCCCCCCGGGGCGGGGAGCAAACGGAGAGTGTTTTGTACCAGGGACCCGTCCCCCGGGATTAGCGCCCCCCGGGGCGGGGAGCAAACGAAGAGTGTTTTGTACCAGGGGCCCGTCCCCCGGGATTAGCGCCCCCCGGGGCGGGGAGCAAACGGAGAGTGTTTTGTACCAGGGACCCGTCCCCCGGGATTAGCGCCCCCCGGGGCGGGGAGCAAACGGAGAGTGTTTTGTACCAGGGACCCGTCCCCCGGGATTAGCGCCCCCCGGGGCGGGGAGCAAACGGAGAGTGTTTTGTACCAGGGACCCGTCCCCCGGGATTAGCGCCCCCCTGGGGCGGGGAGCAAACGGAGAGTGTTTTGTACCAGGGACCCGTCCCCCGGGATTAGCACCCCCCGGGGCGGGGAGCAAACGGAGAGTGTTTTGTACCAGGGACCAGTCCCCCAGGATTAGCGCCCCCTGGGGCGGGGAGCAAACGGAGAGTGTTTTGTACCAGGGACCCGTCCCCCGGGATTAGCGCCCCCCGGGGCAGGGAGCAAACGGAGAGTGTTTTGTACCAGGGACCCGTCCCCCGGGATTAGCGCCCCCTGGGGCGGGGAGCAAACGGAGAGTGTTTTGTACCAGGGACCCGTCCCCCGGGATTAGCGCCCCCCGGGGCAGGGAGCAAACGGAGAGTGTTTTGTACCAGGGACCCGTCCCCCGGGATTAGCGCCCCCTGGGGCGGGGAGCAAACGGAGAGTGTTTTGTACCAGGGACCCGTCCCCCGGGATTAGCGCCCCCCGGGGCAGGGAGCAAACGGAGAGTGTTTTGTACCAGGGACCCGTCCCCCGGGATTAGCGCCCCCCGGGGCGGGGAGCAAACGGAGAGTGTTTTGTACCAGGGACCCGTCCCCCGGGATTAGCGCCCCCTGGGCGGGGAGCAAACGGAGAGTGTTTTGTACCAGGGCCCGTCCCCCGGGATTAGCGCCCCCTGGGGCGGGGAGCAAACGGAGAGTGTTTTGTACCAGGGACCCGTCCCCCGGGATTAGCGCCCCCTGGGGCGGGGAGCAAACGGAGAGTGTTTTGTACCAGGGACCCGTCCCCCGGGATTAGCGCCCCCGGGGCGGGGAGCAAACGGAGAGTGTTTTGTACCAGGGACCCGTCCCCCGGGATTAGCGCCCCCGGGGCGGGGAGCAAACGGAGAGTGTTTTGTACCAGGGGCCCGTCCCCCGGGATTAGCGCCCCCGGGGCGGGGAGCAAACGGAGAGTGTTTTGTACCAGGGGCCCGTCCCCCGGGATTAGCGCCCCCCGGGGCGGGGAGCAAACGGAGAGTGTTTTGTACCAGGGACCCGTGCCCCGGGATTAGCGCCCCCTGGGGCGGGGAGCAAACGGAGAGTGTTTTGTACCAGGGACCCGTCCCCCGGGATTAGCGCCCCCCGGGGCGGGGAGCAAACGGAGAGTGTTTTGTACCAGGGACCCGTCCCCCGGGATTAGCGCCCCCCGGGGCGGGGAGCAAACGGAGAGTGTTTTGTACCAGGGGCCCGTCCCCCGGGATTAGCGCCCCCTGGGGCGGGGAGCAAACGGAGAGTGTTTTGTACCAGGGGCCCGTCCCCCGGGATTAGCGCCCCCCGGGGCGGGGAGCAAACGGAGAGTGTTTTGTACCAGGGGCCCGTCCCCCGGGATTAGCGCCCCCCGGGGCGGGGAGCAAACGGAGAGTGTTTTGTACCAGGGACCCGTCCCCCGGGATTAGCGCCCCCCGGGGCGGGGAGCAAACGGAGAGTGTTTTGTACCAGGGGCCCGTCCCCCGGGATTAGCGCCCCCCGGGGCGGGGAGCAAACGGAGAGTGTTTTGTACCAGGGACCCGTCCCCCGGGATTAGCGCCCCCCGGGGCGGGGAGCAAACGGAGAGTGTTTTGTACCAGGGACCCGTCCCCCGGGATTAGCGCCCCCCGGGGCGGGGAGCAAACGGAGAGTGTTTTGTACCAGGGACCCGTCCCCCGGGATTAGCGCCCCCCGGGGCGGGGAGCAAACGGAGAGTGTTTTGTACCAGGGACCCGTCCCCCGGGATTAGCGCCCCCCGGGGCGGGGAGCAAACGGAGAGTGTTTTGTACCAGGGGCCCGTCCCCCGGGATTAGCGCCCCCCGGGGCGGGGAGCAAACGGAGAGTGTTTTGTACCAGGGGCCCGTCCCCCGGGATTAGCGCCCCCCGGGGCGGGGAGCAAACGGAGAGTGTTTTGTACCAGGGACCCGTCCCCCGGGATTAGCGCCCCCCGGGGCGGGGAGCAAACGGAGAGTGTTTTGTACCAGGGACCCGTCCCCCGGGATTAGCCCCCCCAGGGCGGGGAGCAAACGGAGAGTGTTTTGTACCAGGGACCCGTCCCCCGGGATTAGCGCCCCCCGGAGCGGGGAGCAAACGGAGAGTGTTTTGTACCAGGGACCCGTCCCCCGGGATTAGCGCCCCCTGGGGCGGGGAGCAAACGGAGAGTGTTTTGTACCGGGGACCCGTCCCCCGGGATTAGCGCCCCCCGGGGCGGGGAGCAAACGGAGAGTGTTTTGTACCAGGGACCCGTCCCCCGGGATTAGCGCCCCCCGGGGCGGGGAGCAAACGGAGAGTGTTTTGTACCAGGGACCCGTCCCCCGGGATTAGCACCCCCGGGGCGGGGAGCAAACGGAGAGTGTTTTGTACCGGGGGCCCGTCCCCCGGGATTAGCGCCCCCCGGGGCGGGGAGCAAACGGAGAGTGTTTTGTACCAGGGGCCCGTCCCCCGGGATTAGCGCCCCCGGGGCGGGGAGCAAACGGAGAGTGTTTTGTACCAGGGGCCCGTCCCCCGGGATTAGCACCCCCCGGGGCGGGGAGCAAACGGAGAGTGTTTTGTACCAGGGACCCGTCCCCCGGGATTAGCGCCCCCTGGGCGGGGAGCAAACGGAGAGTGTTTTGTACCGGGGACCCGTCCCCCGGGATTAGCGCCCCCCGGGGCGGGGAGCAAACGGAGAGTGTTTTGTACCAGGGACCCGTCCCCCGGGATTAGCGCCCCCCGGGGCGGGGAGCAAACGGAGAGTGTTTTGTACCGGGGACCCGTCCCCCGGGATTAGCGCCCCCCGGGGCGGGGAGCAAACGGAGAGTGTTTTGTACCAGGGACCCGTCCCCCGGGATTAGCGCCCCCGGGGCAGGGAGCAAACGGAGAGTGTTTTGTACCAGGGACCCGTCCCCCGGGATTAGCCCCCCCAGGGGGGGAGCAAACGGAGAGTGTTTTGTACCAGGGACCCGTCCCCCGGGATTAGCGCCCCCCGGGGCGGGGAGCAAACGGAGAGTGTTTTGTACCAGGGACCCGTCCCCCGGGATTAGCGCCCCCGGGGCGGGGAGCAAACGGAGAGTGTTTTGTACCGGGGACCCGTCCCCCGGGGTTAGCGCCCCCCGGGGCGGGGAGCAAACGGAGAGTGTTTTGTACCAGGGGCCCGTCCCCCGGGATTAGCGCCCCTGGAGCGGGGAGCAAACGGAGAGTGTTTTGTACCGGGGACCCGTCCCCCGGGATTAGCGCCCCCCGGGGCGGGGAGCAAACGGAGAGTGTTTTGTACCAGGGACCCGTCCCCCGGGATTAGCGCCCCCGGGGCGGGGAGCAAACGGAGAGTGTTTTGTACCAGGGACCCGTCCCCCGGGATTAGCGCCCCCCTGGGGCGGGGAGCAAACGGAGAGTGTTTTGTACCAGGGACCCGTCCCCCGGGATTAGCGCCCCCCGGGGCGGGGAGCAAACGGAGAGTGTTTTGTACCAGGGCCCGTCCCCCGGGATTAGCGCCCCCCGGGGCGGGGAGCAAACGGAGAGTGTTTTGTACCAGGGACCCGTCCCCCGGGATTAGCGCCCCCCGGGGCGGGGAGCAAACGGAGAGTGTTTTGTACCAGGGACCCGTCCCCCGGGATTAGCGCCCCCCGGGGCGGGGAGCAAACGGAGAGTGTTTTGTACCAGGGGCCCGTCCCCCGGGATTAGCGCCCCCCCGGGGCGGGGAGCAAACGGAGAGTGTTTTGTACCAGGGACCCGTCCCCCGGGATTAGCGCCCCCGGGGCGGGGAGCAAACGGAGAGTGTTTTGTACCAGGGACCCGTCCCCCGGGATTAGCTCCCCCCGGGGCGGGGAGCAAACGGAGAGTGTTTTGTACCAGGGACCCGTCCCCCGGGATTAGCGCCCCCCGGGGCGGGGAGCAAACGGAGAGTGTTTTGTACCAGGGACCCGTCCCCCGGAATTAGCGCCCCCCGGGGCGGGGAGCAAACGGAGAGTGTTTTGTACCAGGGACCCGTCCCCCGGGATTAGCGCCCCCTGGGGCGGGGAGCAAACGGAGAGTGTTTTGTACCAGGGGCCCGTCCCCCGGGATTAGCGCCCCCCGGGGCGGGGAGCAAACGGAGAGTGTTTTGTACCAGGGACCCGTCCCCCGGGATTAGCGCCCCTGGGGCGGGGAGCAAACGGAGAGTGTTTTGTACCAGGGACCCGTCCCCTGGGATTAGCGCCCCCCGGGGCGGGGAGCAAACGGAGAGTGTTTTGTACCAGGGACCCGTCCCCCGGGATTAGCGCCCCCCGGGGCGGGGAGCAAACGGAGAGTGTTTTGTACCAGGGACCCGTCCCCCGGGATTAGCGCCCCCCGGGGCGGGGAGCAAACGGAGAGTGTTTTGTACCAGGGACCCGTCCCCCGGGATTAGCGCCCCCCGGGGCGGGGAGCAAACGGAGAGTGTTTTGTACCAGGGACCAGTCCCCCGGGATTAGCGCCCCCCGGGGCGGGGAGCAAACGGAGAGTGTTTTGTACCAGGGACCCGTCCCCCAGGATTAGCGCCCCCCGGGGCGGGGAGCAAACGGAGAGTGTTTTGTACCAGGGGCCCGTCCCCCGGGATTAGCGCCCCCCGGGGCGGGGAGCAAACGGAGAGTGTTTTGTACCAGGGACCCGTCCCCCGGGATTAGCGCCCCCCGGGGCGGGGAGCAAACGGAGAGTGTTTTGTACCAGGGACCCGTCCCCCGGGATTAGCCCCCCCAGGGGGGGAGCAAACGGAGAGTGTTTTGTACCAGGGACCCGTCCCCCGGGATTAGCGCCCCCTGGGGCGGGGAGCAAACGGAGAGTGTTTTGTACCGGGGACCCGTCCCCCGGGATTAGCGCCCCCCGGGGCGGGGAGCAAACGGAGAGTGTTTTGTACCAGGGACCCGTCCCCCGGGATTAGCGCCCCCCGGGGCGGGGAGCAAACGGAGAGTGTTTTGTACCAGGGACCCGTCCCCCGGGATTAGCGCCCCCGGGGCGGGGAGCAAACGGAGAGTGTTTTGTACCGGGGGCCCGTCCCCCGGGATTAGCGCCCCCCGGGGCGGGGAGCAAACGGAGAGTGTTTTGTACCAGGGGCCCGTCCCCCGGGATTAGCGCCCCCGGGGCGGGGAGCAAACGGAGAGTGTTTTGTACCAGGGGCCCGTCCCCCGGGATTAGCGCCCCCCGGGGCGGGGAGCAAACGGAGAGTGTTTTGTACCAGGGACCCGTCCCCCGGGATTAGCGCCCCCTGGGCGGGGAGCAAACGGAGAGTGTTTTGTACCGGGGACCCGTCCCCCGGGATTAGCGCCCCCCGGGGCGGGGAGCAAACGGAGAGTGTTTTGTACCAGGGACCCGTCCCCCGGGATTAGCGCCCCCCGTGGCGGGGAGCAAACGGAGAGTGTTTTGTACCGGGGACCCGTCCCCCGGGATTAGCGCCCCCCGGGGCGGGGAGCAAACGGAGAGTGTTTTGTACCAGGGACCCGTCCCCCGGGATTAGCGCCCCCCGGGGCGGGGAGCAAACGGAGAGTGTTTTGTACCAGGGACCAGTCCCCCGGGATTAGCGCCCCCCGGAGCGGGGAGCAAACGGAGAGTGTTTTGTACCAGGGACCCGTCCCCCGGGATTAGCGCCCCCCGGGGCGGGGAGCAAACGGAGAGTGTTTTGTACCAGGGACCCGTCCCCCGGGATTAGCGCCCCCCGGGGCGGGGAGCAAACGGAGAGTGTTTTGTACCAGGGACCCGTCCCCCGGGATTAGCGCCCCCGGGGCGGGGAGCAAACGGAGAGTGTTTTGTACCAGGGGCCCGTCCCCCGGGATTAGCGCCCCCCGGGGCGGGGAGCAAACGGAGAGTGTTTTGTACCAGGGACCCGTCCCCCGGGATTAGCGCCCCCCGGAGCGGGGAGCAAACGGAGAGTGTTTTGTACCAGGGACCCGTCCCCCGGGATTAGCGCCCCCCGGAGCGGGGAGCAAACGGAGAGTGTTTTGTACCAGGGACCCGTCCCCCGGGATTAGCGCCCCCCGGGGCGGGGAGCAAACGGAGAGTGTTTTGTACCAGGGGCCCGTCCCCCGGGATTAGCGCCCCCGGGGCGGGGAGCAAACGGAGAGTGTTTTGTACCAGGGACCCGTCCCCCGGGATTAGCGCCCCCCGGGGCGGGGAGCAAACGGAGAGTGTTTTGTACCAGGGACCCGTCCCCTGGGATGAGCGCCCCCCGGGGCGGGGAGCAAACGGAGAGTGTTTTGTACCAGGGACCCGTCCCCCGGGATTAGCGCCCCCCAAGGGGCGGGGAGCAAACGGAGAGTGTTTTGTACCAGGGACCCGTCTCCCGGGATTAGCGCCCCCGGGGCGGGGAGCAAACGGAGAGTGTTTTGTACCAGGGACCCGTCCCCCGGGATTAGCGCCCCCTGGGGCGGGGAGCAAACGGAGAGTGTTTTGTACCAGGGACCCGTCCCCCGGGATTAGCGCCCCCCGGGGCGGGGAGCAAACGGAGAGTGTTTTGTACCAGGGGCCCGTCCCCCGGGATTAGCGCCCCCCGGGGCGGGGAGCAAACGTAGAGTGTTTTGTACCAGGGACCCGTCCCCCGGGATTAGCGCCCCCCGGGGCGGGGAGCAAACGGAGAGTGTTTTGTACCAGGGACCCGTCCCCCGGGATTAGCGCCCCCCGGGGCGGGGAGCAAACGGAGAGTGTTTTGTACCAGGGACCCGTCCCCCGGGATTAGCGCCCCCCGGGGCGGGGAGCAAACGGAGAGTGTTTTGTACCAGGGACCCGTCCCCCGGGATTAGCGCCCCCCTGGTGCGGGGAGCAAACGGAGAGTGTTTTGTACCAGGGCCCGTCCCCCGGGATTAGCGCCCCCCGGGGCGGGGAGCAAACGGAGAGTGTTTTGTACCAGGGACCCGTCCCCCGGGATTAGCGCCCCCCGGGGCGGGGAGCAAACGGAGAGTGTTTTGTACCAGGGACCCGTCCCCCGGGATTAGCGCCCCCCGGGGCGGGGAGCAAACGGAGAGTGTTTTGTACCAGGGACCCGTCCCCCAGGATTAGCGCCCCCGGGGCGGGGAGCAAACGGAGAGTGTTTTGTACCAGGGACCCGTCCCCCGGGATTAGCGCCCCCCGGGGAGGGGAGCAAACGGAGAGTGTTTTGTACCAGGGACCCGTCCCCCGGGATTAGCGCCCCCCGGGGCGGGGAGCAAACGGAGAGTGTTTTGTACCAGGGACCCGTCCCCCGGGATTAGCGCCCCCCGGGGCGGGGAGCAAACGGAGAGTGTTTTGTACCGGGGACCCGTCCCCGCGGGATTAGCGCCCCCCGGGGCGGGGAGCAAACGGAGAGTGTTTTGTACCAGGGACCCGTCCCCCGGGATTAGCGCCCCCCGGAGCGGGGAGCAAGCGGAGAGTGTTTTGTACCAGGGACCCGTCCCCCGGGATTAGCGCCCCCTGGAGCGGGGAGCAAACGGAGAGTGTTTTGTACCAGGGACCCGTCCCCCGGGATTAGCGCCCCCTGGGGCGGGGAGCAAGCGGAGAGTGTTTTGTACCAAGGACCCGTCCCCCGGGATTAGCGCCCCCTGGGGCGGGGAGCAAACGGAGAGTGTTTTGTACCAGGGACCCGTCCCCCGGGATTAGCGCCCCCTGGGGCGGGGAGCAAACGGAGAGTGTTTTGTACCAGGGACCCGTCCCCCGGGATTAGCGCCCCCCGGGGCGGGGAGCAAACGGAGAGTGTTTTGTACCAGGGACCCGTCCCCCGGGATTAGCGCCCCCCGGGGCGGGGAGCAAACGGAGAGTGTTTTGTACCAGGGACCCGTCCCCCGGGATTAGCGCCCCCCGGGGCGGGGAGCAAACGGAGAGTGTTTTGTACCAGGGACCCGTCCCCCGGGATTAGCGCCCCCGGGGCGGGGAGCAAACGGAGAGTGTTTTGTACCAGGGGCCCGTCCCCCGGGATTAGCGCCCCCCGGGGCGGGGAGCAAACGGAGAGTGTTTTGTACCAGGGACCCGTCCCCCGGGATTAGCGCCCCCCGGAGCGGGGAGCAAACGGAGAGTGTTTTGTACCAGGGACCCGTCCCCCGGGATTAGCGCCCCCCGGAGCGGGGAGCAAACGGAGAGTGTTTTGTACCAGGGACCCGTCCCCCGGTATTAGCGCCCCCCGGGGCGGGGAGCAAACGGAGAGTGTTTTGTACCAGGGACCCGTCCCCTGGGATGAGCGCCCCCCGGGGCGGGGAGCAAACGGAGAGTGTTTTGTACCAGGGACCCGTCCCCCGGGATTAGCGCCCCCCTGGGGCGGGGAGCAAACGGAGAGTGTTTTGTACCAGGGACCCGTCTCCCGGGATTAGCGCCCCCGGGGCGGGGAGCAAACGGAGAGTGTTTTGTACCAGGGACCCGTCCCCCGGGATTAGCGCCCCCCGGGGCGGGGAGCAAACGGAGAGTGTTTTGTACCAGGGACCCGTCCCCCGGGATTAGCGCCCCCGGGGCGGGGAGCAAACGGAGAGTGTTTTGTACCAGGGACCCGTCCCCCGGGATTAGCGCCCCCCGGGGCGGGGAGCAAACGGAGAGTGTTTTGTACCAGGGACCCGTCCCCCGGGATTAGCGCCCCCCGGGGCGGGGAGGAAACGGAGAGTGTTTTGTACCAGGGACCCGTCCCCCGGGATTAGCGCCCCCTGGGGCGGGGAGCAAACGGAGAGTGTTTTGTACCAGGGACCCGTCCCCCGGGATTAGCGCCCCCCGGGGCGGGGAGCAAACGGAGAGTGTTTTGTACCAGGGACCCGTCCCCCGGGATTAGCGCCCCCCGGGGCGGGGAGCAAACGGAGAGTGTTTTGTACCAGGGGCCCGTCCCCCGGGATTAGCGCCCCCCGGGGCGGGGAGCAAACGGAGAGTGTTTTGTACCAGGGACCCGTCCCCCGGGATTAGCGCCCCCCGGGGCGGGGAGCAAACGGAGAGTGTTTTGTACCAGGGACCCGTCCCCCGGGATTAGCGCCCCCCGGGGCGGGGAGCAAACGGAGAGTGTTTTGTACCAGGGACCCGTCCCCCGGGATTAGCGCCCCCCGGGGCGGGGAGCAAACGGAGAGTGTTTTGTACCAGGGACCCGTCCCCCGGGATTAGCGCCCCCCGGGGCGGGGAGCAAACGGAGAGTGTTTTGTACCAGGGACCCGTCCCCCGGGATTAGCGCCCCCCTGGTGCGGGGAGCAAACGGAGAGTGTTTTGTACCAGGGCCCGTCCCCCGGGATTAGCGCCCCCCGGGGCGGGGAGCAAACGGAGAGTGTTTTGTACCAGGGACCCGTCCCCCGGGATTAGCGCCCCCCGGGGCGGGGAGCAAACGGAGAGTGTTTTGTACCAGGGACCCGTCCCCCGGGATTAGCGCCCCCTGGGGCGGGGAGCAAACGGAGAGTGTTTTGTACCAGGGACCCGTCCCCCAGGATTAGCGCCCCCGGGGCGGGGAGCAAACGGAGAGTGTTTTGTACCAGGGACCCGTCCCCCGGGATTAGCGCCCCCTGGAGCGGGGAGCAAGCGGAGAGTGTTTTGTACCAGGGACCCGTCCCCCGGGATTAGCGCCCCCTGGGGCGGGGAGCAAACGGAGAGTGTTTTGTACCAGGGACCCGTCCCCCGGGATTAGCGCCCCCCGGGGCGGGGAGCAAACGGAGAGTGTTTTGTACCAGGGACCCGTCCCCCGGGATTAGCGCCCCCCGGGGCGGGGAGCAAACGGAGAGTGTTTTGTACCAGGGACCCGTCCCCCGGGATTAGCGCCCCCCGGGGCGGGGAGCAAACGGAGAGTGTTTTGTACCAGGGACCCGTCCCCCGGGATTAGCGCCCCCCGGAGCGGGGAGCAAACGGAGAGTGTTTTGTACCAGGGACCCGTCCCCCAGGATTAGCGCCCCCGGAGCGGGGAGCAAACGGAGAGTGTTTTGTACCAGGGACCCGTCCCCCGGGATTAGCGCCCCCGGAGCGGGGAGCAAGCGGAGAGTGTTTTGTACCAGGGACCCGTCCCCCGGGATTAGCGCCCCCTGGAGCGGGGAGCAAACGGAGAGTGTTTTGTACCAGGGACCCGTCCCCCGGGATTAGCGCCCCCTGGGGCGGGGAGCAAGCGGAGAGTGTTTTGTACCAAGGACCCGTCCCCCGGGATTAGCGCCCCCTGGGGCGGGGAGCAAACGGAGAGTGTTTTGTACCAGGGACCCGTCCCCCGGGATTAGCGCCCCCCGGGGCGGGGAGCAAACGGAGAGTGTTTTGTACCAGGGACCCGTCCCCCGGGATTAGCGCCCCCCGGGGCGGGGAGCAAACGGAGAGTGTTTTGTACCAGGGACCCGTCCCCCGGGATTAGCGCCCCCCGGGGCGGGGAGCAAACGGAGAGTGTTTTGTACCAGGGACCCGTCCCCCGGGATTAGCGCCCCCGGGGCGGGGAGCAAACGGAGAGTGTTTTGTACCAGGGACCCGTCCCCCGGGATTAGCGCCCCCCGGGGCGGGGAGCAAACGGAGAGTGTTTTGTACCAAGGACCCGTCCCCCGGGATTAGCGCCCCCCGGGGCGGGGAGCAAACGGAGAGTGTTTTGTACCAGGGACCCGTCCCCCGGGATTAGCGCCCCCGGGGCGGGGAGCAAACGGAGAGTGTTTTGTACCAGGGACCCGTCCCCCGGGATTAGCGCCCCCGGGGCGGGGAGCAAACGGAGAGTGTTTTGTACCAGGGACCCGTCCCCCGGGATTAGCGCCCCCGGGGCGGGGAGCAAACGGAGAGTGTTTTGTACCAGGGACCCGTCCCCCGGGATTAGCGCCCCCGGGGCGGGGAGCAAACGGAGAGTGTTTTGTACCGGGGACCCGTCCCCCGGGATTAGCGCCCCCCGGGGCGGGGAGCAAACGGAGAGTGTTTTGTACCAGGGACCCGTCCCCCGGGATTAGCGCCCCCGGGGCGGGGAGCAAACGGAGAGTGTTTTGTACCAGGGACCCGTCCCCCGGGATTAGCGCCCCCCGGGGCGGGGAGCAAACGGAGAGTGTTTTGTACCAGGGACCCGTCCCCCGGGATTAGCGCCCCCCGGGGCGGGGAGCAAACGGAGAGTGTTTTGTACCAGGGGCCCGTCCCCCGGGATTAGCGCCCCCCGGGGCGGGGAGCAAACGGAGAGTGTTTTGTACCAGGGGCCCGTCCCCCGGGATTAGCGCCCCCGGGGCGGGGAGCAAACGGAGAGTGTTTTGTACCAGGGACCCGTCCCCCGGGATTAGCGCCCCCCGGGGCGGGGAGCAAACGGAGAGTGTTTTGTACCAGGGACCCGTCCCCCGGGATTAGCGCCCCCCGGGGCGGGGAGCAAACGGAGAGTGTTTTGTACCAGGGACCCGTCCCCCGGGATTAGCGCCCCCGGGGCGGGGAGCAAACGGAGAGTGTTTTGTACCAGGGACCCGTCCCCCGGGATTAGCGCCCCCCGGGGCGGGGAGCAAACGGAGAGTGTTTTGTACCAGGGACCCGTCCCCCGGGATTAGCGCCCCCGGGGCGGGGAGCAAACGGAGAGTGTTTTGTACCAGGGACCCGTCTCCCGGGATTAGCGCCCCCCGGGGCGGGGAGCAAACGGAGAGTGTTTTGTACCAGGGACCCGTCCCCCGGGATTAGCGCCCCCTGGGGCGGGGAGCAAACGGAGAGTGTTTTGTACCAGGGACCCGTCCCCCGGGATTAGCGCCCTCGGGGCGGGGAGCAAACGGAGAGTGTTTTGTACCGGGGACCCGTCCCCCGGGATTAGCGCCCCCCGGGGCGGGGAGCAAACGGAGAGTGTTTTGTACCAGGGACCCGTCCCCCGGGATTAGCGCCCCCAGGGGCGGGGAGCAAACGGAGAGTGTTTTGTACCAGGGACCCGTCCCCCGGGATTAGCGCCCCCCGGGGCGGGGAGCAAACGGAGAGTGTTTTGTACCAGGGGCCCGTCCCCCGGGATTAGCGCCCCCCGGGGCGGGGAGCAAACGGAGAATGTTTTGTACCAGGGACCCGTCCCCCGGGATTAGCGCCCCCGGGGCGGGGAGCAAACGGAGAGTGTTTTGTACCAGGGACCCGTCCCCCGGGATTAGCGCCCCCCGGGGCGGGGAGCAAACGGAGAGTGTTTTGTACCAGGGACCCGTCCCCCGGGATTAGCGCCCCCGGGGCGGGGAGCAAACGGAGAGTGTTTTGTACCAGGGACCCGTCCCCCGGGATTAGCGCCCCCCGGGGCGGGGAGCAAACGGAGAGTGTTTTGTACCAGGGACCAGTCCCCCGGGATTAGCGCCCCCCGGGGCGGGGAGCAAACGGAGAGTGTTTTGTACCAGGGACCCGACCCCCGGGATTAGCGCCCCCCGGGGCGGGGAGCAAACGGAGAGTGTTTTGTACCAGGGACCCGTCCCCCGGGATTAGCGCCCCCCGGGGCGGGGAGCAAACGGAGAGTGTTTTGTACCAGGGACCCGTCCCCCGGGATTAGCGCCCCCCGGAGCGGGGAGCAAACGGAGAGTGTTTTGTACCAGGGACCCGTCCCCCGGGATTAGCGCCCCCCGGAGCGGGGAGCAAACGGAGAGTGTTTTGTACCAGGGACCCGTCCCCTGGGATGAGCGCCCCCCGGGGCGGGGAGCAAACGGAGAGTGTTTTGTACCAGGGACCCGTCCCCCGGGATTAGCGCCCCCCTGGGGCGGGGAGCAAACGGAGAGTGTTTTGTACCAGGGACCCGTCCCCCGGGATTAGCGCCCCCGGGGCGGGGAGCAAACGGAGAGTGTTTTGTACCAGGGACCCGTCCCCCGGGATTAGCGCCCCCTGGGGCGGGGAGCAAACGGAGAGTCTTTTGTACCAGGGACCCGTCCCCCGGGATTAGCGCCCCCCGGGGCGGGGAGCAAACGGAGAGTGTTTTGTACCAGGGACCCGTCCCCCGGGATTAGCGCCCCCCGGGGCGGGGAGCAAACGGAGAGTGTTTTGTACCAGGGACCCGTCCCCCGGGATTAGCGCCCCCCTGGTGCGGGGAGCAAACGGAGAGTGTTTTGTACCAGGGCCCGTCCCCCGGGATTAGCGCCCCCCGGGGCGGGGAGCAAACGGAGAGTGTTTTGTACCAGGGACCCGTCCCCCGGGATTAGCGCCCCCCGGGGCGGGGAGCAAACGGAGAGTGTTTTGTACCAGGGACCCGTCCCCCGGGATTAGCGCCCCCTGGGGCGGGGAGCAAACGGAGAGTGTTTTGTACCAGGGACCCGTCCCCCAGGATTAGCGCCCCCCGGGGCGGGGAGCAAACGGAGAGTGTTTTGTACCAGGGACCCGTCCCCCGGGATTAGCGCCCCCGGGGCGGGGAGCAAACGGAGAGTGTTTTGTACCAGGGACCCGTCCCCCGGGATTAGCGCCCCCCGGGGCGGGGAGCAAACGGAGAGTGTTTTGTACCAGGGACCCGTCCCCCGGGATTAGCGCCCCCGGGGCGGGGAGCAAACGGAGAGTGTTTTGTACCAGGGACCCGTCCCCCGGGATTAGCGCCCCCCGGGGCGGGGAGCAAACGGAGAGTGTTTTGTACCGGGGACCCGTCCCCCGGGATTAGCGCCCCCCGGGGCGGGGAGCAAACGGAGAGTGTTTTGTACCAGGGACCCGTCCCCCGGGATTAGCGCCCCCCGGGGCGGGGAGCAAACGGAGAGTGTTTTGTACCAGGGACCCGTCCCCCGGGATTAGCGCCCCCTGGGGCGGGGAGCAAACGGAGAGTGTTTTGTACCAGGGACCCGTCCCCCGGGATTAGCGCCCTCGGGGCGGGGAGCAAACGGAGAGTGTTTTGTACCGGGGACCCGTCCCCCGGGATTAGCGCCCCCCGGGGCGGGGAGCAAACGGAGAGTGTTTTGTACCAGGGACCCGTCCCCCGGGATTAGCGCCCCCTGGGGCGGGGAGCAAACGGAGAGTGTTTTGTACCAGGGACCCGTCCCCCGGGATTAGCGCCCCCCGGGGCGGGGAGCAAACGGAGAGTGTTTTGTACCAGGGGCCCGTCCCCCGGGATTAGCGCCCCCCGGGGCGGGGAGCAAACGGAGAGTGTTTTGTACCAGGGACCCGTCCCCCGGGATTAGCGCCCCCGGGGCGGGGAGCAAACGGAGAGTGTTTTGTACCAGGGACCCGTCCCCCGGGATTAGCGCCCCCCGGGGCGGGGAGCAAACGGAGAGTGTTTTGTACCAGGGACCCGTCCCCCGGGATTAGCGCCCCCGGGGCGGGGAGCAAACGGAGAGTGTTTTGTACCAGGGACCCGTCCCCCGGGATTAGCGCCCCCCGGGGCGGGGAGCAAACGGAGAGTGTTTTGTACCAGGGACCAGTCCCCCGGGATTAGCGCCCCCCGGGGCGGGGAGCAAACGGAGAGTGTTTTGTACCAGGGACCCGTCCCCCGGGATTAGCGCCCCCCGGGGCGGGGAGCAAACGGAGAGTGTTTTGTACCAGGGACCCGTCCCCCGGGATTAGCGCCCCCCGGGGCGGGGAGCAAACGGAGAGTGTTTTGTACCGGGGACCCGTCCCCCGGGATTAGCGCCCCCGGGGCGGGGAGCAAACGGAGAGTGTTTTGTACCAGGGGCCCGTCCCCCGGGATTAGCGCCCCCCGGGGCGGGGAGCAAACGGAGAGTGTTTTGTACCAGGGACCCGTCCCCCGGGATTAGCGCCCCCCGGAGCGGGGAGCAAACGGAGAGTGTTTTGTACCAGGGACCCGTCCCCCGGGATTAGCGCCCCCCGGAGCGGGGAGCAAACGGAGAGTGTTTTGTACCAGGGACCCGTCCCCCGGGATTAGCGCCCCCCGGGGCGGGGAGCAAACGGAGAGTGTTTTGTACCAGGGACCCGTCCCCTGGGATGAGCGCCCCCCGGGGCGGGGAGCAAACGGAGAGTGTTTTGTACCAGGGACCCGTCCCCCGGGATTAGCGCCCCCCTGGGGCGGGGAGCAAACGGAGAGTGTTTTGTACCAGGGACCCGTCCCCCGGGATTAGCGCCCCCGGGGCGGGGAGCAAACGGAGAGTCTTTTGTACCAGGGACCCGTCCCCCGGGATTAGCGCCCCCTGGGGCGGGGAGCAAACGGAGAGTCTTTTGTACCAGGGACCCGTCCCCCGGGATTAGCGCCCCCCGGGGCGGGGAGCAAACGGAGAGTGTTTTGTACCAGGGACCCGTCCCCCGGGATTAGCGCCCCCCGGGGCGGGGAGCAAACGGAGAGTGTTTTGTACCAGGGACCCGTCCCCCGGGATTAGCGCCCCCCGGGGCGGGGAGCAAACGGAGAGTGTTTTGTACCAGGGACCCGTCCCCCGGGATTAGCGCCCCCCGGGGCGGGGAGCAAACGGAGAGTGTTTTGTACCAGGGGCCCGTCCCCCGGGATTAGCGCCCCCCGGGGCGGGGAGCAAACGGAGAGTGTTTTGTACCAGGGACCCGTCCCCCGGGATTAGCGCCCCCTGGGGCGGGGAGCAAACGGAGAGTGTTTTGTACCAGGGACCCGTCCCCCGGGATTAGCGCCCCCCGGGGCGGGGAGCAAACGGAGAGTGTTTTGTACCAGGGACCCGTCCCCCGGGATTAGCGCCCCCCTGGTGCGGGGAGCAAACGGAGAGTGTTTTGTACCAGGGCCCGTCCCCCGGGATTAGCGCCCCCCGGGGCGGGGAGCAAACGGAGAGTGTTTTGTACCAGGGACCCGTCCCCCGGGATTAGCGCCCCCCGGGGCGGGGAGCAAACGGAGAGTGTTTTGTACCAGGGACCCGTCCCCCGGGATTAGCGCCCCCTGGGGCGGGGAGCAAACGGAGAGTGTTTTGTACCAGGGACCCGTCCCCCGGGATTAGCGCCCCCCGGGGCGGGGAGCAAACGGAGAGTGTTTTGTACCAGGGACCCGTCCCCCGGGATTAGCGCCCCCGGGGCGGGGAGCAAACGGAGAGTGTTTTGTACCAGGGACCCGTCCCCCGGGATTAGCGCCCCCCGGGGCGGGGAGGAAACGGAGAGTGTTTTGTACCAGGGACCCGTCCCCCGGGATTAGCGCCCCCCGGGGCGGGGAGCAAATGGAGAGTGTTTTGTACCAGGGACCCGTCCCCCGGGATTAGCGCCCCCGGGGCGGGGAGCAAACGGAGAGTGTTTTGTACCAGGGACCCGTCCCCCGGGATTAGCGCCCCCTGGGGCGGGGAGCAAACGGAGAGTGTTTTGTACCAGGGACCCGTCCCCCGGGATTAGCGCCCCCCGGGGCGGGGAGCAAACGGAGAGTGTTTTGTACCAGGGACCCGTCCCCCGGGATTAGCGCCCCCGGGGCGGGGAGCAAACGGAGAGTGTTTTGTACCAGGGACCCGTCCCCCGGGATTAGCGCCCCCGGGGCGGGGAGCAAACGGAGAGTGTTTTGTACCAGGGACCCGTCCCCCGGGATTAGCGCCCCCCGGGGCGGGGAGCAAACGGAGAGTGTTTTGTACCAGGGACCAGTCCCCCGGGATTAGCGCCCCCCGGGGCGGGGAGCAAACGGAGAGTGTTTTGTACCAGGGACCCGTCCCCCGGGATTAGCGCCCCCCGGGGCGGGGAGCAAACGGAGAGTGTTTTGTACCAGGGACCCGTCCCCCGGGATTAGCGCCCCCCGGGGCGGGGAGCAAACGGAGAGTGTTTTGTACCGGGGACCCGTCCCCCGGGATTAGCGCCCCCGGGGCGGGGAGCAAACGGAGAGTGTTTTGTACCAGGGGCCCGTCCCCCGGGATTAGCGCCCCCCGGGGCGGGGAGCAAACGGAGAGTGTTTTGTACCAGGGACCCGTCCCCCGGGATTAGCGCCCCCCGGAGCGGGGAGCAAACGGAGAGTGTTTTGTACCAGGGACCCGTCCCCCGGGATTAGCGCCCCCCGGAGCGGGGAGCAAACGGAGAGTGTTTTGTACCAGGGACCCGTCCCCCGGGATTAGCGCCCCCCGGGGCGGGGAGCAAACGGAGAGTGTTTTGTACCAGGGACCCGTCCCCTGGGATGAGCGCCCCCCGGGGCGGGGAGCAAACGGAGAGTGTTTTGTACCAGGGACCCGTCCCCCGGGATTAGCGCCCCCCTGGGGCGGGGAGCAAACGGAGAGTGTTTTGTACCAGGGACCCGTCCCCCGGGATTAGCGCCCCCGGGGCGGGGAGCAAACGGAGAGTCTTTTGTACCAGGGACCCGTCCCCCGGGATTAGCGCCCCCTGGGGCGGGGAGCAAACGGAGAGTCTTTTGTACCAGGGACCCGTCCCCCGGGATTAGCGCCCCCCGGGGCGGGGAGCAAACGGAGAGTGTTTTGTACCAGGGACCCGTCCCCCGGGATTAGCGCCCCCCGGGGCGGGGAGCAAACGGAGAGTGTTTTGTACCAGGGACCCGTCCCCCGGGATTAGCGCCCCCCGGGGCGGGGAGCAAACGGAGAGTGTTTTGTACCAGGGACCCGTCCCCCGGGATTAGCGCCCCCCGGGGCGGGGAGCAAACGGAGAGTGTTTTGTACCAGGGGCCCGTCCCCCGGGATTAGCGCCCCCCGGGGCGGGGAGCAAACGGAGAGTGTTTTGTACCAGGGACCCGTCCCCCGGGATTAGCGCCCCCTGGGGCGGGGAGCAAACGGAGAGTGTTTTGTACCAGGGACCCGTCCCCCGGGATTAGCGCCCCCCGGGGCGGGGAGCAAACGGAGAGTGTTTTGTACCAGGGACCCGTCCCCCGGGATTAGCGCCCCCCTGGTGCGGGGAGCAAACGGAGAGTGTTTTGTACCAGGGCCCGTCCCCCGGGATTAGCGCCCCCCGGGGCGGGGAGCAAACGGAGAGTGTTTTGTACCAGGGACCCGTCCCCCGGGATTAGCGCCCCCCGGGGCGGGGAGCAAACGGAGAGTGTTTTGTACCAGGGACCCGTCCCCCGGGATTAGCGCCCCCTGGGGCGGGGAGCAAACGGAGAGTGTTTTGTACCAGGGACCCGTCCCCCGGGATTAGCGCCCCCCGGGGCGGGGAGCAAACGGAGAGTGTTTTGTACCAGGGACCCGTCCCCCGGGATTAGCGCCCCCGGGGCGGGGAGCAAACGGAGAGTGTTTTGTACCAGGGACCCGTCCCCCGGGATTAGCGCCCCCCGGGGCGGGGAGGAAACGGAGAGTGTTTTGTACCAGGGACCCGTCCCCCGGGATTAGCGCCCCCCGGGGCGGGGAGCAAATGGAGAGTGTTTTGTACCAGGGACCCGTCCCCCGGGATTAGCGCCCCCGGGGCGGGGAGCAAACGGAGAGTGTTTTGTACCAGGGACCCGTCCCCCGGGATTAGCGCCCCCTGGGGCGGGGAGCAAACGGAGAGTGTTTTGTACCAGGGACCCGTCCCCCGGGATTAGCGCCCCCGGGGCGGGGAGCAAACGGAGAGTGTTTTGTACCAGGGACCCGTCCCCCGGGATTAGCGCCCCCGGGGCGGGGAGCAAACGGAGAGTGTTTTGTACCAGGGACCCGTCCCCCGGGATTAGCGCCCCCGGGACGGGGAGCAAACGGAGAGTGTTTTGTACCAGGGGCCCGTCCCCCGGGATTAGCGCCCCCCGGGGAGGGGAGCAAACGGAGAGTGTTTTGTACCAGGGACCCGTCCCCCGGGATTAGCGCCCCCGGGGCGGGGAGCAAACGGAGAGTGTTTTGTACCAGGGACCCGTCCCCCGGGATTAGCGCCCCCCGGGGAGGGGAGCAAACGGAGAGTGTTTTGTACCAGGGACCCGTCCCCCGGGATTAGCGCCCCCCGGGGAGGGGAGCAAACGGAGAGTGTTTTGTACCAGGGACCCGTCCCCCGGGATTAGCGCCCCCCGGGGCGGGGAGCAAACGGAGAGTGTTTTGTACCAGGGACCCGTCCCCCGGGATTAGCGCCCCCTGGGGCGGGGAGCAAACGGAGAGTGTTTTGTACCAGGGACCCGTCCCCCGGGATTAGCGCCCCCCGGGGCGGGGAGCAAACGGAGAGTGTTTTGTACCAGGGGCCCGTCCCCCGGGATTAGCGCCCCCCGGGGCGGGGAGCAAACGGAGAGTGTTTTGTACCAGGGACCCGTCCCCCGGGATTAGCGCCCCCGGGGCGGGGAGCAAACGGAGAGTGTTTTGTACCAGGGACCCGTCCCCCGGGATTAGCGCCCCCGGGGCGGGGAGCAAACGGAGAGTGTTTTGTACCAGGGACCCGTCCCCCGGGATTAGCGCCCCCGGGGCGGGGAGCAAACGGAGAGTGTTTTGTACCGGGAACCCGTCCCCCGGGATTAGCGCCCCCCGGGGCGGGGAGCAAACGGAGAGTGTTTTGTACCAGGGACCCGTCCCCCGGGATTAGCGCCCCCCGGGGCGGGGAGCAAACGGAGAGTGTTTTGTACCAGGGACCCGTCCCCCGGGATTAGCGCCCCCCGGGGCGGGGAGCAAACGGAGAGTGTTTTGTACCAGGGACCCGTCCCCCGGGATTAGCGCCCCCCGGGGCGGGGAGCAAACGGAGAGTGTTTTGTACCAGGGGCCCGTCCCCCGGGATTAGCGCCCCCCGGGGCGGGGAGCAAACGGAGAGTGTTTTGTACCAGGGGCCCGTCCCCCGGGATTAGCGCCCCCGGGGCGGGGAGCAAACGGAGAGTGTTTTGTACCAGGGACCCGTCCCCCGGGATTAGCGCCCCCCGGGGCGGGGAGCAAACGGAGAGTGTTTTGTACCAGGGACCCGTCCCCCGGGATTAGCGCCCCCCGGGGCGGGGAGCAAACGGAGAGTGTTTTGTACCAGGGACCCGTCCCCCGGGATTAGCGCCCCCGGGGCGGGGAGCAAACGGAGAGTGTTTTGTACCAGGGACCCGTCCCCCGGGATTAGCGCCCCCCGGGGCGGGGAGCAAACGGAGAGTGTTTTGTACCAGGGACCCGTCCCCCGGGATTAGCGCCCCCGGGGCGGGGAGCAAACGGAGAGTGTTTTGTACCAGGGACCCGTCCCCCGGGATTAGCGCCCCCCGGGGCGGGGAGCAAACGGAGAGTGTTTTGTACCAGGGACCCGTCCCCCGGGATTAGCGCCCCCTGGGGCGGGGAGCAAACGGAGAGTGTTTTGTACCAGGGACCCGTCCCCCGGGATTAGCGCCCTCGGGGCGGGGAGCAAACGGAGAGTGTTTTGTACCGGGGACCCGTCCCCCGGGATTAGCGCCCCCCGGGGCGGGGAGCAAACGGAGAGTGTTTTGTACCAGGGACCCGTCCCCCGGGATTAGCGCCCCCAGGGGCGGGGAGCAAACGGAGAGTGTTTTGTACCAGGGACCCGTCCCCCGGGATTAGCGCCCCCCGGGGCGGGGAGCAAACGGAGAGTGTTTTGTACCAGGGGCCCGTCCCCCGGGATTAGCGCCCCCCGGGGCGGGGAGCAAACGGAGAGTGTTTTGTACCAGGGACCCGTCCCCCGGGATTAGCGCCCCCGGGGCGGGGAGCAAACGGAGAGTGTTTTGTACCAGGGACCCGTCCCCCGGGATTAGCGCCCCCCGGGGCGGGGAGCAAACGGAGAGTGTTTTGTACCAGGGACCCGTCCCCCGGGATTAGCGCCCCCGGGGCGGGGAGCAAACGGAGAGTGTTTTGTACCGGGAACCCGTCCCCCGGGATTAGCGCCCCCCGGGGCGGGGAGCAAACGGAGAGTGTTTTGTACCAGGGACCCGTCCCCCGGGATTAGCGCCCCCCGGGGCGGGGAGCAAACGGAGAGTGTTTTGTACCAGGGACCCGTCCCCCGGGATTAGCGCCCCCCGGGGCGGGGAGCAAACGGAGAGTGTTTTGTACCAGGGACCCGTCCCCCGGGATTAGCGCCCCCCGGGGCGGGGAGCAAACGGAGAGTGTTTTGTACCAGGGGCCCGTCCCCCGGGATTAGCGCCCCCCGGGGCGGGGAGCAAACGGAGAGTGTTTTGTACCAGGGGCCCGTCCCCCGGGATTAGCGCCCCCGGGGCGGGGAGCAAACGGAGAGTGTTTTGTACCAGGGACCCGTCCCCCGGGATTAGCGCCCCCCGGGGCGGGGAGCAAACGGAGAGTGTTTTGTACCAGGGACCCGTCCCCCGGGATTAGCGCCCCCCGGGGCGGGGAGCAAACGGAGAGTGTTTTGTACCAGGGACCCGTCCCCCGGGATTAGCGCCCCCGGGGCGGGGAGCAAACGGAGAGTGTTTTGTACCAGGGACCCGTCCCCCGGGATTAGCGCCCCCCGGGGCGGGGAGCAAACGGAGAGTGTTTTGTACCAGGGACCCGTCCCCCGGGATTAGCGCCCCCGGGGCGGGGAGCAAACGGAGAGTGTTTTGTACCAGGGACCCGTCCCCCGGGATTAGCGCCCCCCGGGGCGGGGAGCAAACGGAGAGTGTTTTGTACCAGGGACCCGTCCCCCGGGATTAGCGCCCCCTGGGGCGGGGAGCAAACGGAGAGTGTTTTGTACCAGGGACCCGTCCCCCGGGATTAGCGCCCTCGGGGCGGGGAGCAAACGGAGAGTGTTTTGTACCGGGGACCCGTCCCCCGGGATTAGCGCCCCCCGGGGCGGGGAGCAAACGGAGAGTGTTTTGTACCAGGGACCCGTCCCCCGGGATTAGCGCCCCCAGGGGCGGGGAGCAAACGGAGAGTGTTTTGTACCAGGGACCCGTCCCCCGGGATTAGCGCCCCCCGGGGCGGGGAGCAAACGGAGAGTGTTTTGTACCAGGGGCCCGTCCCCCGGGATTAGCGCCCCCCGGGGCGGGGAGCAAACGGAGAGTGTTTTGTACCAGGGACCCGTCCCCCGGGATTAGCGCCCCCGGGGCGGGGAGCAAACGGAGAGTGTTTTGTACCAGGGACCCGTCCCCCGGGATTAGCGCCCCCCGGGGCGGGGAGCAAACGGAGAGTGTTTTGTACCAGGGACCCGTCCCCCGGGATTAGCGCCCCCGGGGCGGGGAGCAAACGGAGAGTGTTTTGTACCAGGGACCCGTCCCCCGGGATTAGCGCCCCCCGGGGCGGGGAGCAAACGGAGAGTGTTTTGTACCAGGGACCAGTCCCCCGGGATTAGCGCCCCCCGGGGCGGGGAGCAAACGGAGAGTGTTTTGTACCAGGGACCCGTCCCCCGGGATTAGCGCCCCCCGGGGCGGGGAGCAAACGGAGAGTGTTTTGTACCAGGGACCCGTCCCCCGGGATTAGCGCCCCCCGGGGCGGGGAGCAAACGGAGAGTGTTTTGTACCAGGGACCCGTCCCCCGGGATTAGCGCCCCCGGGGCGGGGAGCAAACGGAGAGTGTTTTGTACCAGGGGCCCGTCCCCCGGGATTAGCGCCCCCCGGGGCGGGGAGCAAACGGAGAGTGTTTTGTACCAGGGACCCGTCCCCCGGGATTAGCGCCCCCCGGAGCGGGGAGCAAACGGAGAGTGTTTTGTACCAGGGACCCGTCCCCCGGGATTAGCGCCCCCCGGAGCGGGGAGCAAACGGAGAGTGTTTTGTACCAGGGACCCGTCCCCCGGGATTAGCGCCCCCCGGGGCGGGGAGCAAACGGAGAGTGTTTTGTACCAGGGACCCGTCCCCTGGGATGAGCGCCCCCCGGGGCGGGGAGCAAACGGAGAGTGTTTTGTACCAGGGACCCGTCCCCCGGGATTAGCGCCCCCCTGGGGCGGGGAGCAAACGGAGAGTGTTTTGTACCAGGGACCCGTCCCCCGGGATTAGCGCCCCCGGGGCGGGGAGCAAACGGAGAGTGTTTTGTACCAGGGACCCGTCCCCCGGGATTAGCGCCCCCTGGGGCGGGGAGCAAACGGAGAGTGTTTTGTACCAGGGGCCCGTCCTCCGGGATTAGCGCCCCCTGGGGCGGGGAGCAAACGGAGAGTGTTTTGTACCAGGGACCCGTCCCCCGGGATTAGCGCCCCCTGGGGCGGGGAGCAAACGGAGAGTCTTTTGTACCAGGGACCCGTCCCCCGGGATTAGCGCCCCCCGGGGCGGGGAGCAAACGGAGAGTGTTTTGTACCAGGGACCCGTCCCCCGGGATTAGCGCCCCCTGGGGCGGGGAGCAAACGGAGAGTCTTTTGTACCAGGGACCCGTCCCCCGGGATTAGCGCCCCCCGGGGCGGGGAGCAAACGGAGAGTGTTTTGTACCAGGGACCCGTCCCCCGGGATTAGCGCCCCCCGGGGCGGGGAGCAAACGGAGAGTGTTTTGTACCAGGGACCCGTCCCCCGGGATTAGCGCCCCCCTGGTGCGGGGAGCAAACGGAGAGTGTTTTGTACCAGGGCCCGTCCCCCGGGATTAGCGCCCCCCGGGGCGGGGAGCAAACGGAGAGTGTTTTGTACCAGGGACCCGTCCCCCGGGATTAGCGCCCCCCGGGGCGGGGAGCAAACGGAGAGTGTTTTGTACCAGGGACCCGTCCCCCGGGATTAGCGCCCCCTGGGGCGGGGAGCAAACGGAGAGTGTTTTGTACCAGGGACCCGTCCCCCAGGATTAGCGCCCCCCGGGGCGGGGAGCAAACGGAGAGTGTTTTGTACCAGGGACCCGTCCCCCGGGATTAGCGCCCCCGGGGCGGGGAGCAAACGGAGAGTGTTTTGTACCAGGGACCCGTCCCCCGGGATTAGCGCCCCCCGGGGCGGGGAGCAAACGGAGAGTGTTTTGTACCAGGGACCCGTCCCCCGGGATTAGCGCCCCCGGGGCGGGGAGCAAACGGAGAGTGTTTTGTACCAGGGACCCGTCCCCCGGGATTAGCGCCCCCCGGGGCGGGGAGCAAACGGAGAGTGTTTTGTACCGGGGACCCGTCCCCCGGGATTAGCGCCCCCCGGGGCGGGGAGCAAACGGAGAGTGTTTTGTACCAGGGACCCGTCCCCCGGGATTAGCGCCCCCCGGGGCGGGGAGCAAACGGAGAGTGTTTTGTACCAGGGACCCGTCCCCCGGGATTAGCGCCCCCTGGGGCGGGGAGCAAACGGAGAGTGTTTTGTACCAGGGACCCGTCCCCCGGGATTAGCGCCCTCGGGGCGGGGAGCAAACGGAGAGTGTTTTGTACCGGGGACCCGTCCCCCGGGATTAGCGCCCCCCGGGGCGGGGAGCAAACGGAGAGTGTTTTGTACCAGGGACCCGTCCCCCGGGATTAGCGCCCCCTGGGGCGGGGAGCAAACGGAGAGTGTTTTGTACCAGGGACCCGTCCCCCGGGATTAGCGCCCCCCGGGGCGGGGAGCAAACGGAGAGTGTTTTGTACCAGGGGCCCGTCCCCCGGGATTAGCGCCCCCCGGGGCGGGGAGCAAACGGAGAGTGTTTTGTACCAGGGACCCGTCCCCCGGGATTAGCGCCCCCGGGGCGGGGAGCAAACGGAGAGTGTTTTGTACCAGGGACCCGTCCCCCGGGATTAGCGCCCCCCGGGGCGGGGAGCAAACGGAGAGTGTTTTGTACCAGGGACCCGTCCCCCGGGATTAGCGCCCCCGGGGCGGGGAGCAAACGGAGAGTGTTTTGTACCAGGGACCCGTCCCCCGGGATTAGCGCCCCCCGGGGCGGGGAGCAAACGGAGAGTGTTTTGTACCAGGGACCAGTCCCCCGGGATTAGCGCCCCCTGGGGCGGGGAGCAAACGGAGAGTGTTTTGTACCAGGGACCCGTCCCCCGGGATTAGCGCCCCCCGGGGCGGGGAGCAAACGGAGAGTGTTTTGTACCAGGGACCCGTCCCCCGGGATTAGCGCCCCCCGGGGCGGGGAGCAAACGGAGAGTGTTTTGTACCGGGGACCCGTCCCCCGGGATTAGCGCCCCCGGGGCGGGGAGCAAACGGAGAGTGTTTTGTACCAGGGGCCCGTCCCCCGGGATTAGCGCCCCCCGGGGCGGGGAGCAAACGGAGAGTGTTTTGTACCAGGGACCCGTCCCCCGGGATTAGCGCCCCCCGGAGCGGGGAGCAAACGGAGAGTGTTTTGTACCAGGGACCCGTCCCCCGGGATTAGCGCCCCCCGGAGCGGGGAGCAAACGGAGAGTGTTTTGTACCAGGGACCCGTCCCCCGGGATTAGCGCCCCCCGGGGCGGGGAGCAAACGGAGAGTGTTTTGTACCAGGGACCCGTCCCCTGGGATGAGCGCCCCCCGGGGCGGGGAGCAAACGGAGAGTGTTTTGTACCAGGGACCCGTCCCCCGGGATTAGCGCCCCCTGGGGCGGGGAGCAAACGGAGAGTCTTTTGTACCAGGGACCCGTCCCCCGGGATTAGCGCCCCCCGGGGCGGGGAGCAAACGGAGAGTGTTTTGTACCAGGGACCCGTCCCCCGGGATTAGCGCCCCCCGGGGCGGGGAGCAAACGGAGAGTGTTTTGTACCGGGGACCCGTCCCCCGGGATTAGCGCCCCCCGGGGCGGGGAGCAAACGGAGAGTGTTTTGTACCGGGGGCCCGTCCCCTGGGATTAGCGCCCCCCGGGGCGGGGAGCAAACGGAGAGTGTTTTGTACCAGGGACCCGTCCCCCGGGATTAGCGCCCCCCGGGGCGGGGAGCAAACGGAGAGTGTTTTGTACCAGGGACCCGTCCCCCGGGATTAGCGCCCCCCGGGGCGGGGAGCAAACGGAGAGTGTTTTGTACCAGGGACCCGTCCCCCGGGATTAGCGCCCCCCGGGGCGGGGAGCAAACGGAGAGTGTTTTGTACCAGGGGCCCGTCCCCCGGGATTAGCGCCCCCCGGGGCGGGGAGCAAACGGAGAGTGTTTTGTACCAGGGACCCGTCCCCCGGGATTAGCGCCCCCTGGGGCGGGGAGCAAACGGAGAGTGTTTTGTACCAGGGACCCGTCCCCCGGGATTAGCGCCCCCCGGGGCGGGGAGCAAACGGAGAGTGTTTTGTACCAGGGACCCGTCCCCCGGGATTAGCGCCCCCCTGGTGCGGGGAGCAAACGGAGAGTGTTTTGTACCAGGGCCCGTCCCCCGGGATTAGCGCCCCCCGGGGCGGGGAGCAAACGGAGAGTGTTTTGTACCAGGGACCCGTCCCCCGGGATTAGCGCCCCCCGGGGCGGGGAGCAAACGGAGAGTGTTTTGTACCAGGGACCCGTCCCCCGGGATTAGCGCCCCCTGGGGCGGGGAGCAAACGGAGAGTGTTTTGTACCAGGGACCCGTCCCCCGGGATTAGCGCCCCCCGGGGCGGGGAGCAAACGGAGAGTGTTTTGTACCAGGGACCCGTCCCCCGGGATTAGCGCCCCCGGGGCGGGGAGCAAACGGAGAGTGTTTTGTACCAGGGACCCGTCCCCCGGGATTAGCGCCCCCCGGGGCGGGGAGGAAACGGAGAGTGTTTTGTACCAGGGACCCCGTCCCCCGGGATTAGCGCCCCCCGGGGCGGGGAGCAAATGGAGAGTGTTTTGTACCAGGGACCCGTCCCCCGGGATTAGCGCCCCCGGGGCGGGGAGCAAACGGAGAGTGTTTTGTACCAGGGACCCGTCCCCCGGGATTAGCGCCCCCTGGGGCGGGGAGCAAACGGAGAGTGTTTTGTACCAGGGACCCGTCCCCCGGGATTAGCGCCCCCGGGGCGGGGAGCAAACGGAGAGTGTTTTGTACCAGGGACCCGTCCCCCGGGATTAGCGCCCCCGGGACGGGGAGCAAACGGAGAGTGTTTTGTACCAGGGGCCCGTCCCCCGGGATTAGCGCCCCCCGGGAGGGGAGCAAACGGAGAGTGTTTTGTACCAGGGACCCGTCCCCCGGGATTAGCGCCCCCGGGGCGGGGAGCAAACGGAGAGTGTTTTGTACCAGGGACCCGTCCCCCGGGATTAGCGCCCCCCGGGGAGGGGAGCAAACGGAGAGTGTTTGTACCAGGGACCCGTCCCCCGGGATTAGCGCCCCCCGGGGAGGGGAGCAAACGGAGAGTGTTTTGTACCAGGGACCCGTCCCCCGGGATTAGCGCCCCCCGGGGCGGGGAGCAAACGGAGAGTGTTTTGTACCAGGGACCCGTCCCCCGGGATTAGCGCCCCCCGGGGCGGGGAGCAAACGGAGAGTGTTTTGTACCAGGGACCCGTCCCCCGGGATTAGCGCCCCCGGGGCGGGGAGCAAACGGAGAGTGTTTTGTACCAGGGACCCGTCCCCCGGGATTAGCGCCCCCCGGGGCGGGGAGCAAACGGAGAGTGTTTTGTACCAGGGACCCGTCCCCCGGGATTAGCGCCCCCCGGGGCGGGGAGCAAACGGAGAGTGTTTTGTACCGGGGACCCGTCCCCCGGGATTAGCGCCCCCCGGGGCGGGGAGCAAACGGAGAGTGTTTTGTACCGGGGACCCGTCCCCCGGGATTAGCGCCCCCCGGGGCGGGGAGCAAACGGAGAGTGTTTTGTACCGGGGACCCGTCCCCCGGGATTAGCGCCCCCCGGGGCGGGGAGCAAACGGAGAGTGTTTTGTACCAGGGACCCGTCCCCCGGGATTAGCGCCCCCGGGGCGGGGAGCAAACGGAGAGTGTTTTGTACCGGGGACCCGTCCCCCGGGATTAGCGCCCCCTGGGGCGGGGAGCAAACGGAGAGTGTTTTGTACCAGGGACCCGTCCCCCGGGATTAGCGCCCCCTGGGGCGGGGAGCAAACGGAGAGTGTTTTGTACCAGGGACCCGTCCCCCGGGATTAGCGCCCCCCGGGGCGGGGAGCAAACGGAGAGTGTTTTGTACCGGGGACCCGTCCCCCGGGATTAGCGCCCCCCGGGGCGGGGAGCAAACGGAGAGTGTTTTGTACCGGGGACCCGTCCCCCGGGATTAGCGCCCCCTGGGGCGGGGAGCAAACGGAGAGTGTTTTGTACCGGGGACCCGTCCCCCGGGATTAGCGCCCCCCGGGGCGGGGAGCAAACGGAGAGTGGGGGACCCGTCCCCCGGGATTAGCGCCCCCCCGGGGCGGGGGAGCAAACGGAGAGTGTTTTGTACCAGGGACCCGTCCCCCGGGATTAGCGCCCCCCTGGTGCGGGGAGCAAACGGAGAGTGTTTTGTACCAGGGACCCGTCCCCCGGGATTAGCGCCCCCCGGGGAGGGGAGCAAACGGAGAGTGTTTTGTACCAGGGACCCCGTCCCCCGGGATTAGCGCCCCCCGGGGCGGGGAGCAAACGGAGAGTGTTTTGTACCAGGGACCCGTCCCCCGGGATTAGCGCCCCCCGGGGCGGGGAGCAAACGGAGAGTGTTTTGTACCAGGGACCCGTCCCCCGGGATTAGCGCCCCCCGGGGCGGGGAGCAAACGGAGAGTGTTTTGTACCAGGGGACCCGTCCCCCGGGATTAGCGCCCCCCGGGGCGGGGAGGCAAACGGAGAGTGTTTTGTACCAGGGGACCCGTCCCCCGGGATTAGCGCCCCCCGGGGCGGGGAGCAAACGGAGAGTGTTTTGTACCAGGGACCCGTCCCCCGGGATTAGCGCCCCCCGGGGCGGGGAGCAAACGGAGAGTGTTTTGTACCGGGGACCCGTCCCCCGGGATTAGCGCCCCCGGGGCGGGGAGCAAACGGAGAGTGTTTTGTACCAGGGGACCCGTCCCCCGGGATTAGCGCCCCCGGGGCGGGGAGCAAACGGAGAGTGTTTTGTACCAGGGACCCGTCCCCCGGGATTAGCGCCCCCTGGGGCGGGGAGCAAACGGAGAGTCTTTTGTACCAGGGACCCGTCCCCCGGGATTAGCGCCCCCGGGGCGGGGAGCAAACGGAGAGTGTTTTGTACCAGGGACCCGTCCCCCGGGATTAGCGCCCCCCGGGGCGGGGAGCAAACGGAGAGTGTTTTGTACCGGGGACCCGTCCCCCGGGATTAGCGCCCCCCGGGGCGGGGAGCAAACGGAGAGTGTTTTGTACCGGGGACCCGTCCCCCGGGATTAGCGCCCCCCGGGGCGGGGAGCAAACGGAGAGTGTTTTGTACCGGGGGACCCGTCCCCCGGGATTAGCGCCCCCCGGGGCGGGGAGCAAACGGAGAGTGTTTTGTACCGGGGACCCGTCCCCCGGGATTAGCGCCCCCCGGGGCGGGGAGCAAACGGAGAGTGTTTTGTACCGGGGACCCGTCCCCCGGGATTAGCGCCCCCCGGGGCGGGGAGCAAACGGAGAGTGTTTTGTACCGGGGACCCGTCCCCCGGGATTAGCGCCCCCCCGGGGCGGGGAGCAAACGGAGAGTGTTTTGTACCGGGGACCCGTCCCCCGGGATTAGCGCCCCCCGGGGCGGGGAGCAAACGGAGAGTGTTTTGTACCGGGGACCCGTCCCCCGGGATTAGCGCCCCCCGGGGCGGGGAGCAAACGGAGAGTGTTTTGTACCGGGGACCCGTCCCCCGGGATTAGCGCCCCCCGGGGCGGGGAGCAAACGGAGAGTGTTTTGTACCGGGGACCCGTCCCCCGGGATTAGCGCCCCCCGGGGCGGGGAGCAAACGGAGAGTGTTTTGTACCGGGGACCCGTCCCCCGGGATTAGCGCCCCCCGGGGCGGGGAGCAAACGGAGAGTGTTTTGTACCGGGGACCCGTCCCCCGGGATTAGCGCCCCCGGGGCGGGGAGCAAACGGAGAGTGTTTTGTACCAGGGACCCGTCCCCCGGGATTAGCGCCCCCGGGGCGGGGAGCAAACGGAGAGTGTTTTGTACCAGGGACCCGTCCCCCGGGATTAGCGCCCCCGGGGCGGGGAGCAAACGGAGAGTGTTTTGTACCAGGGACCCGTCCCCCGGGATTAGCGCCCCCCGGGGCGGGGAGCAAACGGAGAGTGTTTTGTACCAGGGACCCGTCCCCCGGGATTAGCGCCCCCCGGGGCGGGGAGCAAACGGAGAGTGTTTTGTACCAGGGACCCGTCCCCCGGGATTAGCGCCCCCCGGGGCGGGGAGCAAACGGAGAGTGTTTTGTACCGGGGACCCGTCCCCCGGGATTAGCGCCCCCCGGGGCGGGGAGCAAACGGAGAGTGTTTTGTACCGGGGACCCGTCCCCCGGGATTAGCGCCCCCCGGGGCGGGGAGCAAACGGAGAGTGTTTTGTACCGGGGACCCGTCCCCCGGGATTAGCGCCCCCGGGGCGGGGAGCAAACGGAGAGTGTTTTGTACCGGGGACCCGTCCCCCGGGATTAGCGCCCCCGGGGCGGGGAGCAAACGGAGAGTGTTTTGTACCAGGGACCCGTCCCCCGGGATTAGCGCCCCCCGGGGCGGGGAGCAAACGGAGAGTGTTTTGTACCAGGGACCCGTCCCCCGGGATTAGCGCCCCCCGGGGCGGGGAGCAAACGGAGAGTGTTTTGTACCGGGGACCCGTCCCCCGGGATTAGCGCCCCCCGGGGCGGGGAGCAAACGGAGAGTGTTTTGTACCGGGGACCCGTCCCCCGGGATTAGCGCCCCCCGGGGCGGGGAGCAAACGGAGAGTGTTTTGTACCGGGGACCCGTCCCCCGGGATTAGCGCCCCCCGGGGCGGGGAGCAAACGGAGAGTGTTTTGTACCGGGGACCCGTCCCCCGGGATTAGCGCCCCCCTGGTGCGGGGAGCAAACGGAGAGTGTTTTGTACCAGGGACCCGTCCCCCGGGATTAGCGCCCCCGGGGAGGGGAGCAAACGGAGAGTGTTTTGTACCAGGGACCCGTCCCCCGGGATTAGCGCCCCCGGGGCGGGGAGCAAACGGAGAGTGTTTTGTACCAGGGACCCGTCCCCCGGGATTAGCGCCCCCCGGGGCGGGGAGCAAACGGAGAGTGTTTTGTACCAGGGACCCGTCCCCCGGGATTAGCGCCCCCGGGGCGGGGAGCAAACGGAGAGTGTTTTGTACCAGGGACCCGTCCCCCGGGATTAGCGCCCCCCGGGGCGGGGAGCAAACGGAGAGTGTTTTGTACCGGGGACCCGTCCCCCGGGATTAGCGCCCCCCGGGGCGGGGAGCAAACGGAGAGTGTTTTGTACCGGGGACCCGTCCCCCGGGATTAGCGCCCCCCGGGGCGGGGAGCAAACGGAGAGTGTTTTGTACCGGGGACCCGTCCCCCGGGATTAGCGCCCCCTGGGGCGGGGAGCAAACGGAGAGTCTTTTGTACCAGGGACCCGTCCCCCGGGATTAGCGCCCCCCGGGGCGGGGAGCAAACGGAGAGTGTTTTGTACCAGGGGACCCGTCCCCCGGGATTAGCGCCCCCCGGGGCGGGGAGCAAACGGAGAGTGTTTTGTACCGGGGACCCGTCCCCCGGGATTAGCGCCCCCCGGGGCGGGGAGCAAACGGAGAGTGTTTTGTACCGGGGACCCGTCCCCCGGGATTAGCGCCCCCCGGGGCGGGGAGCAAACGGAGAGTGTTTTGTACCGGGGACCCGTCCCCCGGGATTAGCGCCCCCCGGGGCGGGGAGCAAACGGAGAGTGTTTTGTACCGGGGACCCGTCCCCCGGGATTAGCGCCCCCCGGGGCGGGGAGCAAACGGAGAGTGTTTTGTACCAGGGACCCGTCCCCCGGGATTAGCGCCCCCCGGGGCGGGGAGCAAACGGAGAGTGTTTTGTACCAGGGACCCGTCCCCCGGGATGAGCGCCCCCCGGGGCGGGGAGCAAACGGAGAGTGTTTTGTACCAGGGACCCGTCCCCCGGGATGAGCGCCCCCCGGGGCGGGGAGCAAACGGAGAGTGTTTTGTACCAGGGACCCGTCCCCCGGGATTAGCGCCCCCGGGGCGGGGAGCAAACGGAGAGTGTTTTGTACCAGGGACCCGTCCCCCGGGATTAGCGCCCCCGGGGCGGGGAGCAAACGGAGAGTGTTTTGTACCAGGGACCCGTCCCCCGGGATTAGCGCCCCCCGGGGCGGGGAGCGAACGGAGAGTGTTTTGTACCAGGGACCCGTCCCCCGGGATTAGCGCCCCCCGGGGCGGGGAGCGAACGGAGAGTGTTTTGTACCAGGGACCCGTCCCCCGGGATTAGCGCCCCCCGGGGCGGGGAGCAAACGGAGAGTGTTTTGTACCAGGGACCCGTCCCCCGGGATTAGCGCCCCCCGGGGCGGGGAGCAAACGGAGAGTGTTTTGTACCAGGGACCCGTCCCCCGGGATTAGCGCCCCCCGGGGCGGGGAGCAAACGGAGAGTGTTTTGTACCAGGGGCCCGTCCCCCGGGATTAGCGCCCCCCGGGGCGGGGAGCAAACGGAGAGTGTTTTGTACCAGGGACCCGTCCCCCGGGATTAGCGCCCCCTGGAGCGGGGAGCAAACGGAGAGTGTTTTGTACCAGGGGCCCGTCCCCCGGGATTAGCCCCCCCGGGGCGGGGAGCAAACGGAGAGTGTTTTGTACCAGGGACCCGTCCCCCGGGATTAGCGCCCCCCGGGGCGGGGAGCAAACGGAGAGTGTTTTGTACCAGGGGCCCGTCCCCCGGGATTAGCGCCCCCCGGGGCGGGGAGCAAACGGAGAGTGTTTTGCACCAGGGACCCGTCCCCCGGGATTAGCGCCCCCCGGGGCGGGGAGCAAACGGAGAGTGTTTTGTACCAGGGGCCCGTCCCCCGGGATTAGCGCCCCCCGGGGCGGGGAGCAAACGGAGAGTGTTTTGTACCAGGGACCAGTCCCCCGGGATTAGCGCCCCCCGGGGCGGGGAGCAAACGGAGAGTGTTTTGTACCAGGGACCCGTCCCCCGGGATTAGCGACCCCGGGGCGGGGAGCAAACGGAGAGTGTTTTGTACCAGGGGCCCGTCCCCCGGGATTAGCGCCCCCCGGGGCGGGGAGCAAACGGAGAGTGTTTTGTACCAGGGACCCGTCCCCCGGGATTAGCGCCCCCCGGGGCGGGGAGCAAACGGAGAGTGTTTTGTACCAGGGACCCGTCCCCCGGGATTAGCGACCCCGGGGCGGGGAGCAAACGGAGAGTGTTTTGTACCAGGGGCCCGTCCCCCGGGATTAGCGCCCCCCGGGGCGGGGAGCAAACGGAGAGTGTTTTGTACCAGGGACCCGTCCCCCGGGATTAGCGCCCCCCGGGGCGGGGAGCAAACGGAGAGTGTTTTGTACCAGGGACCCGTCCCCCGGGATTAGCGCCCCCCGGGGCGGGGAGCAAACGGAGAGTGTTTTGTACCAGGGCCCGTCCCCCGGGATTAGCGCCCCCCGGGGCGGGGAGCAAACGGAGAGTGTTTTGTACCAGGGACCCGTCCCCCGGGATTAGCGCCCCCCGGGGCGGGGAGCAAACGGAGAGTGTTTTGTACCAGGGCCCCGTCCCCCGGGATTAGCGCCCCCCGGGGCGGGGAGCAAACGGAGAGTGTTTTGTACCAGGGACCCGTCCCCCGGGATTAGCGCCCCCCGGGGCGGGGAGCAAACGGAGAGTGTTTTGTACCGGGGACCCGTCCCCCGGGATTAGCGCCCCCCGGGGCGGGGAGCAAACGGAGAGTGTTTTGTACCGGGGACCCGTCCCCCGGGATTAGCGCCCCCCGGGGCGGGGAGCAAACGGAGAGTGTTTTGTACCAGGGACCCGTCCCCCGGGATTAGCGCCCCCCGGGGCGGGGAGCAAACGGAGAGTGTTTTGTACCAGGGACCCGTCCCCCGGGATTAGCGCCCCCCGGGGCGGGGAGCAAACGGAGAGTGTTTTGTACCAGGGACCCGTCCCCCGGGATTAGCGCCCCCCGGGGCGGGGAGCAAACGGAGAGTGTTTTGTACCAGGGACCCGTCCCCCGGGATTAGCGCCCCCCGGGGCGGGGAGCAAACGGAGAGTGTTTTGTACCAGGGACCCGTCCCCCGGGATTAGCGCCCACTGGAGCGGGGAGCAAACGGAGAGTGTTTTGTACCAGGGGCCCGTCCCCCGGGATTAGCGCCCCCCGGGGCGGGGAGCAAACGGAGAGTGTTTTGTACCAGGGACCCGTCCCCCGGGATTAGCGCCCCCGGGGCGGGGAGCAAACGGAGAGTGTTTTGTACCGGGGACCCGTCCCCCGGGATTAGCGCCCCCCGGGGCGGGGAGCAAACGGAGAGTGTTTTGTACCGGGGACCCGTCCCCCGGGATTAGCGCCCCCCGGGGCGGGGAGCAAACGGAGAGTGTTTTGTACCAGGGACCCGTCCCCCGGGATTAGCGCCCCCCGGGGCGGGGAGCAAACGGAGAGTGTTTTGTACCAGGGACCCGTCCCCCGGGATTAGCGCCCCCCGGGGCGGGGAGCAAACGGAGAGTGTTTTGTACCAGGGACCCGTCCCCCGGGATTAGCGCCCCCCGGGGCGGGGAGCAAACGGAGAGTGTTTTGTACCAGGGGCCCGTCCCCCGGGATTAGCGCCCCCTGGGGCGGGGAGCAAACGGAGAGTGTTTTGTACCAGGGACCCGTCCCCCGGGATTAGCGCCCCCCGGGGCGGGGAGCAAACGGAGAGTGTTTTGTACCAGGGACCCGTCCCCCGGGATTAGCGCCCCCCGGGGCGGGGAGCAAACGGAGAGTGTTTTGTACCAGGGACCCGTCCCCCGGGATTAGCGCCCCCCGGGGCGGGGAGCAAACGAAGAGTGTTTTGTACCAGGGACCCGTCCCCCGGGATTAGCGCCCCCTGGGGCGGGGAGCAAACGGAGAGTGTTTTGTACCAGGGACCCGTCCCCCGGGATTAGCGCCCCCCGGGGCGGGGAGCAAACGGAGAGTGTTTTGTACCAGGGACCCGTCCCCCGGGATTAGCGCCCACTGGAGCGGGGAGCAAACGGAGAGTGTTTTGTACCAGGGGCCCGTCCCCCGGGATTAGCGCCCCCCGGGGCGGGGAGCAAACGGAGAGTGTTTTGTACCAGGGACCCGTCCCCCGGGATTAGCGCCCCCCGGGGCGGGGAGCAAACGAAGAGTGTTTTGTACCAGGGACCCGTCCCCCGGGATTAGCGCCCCCTGGGGCGGGGAGCAAACGGAGAGTGTTTTGTACCAGGGACCCGTCCCCCGGGATTAGCGCCCCCCGGGGCGGGGAGCAAACGGAGAGTGTTTTGTACCAGGGACCCGTCCCCCGGGATTAGCGCCCACTGGAGCGGGGAGCAAACGGAGAGTGTTTTGTACCAGGGGCCCGTCCCCCGGGATTAGCGCCCCCCGGGGCGGGGAGCAAACGGAGAGTGTTTTGTACCAGGGACCCGTCCCCCGGGATTAGCGCCCCCGGGGCGGGGAGCAAACGGAGAGTGTTTTGTACCAGGGACCCGTCCCCCGGGATTAGCGCCCCCGGGGCGGGGAGCAAACGGAGAGTGTTTTGTACCAGGGACCCGTCCCCCGGGATTAGCGCCCCCCGGGGCGGGGAGCAAACGGAGAGTGTTTTGTACCAGGGACCCGTCCCCCGGGATTAGCGCCCCCCGGGGCGGGGAGCAAACGGAGAGTGTTTTGTACCAGGGACCCGTCCCCCGGGATTAGCGCCCACTGGAGCGGGGAGCAAACGGAGAGTGTTTTGTACCAGGGGCCCGTCCCCCGGGATTAGCGCCCCCCGGGGCGGGGAGCAAACGGAGAGTGTTTTGTACCAGGGACCCGTCCCCCGGGATTAGCGCCCCCGGGGCGGGGAGCAAACGGAGAGTGTTTTGTACCGGGGACCCGTCCCCCGGGATTAGCGCCCCCCGGGGCGGGGAGCAAACGGAGAGTGTTTTGTACCGGGGACCCGTCCCCCGGGATTAGCGCCCCCCGGGGCGGGGAGCAAACGGAGAGTGTTTTGTACCAGGGACCCGTCCCCCGGGATTAGCGCCCCCCGGGGCGGGGAGCAAACGGAGAGTGTTTTGTACCAGGGACCCGTCCCCCGGGATTAGCGCCCCCCGGGCCGGGGAGCAAACGGAGAGTGTTTTGTACCAGGGACCCGTCCCCCGGGATTAGCGCCCCCCGGGGCGGGGAGCAAACGGAGAGTGTTTTGTACCAGGGGCCCGTCCCCCGGGATTAGCGCCCCCTGGGGCGGGGAGCAAACGGAGAGTGTTTTGTACCAGGGACCCGTCCCCCGGGATTAGCGCCCCCCGGGGCGGGGAGCAAACGGAGAGTGTTTTGTACCAGGGACCCGTCCCCCGGGATTAGCGCCCCCCGGGGCGGGGAGCAAACGGAGAGTGTTTTGTACCAGGGACCCGTCCCCCGGGATTAGCGCCCCCCGGGGCGGGGAGCAAACGAAGAGTGTTTTGTACCAGGGACCCGTCCCCCGGGATTAGCGCCCCCTGGGGCGGGGAGCAAACGGAGAGTGTTTTGTACCAGGGACCCGTCCCCCGGGATTAGCGCCCCCCGGGGCGGGGAGCAAACGGAGAGTGTTTTGTACCAGGGACCCGTCCCCCGGGATTAGCGCCCACTGGAGCGGGGAGCAAACGGAGAGTGTTTTGTACCAGGGGCCCGTCCCCCGGGATTAGCGCCCCCCGGGGCGGGGAGCAAACGGAGAGTGTTTTGTACCAGGGACCCGTCCCCCGGGATTAGCGCCCCCCGGGGCGGGGAGCAAACGAAGAGTGTTTTGTACCAGGGACCCGTCCCCCGGGATTAGCGCCCCCTGGGGCGGGGAGCAAACGGAGAGTGTTTTGTACCAGGGACCCGTCCCCCGGGATTAGCGCCCCCCGGGGCGGGGAGCAAACGGAGAGTGTTTTGTACCAGGGACCCGTCCCCCGGGATTAGCGCCCACTGGAGCGGGGAGCAAACGGAGAGTGTTTTGTACCAGGGACCCGTCCCCCGGGATTAGCGCCCCCCGGGGCGGGGAGCAAACGGAGAGTGTTTTGTACCAGGGACCCGTCCCCCGGGATTAGCGCCCCCGGGGCGGGGAGCAAACGGAGAGTGTTTTGTACCAGGGACCCGTCCCCCGGGATTAGCGCCCCCTGGGGCGGGGAGCAAACGGAGAGTGTTTTGTACCAGGGACCCGTCCCCCGGGATTAGCGCCCCCCGGGGCGGGGAGCAAACGGAGAGTGTTTTGTACCAGGGGCCCGTCCCCCGGGATTAGCGCCCCCCGGGGCGGGGAGCAAACGGAGAGTGTTTTGTACCAGGGACCCGTCCCCCGGGATTAGCGCCCCCCGGGGCGGGGAGCAAACGGAGAGTGTTTTGTACCAGGGACCCGTCCCCCGGGATTAGCGCCCCCCGGGGCGGGGAGCAAACGGAGAGTGTTTTGTACCAGGGACCCGTCCCGCGGGATTAGCGCCCCCCGGGGCGGGGAGCAAACGGAGAGTGTTTTGTACCAGGGACCCGTCCCCCGGGATTAGCGCCCCCCGGGGCGGGGAGCAAACGGAGAGTGTTTTGTACCAGGGGCCCCTCCCCCGGGATTAGCGCCCCCGGGGCGGGGAGCAAACGGAGAGTGTTTTGTACCAGGGACCCGTCCCCCGGGATTAGCGCCCCCGGGGCGGGGAGCAAACGGAGAGTGTTTTGTACCAGGGACCCGTCCCCCGGGATTAGCGCCCCCCGGGGCGGGGAGCAAACGGAGAGTGTTTTGTACCAGGGACCCGTCCCCCGGGATTAGCGCCCCCGGGGCGGGGAGCAAACGGAGAGTGTTTTGTACCAGGGGCCCCTCCCCCGGGATTAGCGCCCCCGGGGCGGGGAGCAAACGGAGAGTGTTTTGTACCAGGGACCCGTCCCCCGGGATTAGCGCCCCCGGGGCGGGGAGCAAACGGAGAGTGTTTTGTACCAGGGACCCGTCCCCCGGGATTAGCGCCCCCGGGGCGGGGAGCAAACGGAGAGTGTTTTGTACCAGGGACCCGTCCCCCGGGATTAGCGCCCCCGGGGCGGGGAGCAAACGGAGAGTGTTTTGTACCAGGGACCCGTCCCCCGGGATTAGCGCCCCCCGGGGCGGGGAGCAAACGGAGAGTGTTTTGTACCGGGGACCCGTCCTCCGGGATTAGCGCCCCCCGGGGCGGGGAGCAAACGGAGAGTGTTTTGTACCAGGGACCCGTCCCCCGGGATTAGCGCCCCCCGGGGCGGGGAGCAAACGGAGAGTGTTTTGTACCAGGGACCAGTCCCCCGGGATTAGCGCCCCCGGGGCGGGGAGCAAACGGAGAGTGTTTTGTACCAGGGACCAGTCCCCCGGGATTAGCGCCCCCCGGGGCGGGGAGCAAACGGAGAGTGTTTTGTACCAGGGACCCGTCCCCCGGGATTAGCGCCCCCCGGGGCGGGGAGCAAACGGAGAGTGTTTTGTACCAGGGACCAGTCCCCCGGGATTAGCGCCCCCCGGGGCGGGGAGCAAACGGAGAGTGTTTTGTACCAGGGACCCGTCCCCCGGGATTAGCGCCCCCCGGGGCGGGGAGCAAACGGAGAGTGTTTTGTACCAGGGGCCCGTCCCCCGGGATTAGCGCCCCCCGGGGCGGGGAGCAAACGGAGAGTGTTTTGTACCAGGGGCCCGTCCCCCGGGATTAGCGCCCCCCGGGGCGGGGAGCAAACGGAGAGTGTTTTGTACCAGGGACCCGTCCCCCGGGATTAGCGCCCCCCGGGGCGGGGAGCGAACGGAGAGTGTTTTGTACCGGGGACCCGTCCCCCGGGATTAGCGCCCCCCGGGGCGGGGAGCAAACGGAGAGTGTTTTGTACCAGGGGCCCGTCCCCCGGGATTAGCGCCCCCCGGGGCGGGGAGCAAACGAAGAGTGTTTTGTACCAGGGACCCGTCCCCCGGGATTAGCGCCCCCTGGGGCGGGGAGCAAACGGAGAGTGTTTTGTACCAGGGACCCGTCCCCCGGGATTAGCGCCCCCCGGGGCGGGGAGCAAACGGAGAGTGTTTTGTACCAGGGACCCGTCCCCCGGGATTAGCGCCCACTGGAGCGGGGAGCAAACGGAGAGTGTTTTGTACCAGGGGCCCGTCCCCCGGGATTAGCGCCCCCCGGGGCGGGGAGCAAACGGAGAGTGTTTTGTACCAGGGACCCGTCCCCCGGGATTAGCGCCCCCCGGGGCGGGGAGCAAACGAAGAGTGTTTTGTACCAGGGACCCGTCCCCCGGGATTAGCGCCCCCTGGGGCGGGGAGCAAACGGAGAGTGTTTTGTACCAGGGACCCGTCCCCCGGGATTAGCGCCCCCCGGGGCGGGGAGCAAACGGAGAGTGTTTTGTACCAGGGACCCGTCCCCCGGGATTAGCGCCCACTGGAGCGGGGAGCAAACGGAGAGTGTTTTGTACCAGGGACCCGTCCCCCGGGATTAGCGCCCCCCGGGGCGGGGAGCAAACGGAGAGTGTTTTGTACCAGGGACCCGTCCCCCGGGATTAGCGCCCCCGGGGCGGGGAGCAAACGGAGAGTGTTTTGTACCAGGGACCCGTCCCCCGGGATTAGCGCCCCCTGGGGCGGGGAGCAAACGGAGAGTGTTTTGTACCAGGGACCCGTCCCCCGGGATTAGCGCCCCCCGGGGCGGGGAGCAAACGGAGAGTGTTTTGTACCAGGGGCCCGTCCCCCGGGATTAGCGCCCCCCGGGGCGGGGAGCAAACGGAGAGTGTTTTGTACCAGGGACCCGTCCCCCGGGATTAGCGCCCCCCGGGGCGGGGAGCAAACGGAGAGTGTTTTGTACCAGGGACCCGTCCCCCGGGATTAGCGCCCCCCGGGGCGGGGAGCAAACGGAGAGTGTTTTGTACCAGGGACCCGTCCCGCGGGATTAGCGCCCCCCGGGGCGGGGAGCAAACGGAGAGTGTTTTGTACCAGGGACCCGTCCCCCGGGATTAGCGCCCCCCGGGGCGGGGAGCAAACGGAGAGTGTTTTGTACCAGGGGCCCCTCCCCCGGGATTAGCGCCCCCGGGGCGGGGAGCAAACGGAGAGTGTTTTGTACCAGGGACCCGTCCCCCGGGATTAGCGCCCCCGGGGCGGGGAGCAAACGGAGAGTGTTTTGTACCAGGGACCCGTCCCCCGGGATTAGCGCCCCCCGGGGCGGGGAGCAAACGGAGAGTGTTTTGTACCAGGGACCCGTCCCCCGGGATTAGCGCCCCCGGGGCGGGGAGCAAACGGAGAGTGTTTTGTACCAGGGGCCCCTCCCCCGGGATTAGCGCCCCCGGGGCGGGGAGCAAACGGAGAGTGTTTTGTACCAGGGACCCGTCCCCCGGGATTAGCGCCCCCGGGGCGGGGAGCAAACGGAGAGTGTTTTGTACCAGGGACCCGTCCCCCGGGATTAGCGCCCCCGGGGCGGGGAGCAAACGGAGAGTGTTTTGTACCAGGGACCCGTCCCCCGGGATTAGCGCCCCCGGGGCGGGGAGCAAACGGAGAGTGTTTTGTACCAGGGACCCGTCCCCCGGGATTAGCGCCCCCCGGGGCGGGGAGCAAACGGAGAGTGTTTTGTACCGGGGACCCGTCCTCCGGGATTAGCGCCCCCCGGGGCGGGGAGCAAACGGAGAGTGTTTTGTACCAGGGACCCGTCCCCCGGGATTAGCGCCCCCCGGGGCGGGGAGCAAACGGAGAGTGTTTTGTACCAGGGACCAGTCCCCCGGGATTAGCGCCCCCGGGGCGGGGAGCAAACGGAGAGTGTTTTGTACCAGGGACCCGTCCCCCGGGATTAGCGCCCCCGGGGCGGGGAGCAAACGGAGAGTGTTTTGTACCAGGGACCAGTCCCCCGGGATTAGCGCCCCCCGGGGCGGGGAGCAAACGGAGAGTGTTTTGTACCAGGGACCCGTCCCCCGGGATTAGCGCCCCCCGGGGCGGGGAGCAAACGGAGAGTGTTTTGTACCAGGGACCAGTCCCCCGGGATTAGCGCCCCCCGGGGCGGGGAGCAAACGGAGAGTGTTTTGTACCAGGGACCCGTCCCCCGGGATTAGCGCCCCCCGGGGCGGGGAGCAAACGGAGAGTGTTTTGTACCAGGGACCCGTCCCCCGGGATTAGCGCCCCCGGGGCGGGGAGCAAACGGAGAGTGTTTTGTACCAGGGACCCGTCCCCCGGGATTAGCGCCCCCCGGGGCGGGGAGCAAACGGAGAGTGTTTTGTACCAGGGACCCGTCCCCCGGGATTAGCGCCCCCCGGGGCGGGGAGCAAACGGAGAGTGTTTTGTACCAGGGACCCGTCCCCCGGGATTAGCGCCCCCGGGGCGGGGAGCAAACGGAGAGTGTTTTGTACCAGGGGCCCGTCCCCCGGGATTAGCGCCCCCCGGGGCGGGGAGCAAACGGAGAGTGTTTTGTACCAGGGGCCCGTCCCCCGGGATTAGCGCCCCCCGGGGCGGGGAGCAAACGGAGAGTGTTTTGTACCAGGGACCCGTCCCCCGGGATTAGCGCCCCCCGGGGCGGGGAGCGAACGGAGAGTGTTTTGTACCGGGGACCCGTCCCCCGGGATTAGCGCCCCCCGGGGCGGGGAGCAAACGGAGAGTGTTTTGTACCAGGGACCCGTCCCCCGGGATTAGCGCCCCCCGGGGCGGGGAGCAAACGGAGAGTGTTTTGTACCAGGGACCCGTCCCCCGGGATTAGCGCCCCCCGGGGCGGGGAGCAAACGGAGAGTGTTTTGTACCAGGGACCCGTCCCCCGGGATTAGCGCCCCCGGGGCGGGGAGCAAACGGAGAGTGTTTTGTACCAGGGGCCCGTCCCCCGGGATTAGCGCCCCCTGGGGCGGGGAGCAGACGGAGAGTGTTTTGTACCAGGGACCCGTCCCCCGGGATTAGCGCCCCCCGGGGCGGGGAGCAAACGGAGAGTGTTTTGTACCAGGGACCCGTCCCCCGGGATTAGCGCCCCCCGGGGCGGGGAGCAAACGGAGAGTGTTTTGTACCAGGGACCCGTCCCCCGGGATTAGCGCCCCCCGGGGCGGGGAGCAAACGGAGAGTGTTTTGTACCAGGGACCCGTCCCCCGGGATTAGCGCCCCCCGGGGCGGGGAGCAAACGGAGAGTGTTTTGTACCAGGGACCCGTCCCCCGGGATTAGCGCCCCCCGGGGCGGGGAGCAAACGGAGAGTGTTTTGTACCGGGGACCCGTCCCCCGGGATTAGCGCCCCCGGGGCGGGGAGCAAACGGAGAGTGTTTTGTACCAGGGGCCCGTCCCCCGGGATTAGCGCCCCCGGGGCGGGGAGCAAACGGAGAGTGTTTTGTACCGGGGGCCCGTCCCCCGGGATTAGCGCCCCCCGGGGCGGGGAGCAAACGGAGAGTGTTTTGTACCAGGGACCCGTCCCCCGGGATTAGCGCCCCCCGGGGCGGGGAGCAAACGGAGAGTGTTTTGTACCAGGGACCCGTCCCCCGGGATTAGCGCCCCCGGGGCGGGGAGCAAACGGAGAGTGTTTTGTACCAGGGGCCCGTCCCCCGGGATTAGCGCCCCCCGGGGCGGGGAGCAAACGGAGAGTGTTTTGTACCAGGGGCCCGTCCCCCGGGATTAGCGCCCCCCGGGGCGGGGAGCAAACGGAGAGTGTTTTGTACCAGGGACCCGTCCCCCGGGATTAGCGCCCCCCGGGGCGGGGAGCGAACGGAGAGTGTTTTGTACCGGGGACCCGTCCCCCGGGATTAGCGCCCCCCGGGGCGGGGAGCAAACGGAGAGTGTTTTGTACCAGGGACCCGTCCCCCGGGATTAGCGCCCCCCGGGGCGGGGAGCAAACGGAGAGTGTTTTGTACCAGGGACCCGTCCCCCGGGATTAGCGCCCCCCGGGGCGGGGAGCAAACGGAGAGTGTTTTGTACCAGGGACCCGTCCCCCGGGATTAGCGCCCCCGGGGCGGGGAGCAAACGGAGAGTGTTTTGTACCAGGGGCCCGTCCCCCGGGATTAGCGCCCCCTGGGGCGGGGAGCAGACGGAGAGTGTTTTGTACCAGGGACCCGTCCCCCGGGATTAGCGCCCCCCGGGGCGGGGAGCAAACGGAGAGTGTTTTGTACCAGGGACCCGTCCCCCGGGATTAGCGCCCCCCGGGGCGGGGAGCAAACGGAGAGTGTTTTGTACCGGGGACCCGTCCCCCGGGATTAGCGCCCCCGGGGCGGGGAGCAAACGGAGAGTGTTTTGTACCAGGGACCCGTCCCCTGGGATGAGCGCCCCCCGGGGCGGGGAGCAAACGGAGAGTGTTTTGTACCAGGGACCCGTCCCCCGGGATTAGCGCCCCCCGGGGCGGGGAGCAAACGGAGAGTGTTTTGTACCAGGGGCCCGTCCCCCGGGATTAGCGCCCCCGGGGCGGGGAGCAAACGGAGAGTGTTTTGTACCAGGGGCCCGTCCCCCGGGATTAGCGCCCCCGGGGCGGGGAGCAAACGGAGAGTGTTTTGTACCAGGGGCCCGTCCCCCGGGATTAGCGCCCCCGGGGCGGGGAGCAAACGGAGAGTGTTTTGTACCAGGGACCCGTCCCCCGGGATTAGCGCCCCCCGGGGGGGGGAGCAAACGGAGAGTGTTTTGTACCAGGGACCCGTCCCCCGGGATTAGCGCCCCCCGGGGCGGGGAGCAAACGGAGAGTGTTTTGTACCAGGGACCCGTCCCCCGGGATTAGCGCCCCCTGGGGCGGGGAGCAAACGGAGAGTGTTTTGTACCAGGGACCCGTCCCCCGGGATTAGCGCCCCCGGGGCGGGGAGCAAACGGAGAGTGTTTTGTACCAGGGGCCCGTCCCCCGGGATTAGCGCCCCCGGGGCGGGGAGCAAACGGAGAGTGTTTTGTACCAGGGACCCGTCCCCCGGGATTAGCGCCCCCTGGGGCGGGGAGCAAACGGAGAGTGTTTTGTACCAGGGACCCGTCCCCCGGGATTAGCGCCCCCTGGGGCGGGGAGCAAACGGAGAGTGTTTTGTACCAGGGACCCGTCCCCCGGGATTAGCGCCCCCCGGGGAGGGGAGCAAACGGAGAGTGTTTTGTACCAGGGACCCGTCCCCCGGGATTAGCGCCCCCCGGGGCGGGGAGCAAACGGAGAGTGTTTTGTACCAGGGACCCGTCCCCCGGGATTAGCGCCCCCCGGGGCGGGGAGCAAACGGAGAGTGTTTTGTACCGGGGACCCGTCCCCCGGGATTAGCGCCCCCGGGGCGGGGAGCAAACGGAGAGTGTTTTGTACCAGGGACCCGTCCCCCGGGATTAGCGCCCCCGGGGCGGGGAGCAAACGGAGAGTGTTTTGTACCAGGGACCCGTCCCCCGGGATTAGCGCCCCCCGGGGTTACCGGTGTCCCACGATTCTCGGGCAGCAGGACACAAAGCGGCGCTGTCGCAAAAGCGGGGGGGGGGTGTCACTTTCTGTCGTCGCACCCGCCCCACGCGGCGCGCGCCCGGAAACTGGCGGCTCAGCGGGGGGGGGGGGGGGGGGGGGGGGAACGAGCTGGCGCTGAGCGCGGCCCCGGCGTTGCCCGGCTTTGGCGTCAGGGTCTCTACTGCGCATGCTCGTCTCGTGCTCGCCAGCGGGCGCGTGTTGTTTGCGTCACTATGGCAGCGCCCGCGTGACTCCCCGCCCCGCCATGCGGAACCTGCGGCTGCTGCGCGCCCGGGAGCTCGTGCCGCTCCCGGCGGGGGGGAGCCCCCAGCGCGCCTGCCTGCGCGCGGCCCGCGGGACCCTGCTCGCCGCCTCGCCCCGCGCGCTGCTGGAGCTGGACCCCGCCGCGCGCGCCGTGAGTCGGGGGGGAGGGCTGCGCGGGAGCTGGTGTGCGGTGCCCCCCCCCCCCGCGGCCGGACCCGGAGAGCTAGCTGAGTGGCGCTGCCGAGTCACTGGTCAGCAGCGCTGAATGGGGGGGGGGGAGCCGCTGGGGCTGGTCCCCTGCACCCTGCTAGCACTGCGGGACCTACCCGGCAGCCCCCAGCGCTCTGCCCCAGGCTCCCCCGTCAGCGCTGCTGAAACTGACCAGCTGCTGATTGTAGGAAGCCGGAGGCAGAGCTGCTCCGCCCCAGGCTCCCCCAGTCAGCCCCTGGTCAGTTTCAGCAGCGCTGAATGGGGACAGCTGGGGTGCTGCCGGGTTGGTCCCCCAGCCTGGAGGGGCAGCGCTAGGGGACCTACCCGGCAGCACCCCAGCTGCTCCGCCCTCAGCTTCCCCGATTCAGCCCCTGGTCAGTTTCAGCAGCGCTGAATGGGGACAGCTGGGGTGCTGCCGGGTTGGTCCCCCAGCCTGGAGGGGCAGCGCTAGGGGACCTACCCGGCAGCACCCCAGCTGCTCTGCCCCAGGCTCCCCCAGTCAGCCCCTGGTCAGTTTCAGCAGCGCTGAATGGGGACAGCTGGGGTGCTGCCAGGTTGGTCCCCCAGCCTGGAGGGGCAGCGCTAGGGGACCTACCCGGCAGCACCCCAGCTGCTCCGCCCCAGGCTCCCCCAGTCAGCCCCTGGTCAGTTTCAGCAGCTCTGAATGGGGACAGCTGGGGTGCTGCCGGGTTGGTCCCCCAGCCTGGAGGGGCAGCGCTAGGGGACCTACCCGGCAGCACCCCAGCTGCTCTGCCCCAGGCTCCCCCAGTCAGCCCCTGGTCAGTTTCAGCAGTGCTGAATGGGGACAGCTGGGGTGCTGCCGGGTTGGTCCCCCAGCCTGGAGGGGCAGCGCTAGGGGACCTACCCGGCAGCACCCCAGCTGCTCTGCCCCAGGCTCCCCCAGTCAGCCCCTGGTCAGTTTCAGCAGCGCTGAATGGGGACAGCTGGGGTGCTGCCAGGTTGGTCCCCCAGCCTGGAGGGGCAGCGCTAGGGGACCTACCCGGCAGCACCCCAGCTGCTCCGCCCCCAGCTTCTCCAATTCAGCCCCTGGTCAGTTTCAGCAGCTCTGAATGGGGACAGCTGGGGTGCTGCCGGGTTGGTCCCCCAGCCTGGAGGGGCAGCGCTAGGGGACCTACCCGGCAGCACCCCAGCTGCTCTGCCCCAGGCTCCCCCAGTCAGCCCCTGGTCAGTTTCAGCAGTGCTGAATGGGGACAGCTGGGGTGCTGCCGGGTTGGTCCCCCAGCCTGGAGGGGCAGCGCTAGGGGACCTACCCGGCAGCACCCCAGCTGCTCTGCCCCAGGCTCCCCCAGTCAGCCCCTGGTCAGTTTCAGCAGCGCTGAATGGGGACAGCTGGGGTGCTGCCAGGTTGGTCCCCCAGCCCCGAGGGGCAGCGCTAGGGGACCTACCCGGCAGCACCCCAGCTGCTCTGCCCCAGGCTCCCCCAGTCAGCCCCTGGTCAGTTTCAGCAGCGCTGAATGGGGACAGCTGGGGTGCTGCCGGGTTGGTCCCCCAGCCTGGAGGGGCAGCGCTAGGGGACCTACCCGGCAGCACCCCAGCTGCTCTGCCCCAGGCTCCCCCAGTCAGCCCCTGGTCAGTTTCAGCAGCTCTGAATGGGGGAAGCTGGGGGCAGAGCAGCGCCGATGGTCCGGCTGCCCGGAGCACTTCCAGGTTCCTGATGCTGCCGGACCATCAGCTGCCAGGCCAATGGAGTTTTCCTGTGTTTCGTTAGAACCCGCATGATGTTTACAGCACTGTAGGGTAGCATTCCCAACTGCCGGTCCATGAACTACTGGCTGTTGGACTGTGGTGGCTCTAGGGACCCAGGGCTAGGGTATGCTGCTCAGCGCCTCCCCTCCCACCGCGGCTTTGGGAGCGGGGGTGTCCTGCCCCTCCTCTCAGCCAGCCAGCTCTAGGCAAGGGCAGGGTCTTCTCCCGAACACAGAAGAGCAGTTCACTGTGCCGCAGGAGAGCCGCGCACAGCCCGGCATGGCAGCCTTATGGCAGCTGTGACCCAGGCAGTGGTGCTCAGCTGGTGGCTGGGAAGCAGTGCAGCACTAGGTCAGAGAGGCAGAGCTAGTGCTGGGGGTGATGGGCTCTTAAGAGGTGGGGGGCTTGCATGTGGGGGTTCTAGGGACAGGGCTAGTACTGGGAGGCTCTAAGAGCCAGGGGGCTGACACGGGGGGTACTGGGATGTCCAGGGTGGAGAATTGGCACAGTGGGGTTTGGGGGGCAGGGTTAATAGTGTGGGGCTATGGGGCAGGGCTGGCACTGGAGGGCTATGGGAATGGGGATAATATTGGGGATGGGAGGCTCTGGAAACAAGAGACTGGCACTGTTATGTCTGGTGGCAGGGCTCTAAGGGGCGTGGAGCTGGCACTGGGGGGTTGGGTGCAGCGGACTCTGGGGTCAGTGGCTGGTGCTCGGGGGTAGTGGAGGGGTGGGGGGCTTCTAGGACTGGCACTGGCAGTCTCAAGGGACTGGGATGTATGCAAGCCCTGGCCCCCAGAGCTGCTGCCAACAGCTGGCTTAGTCTCTGGCAGTCACCACGTGGCGGGCGGCTGCTGCAGCTGAAACTGGCTATTCACTGTGGCTCTGGGGGACGGGGCTTTTGGCAGACTGGAAACGTTTTATTTGCATGCTCGTTATTTGCATAATGGGTATGTAAATAAAATGTGACCAGTCCTCCAAAAGTTTGTGAATGGGTTTGCAGGTCCATGGTATGAAAGAAGTTGTACTCTGCAGCAGTGGTTTCCATCTGCAAAAATCTCTGCTCTGAAGAAAGCTTGCTGTGTAGAAGGCAGGCATGCATAATAATAAAAATGTAGATTTATGTCCTCGTGAAGTTAATCAACCTGTCCAAGTCAGTTCTTCCCGCTACTGCATTCTGAGGGTACTAAAACAGCCAAGTGGGAGAATTCTCACTGAATTCATAAGGAGGCTTTCAGATTGGTTCCTGGTGACGTTTCCCTTCTACCATACACAGGAATGCGAGGAGTCAGCCAAGCCAAATAGACATCATAGATTCATAGGACTGGAAGGGACCTCAAGAGGTCATTGAGTCCAGCCCCCCGCCCTCAAGGCAGGACCAAGCTCCACCTACACCATCCCTGACAGATGTCTATCTAACCTGTTCTTAAATATCTCCAGAGAGGGAGATTCCACCACCTCCCTTGGCAATTTATTCCAATATTTGACCACCCTGACAGTTAGGAATTTTTTCCTAATGTCCAATCTAAACCTCCCCTGCTGCACTTTAAGCCCATTACTCCTTGTCCTGTCCTCAGAAACCAAGAGGAACAAATTTTCTCCTTCCTCCTTGTGACACCCTTTTAGATATTTGAAAACCGCTATCATGTCCCCCCTTAATCTTCTTTTTTCCAAACTAAACAAGCCCAGTTCATGAAGCCTGGCTTCATAGGTCATGTTCTCTAGACCTTTAATCATTCTTGTCGCTCTTCTCTGTACCCTTTCCAATTTCTCCACATCTTTCTTGAAATGCGGTGCCCAGAACTGGACACAGTACTCCAGCTGAGGCCTAACTAGCGCAGAGTAGAGCGGCAGAATGACTTCACGAGTTTTGCTTACAACACACCTGTTGATACAACCTAGAATCATATTTGCTTTTTTTGCAACAGCATCACACTGTTGACTCATATTCAACTTGTGGTCCACTATGACCCCTAGATCCCTTTCTGCCATGCTCCTTCCTAGACAGTCGCTTCCCATCTTGTATGTATGGAACTGATTGTTCCTTCCTAAGTGGAGCACTTTGCATTTCTCTTTATTAAACCTCATCCTGTTTACCTCTGACCATTTCTCTAACTTGCTACGGTCATTTTGAATTATGTCCCTCTCCTCCAAAGAAGTTGCAACCCCACCCAGTTTGGTATCATCTGCAAACTTAATAAGCGTACTCTCTATCCCAATATCTACATCATTGATGAAGATATTGAACAGTACGGGTCCCAAAACAGACCCTTGCGGAACTCCACTTGTTATCCCTTTCCAGCAGGATTTAGAACCGTTAACAACAACTCTCTGACTACGGTTATCCAGCCAATTATGCACCCACCTTATCGTGGCCCTATCTAAGTGCAAAGCATGTTATGAGCCATTGTTTTTGACCATTTCTTTAAGGTTGGTAAGCAAGAACTGCCATGGACTTCAGCTTCTCCGCCAGCAATGTGCTCTGTAGCACCATTTCTGGCCATCAGACTATATAGCCAAGCTAAGGAGCGCAGCTATTTTAGCTATGGCCACTAGGCCACATAGCTCTGAAATGAGGAGTGGTTGTATTGACTCATGGCCACTAAGCTGTACAGCCCTGCAAGGCTGCAAGATATTGACTGGTCACTAGGCAAACCTGTTCTCAAGTTAAGGGTCAGTGGATGGACTCAGCCACGGAGCTATAATGCCCTTTTCCCTTCCTCGGAGGGGGATAGGATGTGCTTGTCCTGCAATGGGGAGGAGAGTAAATGCTGTCAGATATTTACTGTTGTCATTCCAAACCCGAGACTTCCATTGAAAATCAGTGTTCCATCAGGAAGGAATTGTAATTGCGCCAGTGCGGGTGATGTTATCCCAGCGATGTATTTGGCCAATGTCTTGCAGAACTTGTACAAGCAGTGTTGGGTGCTCTTTCTGCTGAGTAGAGCAGCCGTGAACTCACAGGCAGGATTTGAGAAGGTTGCAGAAGCTGTCTTGCAGATAAAGGTGTGACCCAAATATGTTGTAAATTTCAGTGCCAGTCAGAGTACAAGGGGGGAAAGGGGTTTGTTTCCTTGCCAACACTTGCTTTGTGGCAGTGTTTCTCTGGGCCCGGTTGTCTCTGGACTCTATTAATACTGCCTGGGTTTCTCTGGGAGGTTTGCTGAGGAGCGGCCGAGGCGCTTGTCGCCCTCGCTGAGTGCGCTGTTGTGTACACATTGGCCCCAAGTCACAGCTTGAGAGCAAGTGACTGAATTACAGGTTGGACCTCACTTGTCTGTCCCGAATGAGGGAATTTGCTGGACCGGGGAGATCCCTGCCACCAGCTTCCCAGGGTGCTTCCTCTCCCTTCAGCTAGCTCCGATCCGGCCCCACTGCCACTGGGCTCCAGCCTGTGTTGGCTCCCCAGGGATGGAGCTCCCCAGCCACGGTGGCCCCCCCTTTTTCCCCTCCAACCATGAATCTTCAGGGATGGGGCTTGCCTGTTGCCCCACTTCTGCCATGCTCTGTGGGGTTCCTGGGAGGTGGGGCTCACTGGTCACATTGCTGCCCCACCCAGCCAGGGTTCCCCGGAGATAGGGCTCACCAGTCCTGCTGCTGCACCGCCTGGCCAGGGTTTCCAGGGGATGGGGCTCACCAGTCCAGTTGCTGTACTGCCTGGCTGGGGTTCCCTGGGGGCGGGGTTCATACTCCTGGGTCCTGGTGCTCTTTGATCCAGCAACATCCGTAGTCCTGCCAGACCATGGGTGTTGCTGCACCAGAGAATCCCGGGTTTTGGAAGTTTAACCTGTACCCAGTTAGCATAGGAGTATGCTGTGCTATTGCCTGCAGCTAGCTTGCTCCCTAGTAATCTACTATGTAACCGTGTTGATGGAAGAGTTCTCATACTTTCCTGCTGTTATGTGTTGAGGAAGGGCACACTTAGAAAGTCTCCATTGCACTGATTCTAGTCACACCATCAATTTAAAATCTAATGAACGACACACATTGAGTTAATTTATTAACTAGACTCACCCTGCCCTCCCGCCCAACATTTGTGGGTTTTACAATCACGGGTTTTGGGTTTTATCATTTTTTTTATCTGTTCAGTTGCTGTGTAAGAAACCCACACAGCTGGGGGAAACTGATGGACTTGTACAGGAGAAGTCGTCAAACTGGTTTTATAAAAAGTGCTCTCTAATGTACCCAGTAAAGAAGCTAAAGGAGGGGAGAGACCTCTTTTTTCTAATCTTCTAGCTATAGTGCTCTGATTTCTAGGTTGTAAAGCTGGCATGTGAAAATATTACAGTCCTGTATTTGTGATGCAATCTCTCTACTGTCTGTGTGGTCCTTCAGAAATATTAGAGGAAATTCAGCAGGAATTTGCACCCTCTTATCGTCCCTTTTGAAGTGGAGGACGTAGGGGCCATAAAATGATACTTATTGGGAAACATTCTATGCAGGAGTGTTTCCATTTGTTGATTGTTCGTTCACTGAAATAAGCAGTTGGAAAAGCAGTGCAGTATTCCCATGTATTGGAGAATAAAGCCAGCTGTTCCCTGCCTGAGGTCTGATTTGCCAGGCTCAGTGGTGGGGAGTTTATTTTTATGCTGCATTTCTCTGAGGTGTCACATCTCGAGAGCGTAATAGATAGTTGCCCCCTCTAGCATTTGTATAACCCTAAACAAAGTCATGCGTAGTCATTTGCTGATTGTCTGTTCTCTGGCCAGGTGACAAACGATATTTCCTTGACCGTGGATGGTTTTCTGCCGGAAGATGGAAGTGGTCGTATTGTGGGCATTGAAGATCTGCCAGATCAGGAGTGTGTTTGTGTTGCTACTGAAGCTGGAGATGTTATAATGTGCAACCTCAGCACAAAGCAGGTAGGGTGGAAGGTGGAAGAAGTCATAGCCTGTCTCCGTTCTGACCCATGCGGCCTTGTCTTAGAGCAAAATATGATTTAGTATCATAACCCTGGCATCGTTCAGTGCGTGCAGAACCGCTTCGGAGGTGCCTACTGTGCTAAATAACAGAATAGCCTTTCTGGTATGTAGGTCTCATGTAAAGGGTAGAAACTGGCAGCCCGGCCTGGGCAGATTCCGCCTCCCAAGGTTCCTGCCTGCTGAGTTCTTGCTGCGGCCTTTTGGGTGGTCCGTTCCCTAGCCCGGGGCTGCTTTAGCTGGTGCGAGGCCCAGGCCGTAGCCCACTCGCACGGGGAACAGGCAGGTTCCTACACCCCGGGGCACCATGACTTGCTCCAGGGCCGCTTGCTTGCGCTCACAGGCTGCTGGGCCAGCAGGCTCAGGAGAAGCGCCCCGTGTCCCCAGCCGCCTGCTGACCCATCCTCCATCGCGCCTGAGTGGCTGCGTCCTGAGCCCAGCACTGAGCTGCCCTGGTGAGATCAAGGCCAGACTGGCTATTACGTGCGGGGCTGCAGCAGCGAGCGGGGCTTCTGCAAGGCAGACGTGGAGGCACTGACCTGAGCGGCCTGGGCCCCCCTTGCCTGGCGCTGCTGCCTCGCCCTCCCTCCTCTCCTGCACAGCTGGAGCACCAGTGCTCTGGCTTCCCCTTGCTGAGGGGAGAGAGCCCTGAGCATCACTCTCCCAGGCTGGGGGAACAGCAGTGCAAAGCGTGCTGTCTGGAGCCTTTCCCTGCGCTCCCATGGGCCACAGTCCAGCTAATGGGGCTCCCCACACCCCCTGCTCTGTCCATGCACCCTCAGCCCCCCCATCCACCCAGCCTGCTCCTGCCTTCTCCCCCGGGCCAGACACCTACCCCCACCCTACTGCTGCCCTGCAACCCCAGCTTCCTCAGCCATGCCTCCTCTGAGACCCTGCACCCCTAGCCCGATCACTCCCTCCCTCCACTAAGACGACCTGGCCCCAGCCTGCTCCTGCCTCCTCCCCCGGGCCAGACACCTACCCCCACCCTACTGCTGCCCTGCACCCCCAGCTTCCTCAGCCATGCCTCCTCTGAGACCCTGCACCCCTAGCCCGATCACTCCCTCCCTCCACTAAGACAACCTGCCCCCCGCCTGCTCCTGCCTCCTCCCCTGGGCCAGACACCTACCCCCACCCTACTCCTGCCCCGCACCCCCAGATTCCTCAGCCATGCCTCCTCTGAGACCCTGCACCCCTAGCCCGATCACTCCCTCCCTCCACTAAGACAACCTGCCCCCCGCCTGCTCCTGCCTCCTCCCCTGGGCCAGACACCTACCCCCACCCTACTCCTGCCCCGCACCCCCAGCTTCCTCAGCCATGCCTCCTCTGAGACCCTGCACCCCTAGCCCGATCTCTCCCTCCCTCCACTAAGACAACCTGGCCCCAGCCTGCTCCTGCCTCCTCCCCCGGGCCAGACACCTACCCCCACCCTACTGCTGCCCTGCACCCCCAGCTTCCTCAGCCATGCCTCCTCTGAGACCCTGCACCCCTAGCCCGATCTCTCCCTCCCTCCACTAAGACAACCTGGCCCCAGCCTGCTCCTGCCTCCTCCCCTGGGCCAGACACCTACCCCCACCCTACTGCTGCCCTGCACCCCCAGCTTCCTCAGCCATGCCTCCTCTGAGACCCTGCACCCCTAGCCCGATCACTCCCTCCCTCCACTAAGACAACCTGGCCCCAGCCTGCTCCTGCCTCCTCCCCTGGGCCAGACACCTACCCCCACCCTACTGCTGCCCTGCACCCCCAGCTTCCTCAGCCATGCCTCCTCTGAGACCCTGCACCCCTAGCCCGATCACTCCCTCCCTCCACTAAGACAACCTGCTCCCCGCCTGCTCCTGCCTCCTCCCCTGGGCCAGACACCTACCCCCACCCTACTCCTGCCCCGCACCCCCAGCTTCCTCAGCCATGCCTCCTCTGAGACCCTGCACCCCTAGCCCGATCACTCCCTCCCTCCACTAAGACAACCTGCCCCCCGCCTGCTCCTGCCTCCTCTCCTGGGCCAGACACCTACCCCCACCCTACTCCTGCCCCGCACCCCCAGCTTCCTCAGCCATGCCTCCTCTGAGACCCTGCACCCCTAGCCTGATCACTCCCTCCCTCCACTAAGACAACCTGCTCCCCGCCTGCTCCTGCCTCCTCTCCTGAGCCAGACACCTACCCCCACCCTACTGCTGCCCTGCACCCCCAGCTTCCTCAGCCATGCCTCCTCTGAGACCCTGCACCCCAGCCCGATCACTCCCTCCCTCCACTAAGACAACCTGCTCCCCGCCTGCTCCTGCCTCCTCCCCTGGGCCAGACACCTACCCCCACCCTACTCCTGCCCCGCACCCCCAGCTTCCTCAGCCATGCCTCCTCTGAGACCCTGCACCCCTAGCCCGATCACTCCCTCCCTCCACTAAGACAACCTGCCCCCAGCCTGCTCCTGCCTCCTCCCCTGGGCCAGACACCTACCCCCACCCTACTCCTGCCCCGCACCCCCAGCTTCCTCAGCCATGCCTCCTCTGAGACCCTGCACCCCTAGCCCGATCACTCCCTCCCTCCACTAAGACAACCTGCCCCCCGCCTGCTCCTGCCTCCTCCCCTGCTCCTGCCCTCATTTTTGGTCCCACCCCAGAGCCTAGAAGGACCATAAAATCCACTAGCCCTCGAACCCCAGAAAAGTTATCGTGGCCCGAGGCCTTGAACCTCAGTCCTCCCTGCCCTTCCCCATGGGGCTGGAGCATCAGGGCAGTGAGGTGTTTCAGTTGGGGGTTGGTTTTTTGGAGGGGCTCTTTTTCCTTCTCACTTACGTGGTTTCCAACTGATTTTTCGGTGGGTCGGTGGCTCCCAACCTAAAAAAGGTTTCCCACCTCTGCCATTAATAAAGCTGACGTTGAAACCTTTTTGTGCTGGACATGATATTTTACTTGATTTAAAATGAAGCCTGCTTTACCCCATCTGGCCACAGCGTCCTGTCTCTGGCCCCGATTCCGGGGCAGGCCCTGTGGTCCAGCCCTCATCTGGCCACAAAAAGGACTGATGTCATCCCCCCTTGGGTAGGAGAGGCCACGATCCCGCTGTGGCGGACAAAGGGGGATGGGCACAGCCCCTAGTGTACATTGGAGAGACCGGCAGCCTTTCTTGCGTTTGCATAGTCCCATCGCTGCCTGCACAAGTACCTTACAGTGCTCATTGCTCTTACAGCTCGAATGTGTTGGGAGTGTGGACAGCGGCTTGACCGCTGTGAGCTGGAGCCCTGACCAAGAGCTTGTCCTGCTGGCTACAGGTACAGATGATTGTCTATGAACTCCGCTGAGCAAATAAAGGGGAGTTTAGTGCAGCCTCCGTCTGTTCTCATGGTGTCAAGTTCTGCCCCATTTGAGACACACAACAGGAGGGACTGAAGTGCCCCAGTGCGCAGGGCCCCTCGAATGGCAGATCCGTGGCCATGCAATGACGGGTCAATGGCGAGGCGTTCGGGACCCCCAGCCCATCCCCCCACCCGAAAAGCCCCACTACCTGCCTCCAGCGACGAGCGGGGTACCGCCAGCGTCCGCGGGGTGGGCGGAAGTCCAGCAGCTGCGCGCCACTCCGGGGTTGGAGGACGTGCGCAGGCTGCTCCCCTTCCCCAAGCAGCCAGCGCCGTCCTGCAAAGCAGGCCTGTGGCGCGCCGGGGACCCTATGCGTGGGGGGCGGGGGGGGTAGGAGTCCCCAGAGAAGGCGCACGCTGGGGCTTCCCTTCTCTGTGCGCTGGGAGAGAGGGGCTAGAAGTCCCATGAAGAGGCATGTGCCTGGGCTTCCCTCCTCTGGGTGGAGAGAAGGGAGGAATCCCCAGAGGAGGCGCCTGCTGGGGCTTCCCTCCTCCACGTGGGCGGGGGGTTAGAAGTCCCAAGAAGAGACGTGAAACTGGACTTCCCTCCTCTGGGGGGGAGGAGTCCCCAGAGGAGCCGCAGAACCCACTGGCACCCTGTCCCCAGCTGCAGAACCCACTGGCACCCTGTCCCCAGCTGCAGAACCCACTGGCACCCTGACCCCTGCCGCAGAACCCACTGGCACCCTGACCCCAGCTGCAGAACCCACTGGCACCCTGACCCCTGCCGCAGAACCCACTGGCACCCTGACCCCAGCTGCAGAACCCACTGGCACCCTGACCCCTGCCGCAGAACCCACTGGCACCCTGTCCCCAGCCGCAGAACCCACTGGCACCCTGACCCCTGCCGTAGAACCCACTGGCACCCTGACCCCTGCCGCAGAACCCACTGGCACCCTGTCCCCAGCCGTAGAACCCACTGGCACCCTGACCCCTGCCGTAGAACCCACTGGCACCCTGACCCCTGCCGCAGAACCCACTGGCACCCTGTCCCCAGCCGTAGAACCCACTGGCACCCTGACCCCAGCCGCAGAACCCACTGGCACCCTGTCCCCAGCCGCAGAACCCACTGGCACCCTGTCCCCAGCCGCAGAACCCACTGGCACCCTGTCCCCAGCCGCAGAACCCACTGGCACCCTGACCCTTGTCCTCACTGGCACCCTGTCCCCAGCCGCAGAACCCACTGGCACCCTGTCCCCAGCCACAGAACCCACTGGCACCCTGACCCTTGTCCCCACTGGCACCCTGTCCCCAGCCGCAGAACCCACTGGCACCCTGACCCTTGTCCCCACTGGCACCCTGTCCCCAGCCGCAGAACCCACTGGCACCCTGTCCCCAGCCGCAGAACCCACTGGCACCCTGTCCCCAGCTGCAGAACCCACTGGCACCCTGTCCCCAGCCGCAGAACCCACTGGCACCCTGACCCTTGTCCCATGCTGCACAGTGTAGGACAGTTACATTCCATGTTTTAGATACAGCATATCTATTAACGTATCTGAGAAGGTTCATCTTTTTTCAGTTGCATTGTTGACTCTCATTGAGTTTGTGATCCGTTTTAACTCCAGATCCTTTTCAGCAATACTACAGTTACTCTCCTTTTTGTAGCTGAGCATGTGATTTTTTTTCCTTTGAGTGTAGTATTTGTCTTTCATCTTGCTGATTTCCGACCAATTAACGTTGATTGCTTTGCAAGCAAGTACTGTGTACTAAATGCTACCCACGTCAATTTAATTTGTCTTGTCTTTGTTACAAATTCCATTCAGATTACTTACAGCTCTAAACCAATGCAGCTGCAGAATTAACATTCCATACTGTGGTGGGTTTTTTTTTGTGATGGATATAACTCATTAAAAAGATAACAGACTTCATAGGGGGTGATATAACACTGATTTGACAATTGTAATTGTAAAGATAAGAAATATATATGCTATGTTTTTTCACTAGAATTTTGGATGTTACTGCTCTGGATTTGTGGTTTTCTGTAAAGCTTTTTCTTCATATATAAACACTGTCAACTTAAAACTTACTCAGTTTCAAAACTGAATTCACAGTAATGTTCAAGAACTGCTTGTCCCTCAGGCTCCCTGCTAGTCTTTGATCTTACAATAGTTTCCTGTTGCTGGGAATGATTTTTTCCTCTGCTTTTGCTATGTGGTAGATCCGTACAAACAGAGAAACTGAATTCAGCCGTTTCTCTGGCACTGGAGAATAATACAAGTAATTTTGAATCCTGGCTTGTATGTTTACCATGCAGGTCAGCAAACTCTTATAATGATGACAAAGGACTTTGAGCCAATTACGGAAAGGGAGATCCACCAGGATGACTTTGGGGAAGGTGAGCTGTTGCTGTGAACAGACACTCAAAAGTATTTCATTGTTACCTCCTAAAAATGAATGAAATGGACAAACAGACCTGAGTGAGCTCTGCCCAGGAGGCAGCAGGATGCTACTGTCAGATTATTGAATTTCGTCTGTGTCAATTTTTTCTTGGCAGCAGAGGCTCTAAATCTGTCAGATCTTCTGAAAAGTTCCTTTGCTGCTGTTAGCCACATGTGTTGCTAGGACACACATCCCAGGGAATAGCTCTAGGAGCTTGTCCTGTAAAAGCCTGCTCATTAGGCTGGATAGGTGATGCTACCTTGGGCTTCTATTTGGCAAACAGCATGGTGTCATTTTTTAAAGACTTCACATACTGCAATTGTGTCTCTTATAGGAAAGTTCATCACTGTTGGTTGGGGTAAAAAGGAGACCCAGTTCCATGGATCAGAGGGCAAAGAAGCAGCTCGTCGCAAACAAATGGTACTGCACTGATGTATGAGGTCTCTGTGCTGCCCAGATGGGACACTTATACAGAGAGCGCTACTGGCTTTCCTCCGTGCTATTCAGGGATGTTGCTCACACTCTCCTGCCTCTTCCCTGGCATTCTGTCCCCATTTCTACCCATTGATTTTTTTTTTAATCACCTAATTTGTTCACTCTTCACCTGACTTAACTCAAATAACTTTTCCCTCTCTCTTCTCCATTACTGTAGCCTTGGATGCGGTAATGCTCACTTAGTGCCTGGTATTTTAGAAGTGGTTTTAAGGCATAATAGGCAGCTCTGCTTGGAGTTCAGCTTGCCAAGTGTTTCCCATTATAAAACCCTGTTATCAGTTGCTTAATCTTTGCCAGATTTTAACTGTTTGTGTTGAAATTTCCATGCCAGGTGTCTGCAATGGGATTTTAAGTTTCACCTAAAATAATCTGTTTTCTGAGAATGGGGAATAATATTTTGGGGAATAATATTTTGTTTTGCTGAAGCTTTTTTAAAAGAACCACTGTTTCATTGACAAACTAACCCCCAGAGTTACGAGCACCTCGAGAATGGCATTTGTTCGTCACTCTGAACATAACTTTACAGTTCTTTCAAGACTTTGCCACTGTACATTAGCTTAATACAGCTTGGAAACTCATTAAGCAGAAGAAAATGCTGCTTTCCCTTTTTTTTAGTAATCTGTGTATAACTCAGTGCTACACTGGATTTGCTTTTTGTATGTGCGTGTGCATCTCTTCTGCTGCCTGATTGCATGCTTCTGGTTCCCAATGATGTGCATGGTTGGCTGGTCAGTTTGTAACTGGTGTCTGTAACTGTGAGGTTCTACTGTATTGCTAACAGTTACCCAAATTAAGCGGCAGAGGTCTATGCTATGGGTCTAAGTTTCCAGCTTTGCCTATGGCCTGTCTGGGTGTCAAATTCAGCGTGATGTCATGTAGTGGATTTTTTTTGTCATTTACTTTTTAAAATCCTGTGCAATTACACAAACAGAATTAAGTTAATGAAACACAAATTTGGCGAAGACAAGCACTCATAAGTTAGGAAAAGCCATAACGAAGGTTACCGGTGCAGCCTTAACTCTGTTCCCTTGTGTCTACCTCCATGATCACATACTGTTTTTTGCACAGGACCCCTGCCCTGTTCAGCATATAGGATGGACAATGATGACTTAGTGAGAGCTATTCAATATTGTATTTTAGCCTCATAATTCAGTGTGGGTCCTATGACTTATTTTTCATCACTTTGTTCGAACTCTGTTATGAAGATACATTCTCAGTTTCCTAATGGGTTCTTCTCTGGCACTCATCACTGAGTGACTTTCTCAAACATGTAAAAAAATCTTCTCCGCACCCTTGTGCGGTGCACAGTGTGATTGGGAATTGGGCCACAGAGATTAAAGCCAAATTTTCCAAAGATTCCACTAATTTTGCATGCCCAGTTTGAGCATCTGGCCTTGGTTTTTCATTGTACATACAATTGTATAAGTGCTTCATATGTTCACAGCAACAGCTCACTCCCAGTGACCTCAGTAGCAGCAGTGATCGTCCAGCACTTCTGCAGATCAGACTTCTGCAGTGTATTTCAAAGGGGAAGGTCCACGTGGAGCCTGGCGTCAGCGGGACTTGTTAGTGGCCCCGGGATCCATGCTTCGTTCCAACCTTGAAATAAACAAGAGCCCGCACTGGGGCTCTTGTACATTTCAAAGGTGGAACGTGGAAGTTCTTAGCGACTAATCGAACCGTTGATGGAAATACCATTGACTATTCGATTAGTTGATTAATCAAAATTTAACATCCCTAACTTGAACCTGATCCTTTGGTTTTTTTCTGTATAAATTCAGGAAGTGCCACCTGCTTCATCCATGGACGATGGCCGACCCCGAGTCACCTGGAGAGGAGATGGCCAGTTTGTAGCAGTGAGCGCTATTTGTCCACAGACAGGTATAGGGTTCACTGATGAAGAAAACCTGCTTAACCTCAAGTTAAAATCCTTATCTTTGCTGTTCTTGGTTTATCAAGCTGGCAAAGCCACCTCATGTTGTCAGATTTGTAATGGGCAATTAAAGAAAAAAGTTGAAAGTTTTTTCCTTCCATTTTGGGCTCAGTTTTCAGTATAGATGGGTCTGAATTAAATTCTGGACCCGAAACATGTTTGTGCAGGGAAACTGTGGCTTGGATTCTGACTTCACAGCTCAGCTCTTTCTCGCTTGCCATTGAACGAATTATCTGCAACTCAAGCCTTTATTAGATATTAGCCAAGGTAAGAATTGGTGTGATGGCTGTTGTGCAAGGCAGGTGTTTGTCTCCACTGCATCCTGGAAAGCAAGGCAGTGGCTAGAATCGCTGGCGTGTTCTGTTTTCCCCTCTCACTCCTCCCTGTCGTAGGTGAGGAGCAAACTTTTGCAACAATGGTCTTATAAAAGCAAACCTTCCCAAACAACTCATTCTGCCCGTTAGAAACACCCAGTTTCTGTGGCTTTTGGCTTAGTTTCAAAACATATTGGGGGGTGGGGGACAAGTACCTTGCTCTCGCTAACTAGTACTTCACTTATCCTGATCAAAACTTCAGATGCTGGCTTCTGACAGGTAACGCTGAGCTACACATACATCCCTACACAACTGCGGTGCTATAGCTTAAAGAACTAAAGTATGCAACTTAGGCTGTCCTCTGCACGACCAGGCCCTGCCCTCTCCCGTGTTACCTGGATTGGGATTGTACCTTCTGTCAGAACGTGGAACTGCCACCTTCCTTTATTTCAAAAGTCCGCTGGATCCCTGTTCTCACTCAGGGCCATGCTTGCAAGGAGTTAGTATTGTGCACAAGCTGACTTACTGTGACCGGACCAAAACTGTTCAGTGCACCTCAGGATGCAGAAGGAGTTGTGTTTGGAATCTGATTTCTCAGAAGTGCAAGGACACGTTAAGAATTACTTGGGAAGTTTGAATACAGAATGCATGCGAGACAATCCAAGCAGAAAAGATGCTTTAGCCAGGGGAATGACCACAATTAAATTGTCCAACCTGTCTAGCTGCCAGTATCTGTGACGGGTGCCCATATTTCTTAGTTTGTGCTAGGACTTCATAGGAAGTTGTCTCTTTCAATCACCTTCTCCCCCCAAAATAACAGAGGGCCCTTCTCTTGAGTTTCCTCTTTCCTGCCTTACCCTTGTCTCGTGTAGGGGCCCGGAAGGTCAGAGTGTGGAGCAGAGAGCTGGTCTTGCAGTCGACGAGTGAGCCTGTCCCAGGACTAGAACAAGCTCTGGCCTGGAAGTGAGTAATAAGCAGTGTGTGTTCTGGGCAGATGGGGCTGGGTATTGTTCACTGGCTGTAGGGCCATCATGAGTCAGAGCCAAAAGGATCCTTTCCCTTCCTGCTTTGAGCTGCCCGTCTGGTCAAACATGGACCAAGGAGGAGCCATTTTGAGTCAATAATTCCTGTTTCCCTGTTAGCTCCCCTTCCCCTCAGACGTTAGACCAGAGCAGGTAGGAGGGGTAGGCCCTGTGCTTGGCCTTTTAGCAGTATCCCAAGAGGCTGGCTCAGCTCTGGGAGGGACAGCCATGCTTACCCTCTCCTGTACTAATATTATTTCTATCAGGGCGTTGAGCCCTGAGTAAGGTCTGTGCGGTGCTGCCAGAGCCTTGGCTAGAGGCCTGATTAGGACCTGCTGCTCCTTTGGTACGTGTTCCTCACCTTGCATTTGTGTGCTCACTCATGCGTTTCCTTGGGGTTGTTTTAAGGCCCTCTGGAAGCCTAATAGCATCCACGCAGGAGAAGCCCAACAAACACGATGTTGTCTTCTTTGAGAAAAATGGCCTCCTTCATGGGGAATTCACCCTTCCGTTCCAGAAAGGCCAGGCCAAGGTGAGTGCGGTGTCCAGGCCATTGCTCTTGTGTGCATGTCGTGCTTACCGCTGCTGGGTGTGGAGACTCCGCTGCTGAACATGAAGGGTTGGAAGGCCCGCTGAGAGGGGGGCCAGGGGCTCCCACTGCAGCAGCAGCGGCCTGGGCCCTTGAAATCCTCGCTGGAGCCAGGGCAGCACACCGCACAGCCTCAGATGGTGTATTCGGGTTGGCACTGAAAGAGGGAGTGCAATCCCAATGGTGCTCCAGCCCCAGCCTTTCTGGGGCCCCTCCCCCTTGTGCGGGGCTCAGCAAGTCTGTCTGGTCGTGATTAGTAGTGATGGACCCTGATCTAAGTAACCGAAAATCTAGAGTAGCCTGGATCCAGATTTTAAATGGGCCCCAGGCTTGCATCTTGACAGTGAGCTAAATCTAAACTGCGGATCCAAAGTTGCATCTAGCTCCAGATTGCACCATCATTGCCTAGAGTCGCTGGCAGACTTGCCCTGGGTAGACAGAAAGCACCAGTCTGTGGCTCCCTACAGGAGCGGTTGGGGGAAAAGTTGTTAACTCTGCAGTTTGCATGGGCCCTGTTCAGGAGTGCTGGGCTGCAGGTGACCCTGTTGACTCCAGCTGGGCATTCAGACCTCTTTAACATCAAGGTCTCTTGGTTGCAGAATACCTAGAAGCAGAACAACGGGCCCAGCTCCCACTGGGGGACTTCCAGTGACCGCGCTGGGAGCTGGGCCAGGCCCTGGGGAGTTCGTAAGTGCACTGCAACTCCTCTAGAGGCTCTAGCATTTGAACACCAGGGGACAAGGTGTTCCGCCTAGGGTGAATTGCTCAGTCTCGGGGCTCCTTACAGCCCCAGACTGGAGACCTTCCCAAATAGGCCACAAACCAGTCACACCGAACGCTTCAGCTGCCAGCCTGGCCAGCAGGAAGCCTCATGAGCAAAACCCTCGGACACCCCAGCTCTTCTGATACCCAATCAGCCCTGGGCCTAACACACAGGTGAGGGGTTTTAGAACCCAATCTCACCTACCCCCAACGGGTTCATCCGGTCCCAAGAAACCAGCCACAGGTCCCAGTCAATTTACACTCTGGATCTTACCCACACACCACGCTGAGCCGATCCTTTAGAATCTAACATCTAAAGGTTTATTACAAAAAGAAAGAAAAGCCTGAGAGTGAGGTTAAGGAAAATACATGACATGTATCGAATCTCCCAGTTCTCGATGCAGGCTCTAGCAGAGATGTTATAACTGCTGGCTTAAAAGTCTCTGGTTACATCCTCTGTCAGGATGGGTCCACAGTTCTTTCCGGCTCCTGGTTCCCTGCAAGGCTGCATCTGGGATCAGGAGCTAAACTGAAGACCAGATGGAGGGTGCCGCATGGCACTTATATACCTCTCCTGGCAACTTCTTGGCCAGAGAAGGTCACATGGTCCAACAACCTACCCTTGCATCCCATGCTGGTTTGCAGGTCACGTTCCTGAGGTGCGTATTGGCACCTAGAGATTCATTGTCTCCTTGCTAATTGGCATGGCCATTGGCTGAGCATTCCTTGCCCATTGCTCAGCCGTGGACAGAGAATTTTCCAGCATCCCTGCAGAGTCCGTTTCTAGCGCCACACACAGATATCACACAAGCACATGAATAGCGCACACAGAATCAGTAGAACAGAAGCTTTCACATGACACCTCACATGGCCCCTTTGTACACACGTTTAGGGCACCCCCCATGGGTGCAGCAGCGATCTGGCTGCTCCCCTTGAAATCCAGTAACGTGCCACTGGCCCGGTGAGGAGAGTGTCTGTCTGATTGTGTGGGAAAGAGCCGCGTGTAAAAGAGGGCAGGGCACTGCTGCTGTGTGAGGGGAGAGCCTGGGACCCCACACGGAGCCTGCATCATTGGTTCCCTGCGGCAGGAGCTGCACAGAGTGCACAGGGTCTGCCTAACGCCCCATTGCTTTCCTAAGACACGGCTGGGGTCGCCCGCCTTGAATTCGTGCCTGCGGGTTCCCTGGCTGCCGCTTTCTATTGCTGGGCTCGCTCTTACGCTCCCTGGGCCAGGAGGGAGCCAATGACATCTTTACGTTTGGAGAAGTGGTTCTGACCTGGGGTCTGCCTTGTACGTGGGCAGAAACACCCATGAGCGGCTCTGTCTTATCAGGTGAAAGAGCTGCTCTGGAACCTGGACTCCACGATCCTGGCCGTCTGGCTGGAGGACAGCAAGGCCGGAAAGAGCTCCGCGTCCATTGGTAAGATGCTGGCTGTCCCCCCAAGGGCGCATTCGCTGGGAGATGTGGAGGGGCAACGCAGCAAAAGACATGGGAAGATTCTGCTGTCTCCTGAGGCGCCTGTGCAGCGCCAGGAGAGACTGCACTAGGTCACTAGATCTTGCTCGCAGGCCTTGCCCAGGCCAGCTGCTCTCAAGCAGTGCGATGCCCCTTGCACACGAGTGGGCTTCTGAGCCAGCTCCGCCAGTGACTGCAGGCCCATGTCCTCAGTGTCGCCTGGGGGAAGGTATTTTGCGGGGACCCAGAAGTTGGAGGCTCTTTTGGGCCAGTTCGGAGGTGAGGGTTGCACTGTGCTGGGTGCTGCTCAAAGGAGCTTGCCATCTTAATAGCAAAATAGAGACACATGGCCTCATATACAGATGGCAACATGGCTGGGCCATGGTCACGTAGGGGGTCTGGCGAGGCAGAGGACTGAACCTGGCTCTCCTGCATCCGGTCTGGCGGGTTAATCCCTGGGCCTGTGTTCCTGAGGAGCAGAGGATAATTGCTGAGGTCAGACAGGCTGAAGGGCTGCTGATCAAGTCTTCGGTGGTGGCCGTAAGAGAGATGGGGCCTGTGCCACAACATTCACCTGCAATTGCTGAATCCCCCAAGGCGTGGGGGGCGTCGGGCGTGGTGCTAGCTGGGACCGTGCTGCCCGGTCCCTGTGAAGCGTGTAATCTCTGCATTTCTCTGCAGTTCAGCTCTGGACGGTAGGGAACTATCACTGGTACCTGAAGCAGAGCCTGCGTTTTGGCAGTGCCGAGAGAAGCCAGCCTGTGGCTCTGCTGTGGGACCCTGAGATCCCCTGTCGACTGCACGCCCTCTGCAGAGGGTGGCATGCCCTCTGCTACGACTGGCACTGGAGCACCGACCGCAGCATTGGGGACGAGAGCCACCCTGTGGCCAACGTGGCCGTTATCGACGGAGGTGATTCTGCGAGACCGAGTCGGTGGGAGGAGGGGGAATGTGTCTGGTGTCTGGGCCTTTGCAGTATTGTCTCTTGCCGCTTAGGGACATGATAGAAGTGTGGGACAGCTCCCGTCTTCAGGGCTAAATCCCAAGTCCCTCTGAGTCCATGGGATTGAATGAATGGGCTTTCAGTCCGGGTCTCTGGACAGAGCAGCCCTCCTCCGTGCCCCTCCCCACCTCCCAAGGAGCATCTTCCTCTGGCGCTGTTAGTGCTGCTGTTGCAGTGAGAACTGGCATCCGCCCGGGGCCAGCACAGCCTGACTCTCCTGTTTCCTCAGATAAGGTGCTGGTAACGGCCTTCCAGCGTTCTGTGGTGCCTCCACCCATGTGCACGTTCCAACTCCAGCTCCCGCAGGCAGTGAACCAAGTTGCATTCCACTCGGACCCCACAAGGAGAGCAGACCTTGCTGTCCTGGACGCCGACAACCGGATCTCCATTTACAGAACTGGTGGGTCTTCTCTTTCTCTGTCCCTCGGCTTGCTCTGGGAGCTTCTCAAGGGTGCTCTTTCAGGTCTCTCACCTCCAAATGTCACGTCTGTGAGCAAGGACCCCTCCAGCTGAGGGATCTAGGCTTAGTGCCCCTGCGGTTCACTCTTACTATTCCAGCAGGCCTGGTGTGAGTACAGCATGTGGTGTGTGCGCTCGCTTGCCACAGGGAGCAGCCAGCTTCTCAGAGCATTTGCTCTCCTCCAAATAGGAGAATTACAGCAGAAACAATTACAAAGCAATCACCAGTCTACCCGCATGATGCACTTGCTAACTGTCACCCTTCTTCTCTCCCGCATTGTGGAGACCCTGATCGGTTCCAGGCTTTCATGCCCTTCCAGCAGCTTGTGCTCTGGGTTAGAGTCTTAGGTCAGCTCAAGAATGAAGTGGGGGGCATCCAGTTCAGACTGACCTTTCGTCCCACAAGCTCTTTTTGATCCTGGTGTGATCCAGCCTATTTCATTCCTCGCAGGGGATGGCACTTCTCTGGTGTTTGCTTGTCCTAGGGTTTCACCCTGGGAGCACATTGCAGCAAAATCACGTGTCCTGGGTAGGTCAGTAAAAGAAGGGTCAGGGAGGTTTAATTTGATTTGTAAAAACCTAGAGGATCCTAGTTTCAGTGGTGTCCTGTTCTGAGATGTGGCAGGGGAGGCTCACTGCCCTTCCCTCTCTCCTTTTCCCCCTCTACCCATCTTGCAGCTCTGTGTCCTCCTTTTGGAAATTTTGATAATGGTGCCATTGGATCTGAGTCAAATTGAGTGTCCTTTGAAAGCCCTTTTTCCCACGTATGCAACGGCACCAAGCACGTCAAACCTAGAACAGTTATGTAGATAGATATCAACTTCTTTTAATTCTACTTGAATACAAGGCTGCATTGCTTACCTTAAAAACAATCAACCCTTAGGCATTCTAGGAAAGGTCGCCTTGACATGTAGGACTGAAAGCATTCATCAGTCTTCCTCCATGTTGTCTCCATCTGGGCTACCATTGCTGGACACATTGTCACATTGATTAGACGAAGGATTGCTGTAGGAGCGTGTGCTATTGCACTCACCACTGGTGTAATCAGTCCACCTCAAAGATGCACCCAGGCCTGATAGGAGTGAGTAGTTTTAGAGGTGCTCAGTCATCCTGGAGTTTGGCCGCCTGATAGCAGGTATAAGCACATCCTTTTGTTGGGGCATGTTTTCCCTCTCTCTTGGAAAACACCAGTGTAGCTGTGCAAGCGTTGTAATGATGATCCTCGCGTGGTAAACTTGGCACACGCACTTCTCCAGTGCATTTATGACTCCATCAGTGCCTGTCTCAGCTGATGAAAAAAGAGTCATAGAACCATAAAACACTAGAACTGGAAGGGACCTCGTGAGGTCATCGAGTCCAGTCCCTGCCCCGTGGCAGGACCCAGTAGTGTCTAGATATCCCTGACAGGTGTCTGTCTAACCTGCTCTTAAATGTCTCCAGAGATGGAGATTCCACAACTTCCCTTGGCAACTAATGTCCAACCTAAACCTCCCTTGCTGCAGTTTAAGCCCATTGCTTCTTGCTCTATCCTCAGAGGCCAAGATGAACAAGTTTTCTCCTTCCTCCTTATAACACCCTTTTGATACCTGAAAACTGCTTTCCTGTCCCCTCTGTCTTCAGTTAATCAACTGTTCAACTAACCGATATTTAACATCCCTAGTCCTGGGCAATAAACAAAACTTCATGGAAGCCTGCGTCCTGTCCCTCGTTTTCACTAAACATAGCCCTGACACAATGGGGAGGGGGTTTAGCTCATCGCACGTTGCTGCTAGGGCTCTGGGTCTCCCACCGCTGTGGTGAGTGGGAGCTCCAAGGTTCCCTCCCAGCCCTGCACGTTGGCTGAGGCTCTGAGGGGGCGGGGGTCCTGCTCCCTGTAGCAGCAGGGAGCTACGTGAAGTGTAGGGGAATGGCTTGGAGCTTCAGCCCCAGGGCAGAAAATATTATGGAGGTCAGTGGAAGTCCTGGATTCTATGGCTTCTGTGACCTGTGTGATACCGTAACCCCTCAGCCCTAGCTCAGTGCAGGATCGGTCCCTCTTGGACAGCGGAGCTGTCAGCATGCATAGTGAGAGGCAGACTCCCCAGCTACTCTGGGAATCCTGTCCCTTGGTTTTGATTTCACGCTGTACACGTAAGAGTGGGGATTACAGAGGAGAGCGTGTAATGAACAGGTGACTGCATGTTGAATTACCCTCAGTAATGGTTAGACTGGGAGCAAAGTGTCTTGCAATTCTTGGGTGGTTTTGCATGAGGGATGCTCTAACATGCCTTATACTCCATTTGCCAGGTGACAGCACTGGGAAAGACCGCTCTGTTGCACTGGGAGGAAGTGGATTTAAAGCTTCTATTGAAACACTTCAACTGGAAAAAACCTACAGGTACTGCAGGGCTCCAGTGACTTGTGGGAAACGGAGTCTGTTGCTGTATATAGGCAGTAGCTGACTGCTGGGTGAGCAGTGTCTTCCGCTTAGCTAAAAAGGCCTTGCTCCTGCTCTGCAGGGACTCTGGCCCTCAGCTAACACTAAGAAGGCACCAGCGGAGCCTGGCTGGGCAGTGTGGCGCACTCTCTCCCAGGGTGGCTGGTTAGAGACTCAGCTCTGCTAGGGAGCTGTGACCGTCTCCACGATCTGAGCTTCTGGCATGGGAAGAAACGCTGTTCTGGCATCCCTAGCCACGGGCTGTCATGCTGCCAGCGGTGCTTGCCTCCATTGGAGATGTGAGGTGCACTAGTGCAAGGCTGCTTGTGCTGGAAGGGCCAGTGAGTACTTAGCCCCCTCGCACATGAAGCCTAGCTGACCAGATAGGCAAGTCTCATTCTGGAGAGGCCTGCTGCTCCCTAGGCACATGGCGTGGGAGGCCAGATACACCACCTTGGGCCAAAAGGGTGTGCTGCCTGGCGTTTGACTATCCCCTTTGCTCGAATCGCCCGCACGTAGCTGCCTTTGATTGCACGTGTCCATTCCACTTCAGGTGTGTGCGCACCCAGGACTCCAGAGTCAGAGATTTGGCCCTTAACTGTGCCCACTGAGCTGATGCATGTGTCCTTTGCTGCTATGCAGTGATCTAATGAACGGCCCCGATTCCCCCTCAATACCTGCTTACTGTCTGTGGCTGGTAGTCTACACTACGGACGTGAAGTATCAGGTAATCGACTAGTCAATGGGTTGATAGGGCAGCCTCCGCCTTCGAAGTGTAGCAACAGCCCTACACTTCAAAGGTGAAAGTGCCGTGTGGAGCCTGGGGTCAGCTGGGGAGTCCTGGGCTCCACGTGGCGCTGCCACTTTGAAATGCTGCGAGGAGCCTGACACGGCTCCCTGCGGCGTTTCAAAGTGACAGTGCCACACGGAGTCCCCAGCTGATCCCGGGCTCCACATGGCGTTGCTGCTTTGAAATGCCACATGCAGCCTGGGATACCCCAGTGGCCCCCGGGCCACACATGGCTTTTCAAAGTGGCAGTACCGCGTGGAGCCCGGGGCTGGGCTTCAGGCAGCGCTGCCGCTTTGAAGTACCCTTTTTCTCCCCCTCCCCTCTTGCTGCCTCTATCTGATAGAGCTTGCGGGGGGCAGGAAGCAACTAGTCACTATCCTGTCAACTATCTGATAAGCAAATGCTTATCGGATAGTCAACTAGTCCTTTGCATCCCTAGTCTACACGCTAGCTTGTGTCAGGAGGATTTTTCCCTTTCCTGGAGCTGTCTCCTTGAATCTAGTTGGTCTTTGTAAATGTATAAGGTAGTGTTGGTTTGGTTTTGAATGGTGAGTCTACGAGTACTGTTGATTCCTGCTTGCTGTGGGTGCTGATGCCCCGTATCGGGATGCATCGTTCTTGGGATGTTAGTCCTTGCACTGTGTACGTGAAATCCAGGCTGATGAGTGACTCTCCTTGGTGTTTAAAGAGCCGTGCCAATGGTCATGTCTGTGACAGGTGCCAGATCTGTGATGAGCCCCGAACTAGAAAGGGGCGGGAGGTTAAACCTGATCCCTTGGTGGACCAGCTCCCACCTGCCACCCCGCACTGCTACGTCTGACAGAGACAGCAGCAGCCCCTGTCCGGAGGAGGCCAGAGCCCCCCGCAGTCAGAGGCTGCACCAGCATCCCACAGAGCAGCCTCTGCGCACAGCAAGCCTGACCCACTGTGGACAGAGGCTGCTCCATTGTAGCCTCCCCCACCCCCGCCCCCGGGAGCTATCAAGTATTTGAGGCGCTCACATAACTATTGAGTTAATGGTTATCTAATCTCCTTGCTGTGTGCCAGTCTTCATCTCAGGAAGTTGCAGAGCTCGGTGTCCTCCTCGATATGTGACTACCTAGTCCAAATGCCCACAGCTGTCTGGTCTCGTGGATGGACCCAGCCAGCATGTTTGGGAGTGCCCTTTGTTCTCTCAACCCTACTCACTCTGGTTACACATGCTTCTGCCCTGGAGTAGGGAGCCCACCTGTGGTCTCTACAGACCAGCAGTCCTTGATCTGGCCAAGAGCTGGCTCTCCACATAAACACGAGGGAGTTAAGAGTCGTGGATTTAGCTTGTCACTTGTTCTTTCCCATCATTAAGGGCAGGAATTTGCAGTGTTGACTGTAAGAACTAGTAGAAATGTTCTACGTGAATTAGGGATGTTACAATGTGTTTAATTGTGTAACTGCTGACATTTTCAGCAGGCACAAGTACAGGCAGAGAGCCGGCTTAAAATGATGTGAAATGAGAAACTAATCAGGCAATATACTTGCCTGCCGCCTTTCCTAAGACTTGTGCTCACAAGGATGAGGAGAGACTCTGTGTATTGGATGGCAGGAGAGCATTGGCTTTTTACTTGGACAGAACTAGATCAGTCTCAAGGCTGTTTATGGCAGTCATGGACAGAATGAAGGGTACTGCAGTCGCAGCTCAGAAATTCGTGTGGAGGACGTCCTGTCTCTCTCACATTACCAGTGTGACACTGTCAAGCAGGGTGGTAGCGCACTCTGAGACTTCACACAGTTTCTGCTGCTTGTCTAACTCAAGGGCCCTTACAGGACATTTGTAGATCTGCAGCTTGGTCTGCAGTACGTATGTTTGTGTATCAGCATTCTAGAGATGATGCCAGGTTTGGATGTGTAGTAGTACATTGGCCGGAGGCTCCAGTCTATCATTTGAATTCACCAAGTGCACGCCGGTTGAAGTGGAACGGATCTGTACAATCACTCGGAGAAGAAGAATGGTTAGTAACCTGTTCTGTAGCTCTGTTCGTGGTGTGTCGCACGTCTCCATTCCACATCCCATCCCCGTGCTCCTGCATAGTGACATCAAGTCAGAAAGAGTTGTTGGCAGCCGGGGTGCTCAGCAGCACAAGCTGGCAGAAGGCACGTGCGCTGTCCTGATGGGTACTGGGAAGGGAAACCTCCCCAGTGCTGCACGCTGGATGCACGTACGCCTGAAGTGGAATGAATGCGCGCAGCACATCTGGAAGAACAGCAGCTACAAAACAGGTTAGTATCCCTGTCTAACCCCTTGCTGGCTGGAGTGTCCGGGATGTCCTCCTTTCCAGATAGTGATGGTGGGTTGACTGGCCCATTGATACTGACTCTCCATCTCTCTCTTTCAATCGTACAGGCTCGAGGTGAGCTGCGGTGAGGTCACGCGGGTGAACCCCCTGGCGTTTCGGCTGTTCACCTGGCTGCAGGACAGCACCTTCTTGGCAGTCAGCCAGGGGCAGCTCGCCGCACACTCCGTCATCCACCACCTGACGGGACGTCCTGAGGCAGAGGGAGGTTGCCTAGATCTCCGGTACTGGAAAAGAGCTTTCCACTCCTCATGTGGCTGATGAAAAGTCAAGTCATTCTAGAAATGAATAAAGACCTCTGAGCAGATCTGCTCCAGGGGCCTGGGAGGAGCTGATGGTAGGCTGGCTGGCATCCCTGCAGCTATGATGATGTGGGGACCACTTGCAGAAAGGTGTCCTATTAGAGGGGACACTTGTGTGCTGGAGCAACGCAGGCTCTGGAAATGGCTCGAATACAAGAGTCCATGTCCCACCCGTAGGGCCAGCACGTTCCTGGGGTCTCAGCGGTGATGCTGTGGAATGAGTGTGGGGCACAAGATCGTGCCATGTTTCTCCCAGGGGAGTGCCTGCTTGGTCAGGGCTGGACATATTGGTGGCACAGAGCCCAGAAGCTGAACAGGGGACTCTGCTCTTCAGGGATACCAGTCCAGCATCTCCCTCCGCCCTGAGTTCCACCCACTGTAGGAATAGCCAAGACATCTTCCGCTGCTGCCACACCCAGCTGGCAGTTTGGAATGGGTTCTGTGGCCTGTTCACTGCTCATGTAGGAGACGCAGCTGAGCCACCAGCGCTCCCTTTGCAAATTAGGAACAGTAAAATAGAATGGCTGCTTCTTTTCTGCATATCAGAACTATCGGTACTTTTACCGGTGCGCGCTCGGCCAGAGAACACAAAGCAGTGTCTGCTTGCGGAAGCAGCACCTTGTGCCTCCTAGCAAGGGCAAGTAAGGACCAGCTGCCATGCAAACCCTTAACTGCCTGCGGCTCAGGACGGAGCAATTGCGTGTTCAGCTGGTTCAATGGCTTCCAGCCATTGCTCAGTGCTTGGTTAGTCTTTCCATTTCTCTGTCTCTTAGTTACTTTGTTCTTCTTCGTTTGTGATAGGAGCTAGTCCCCTCTCTTCTCTTTCTTTGGCTCGCCACCTCCTCGGGGTTATGCCATAGACCTCGCGGTGCCAGACCTGCCCCAGGTGTTCTCCCTGTGCGGAGATGCATTTGAATGGCCTCTGCTGCCTTGTAGAGACCAGCACTGTGTCAGCAGGCAGGGGGTGTACAGGTAGATCATGGAAGGAGGGATGACCTAGATTCAAGGCCCTTCTAATGCAGCCGTCTCCAGCCCCAGTGGTTTATGCTTCCTCTTCTGTTCATCCGCCTCAATAGTTCAGGCTGAAGTGGTGGCAGCAGCGCCTATGGAGCTCGGGCTTCCAAGAAGCAGCCTCTTTCTCCTTTGTGAGGGCATAAGAGGTCCCCTCAAATCCCAGAGAGACCTTTCATCCCTTCGTGGGTACAGCTACGGTTACGTTCTGGCTCCGTACTGAGCCGCCAGTACTGCACAAGAAGCAGCGAGTGGACAAGCTTCCTAGCAGACAACACAGGAAGCTGCTGACTTGGAGGCCCTGAGATGCACAGGTCCTGAGCACGCCCTGGTACTGTCGCTTCCTGTGCATCCTTGTCAGACAAGCTCCTGTTCAAGCCTCCCCAGTGTGCCGCTCTCGCTGTCCCAGCTTCGTCAAGGGGCGGGGACTGGACTCGATGACCCCTCGAGGTCCCTTCCAGCCCTAGTGTTCTATGATCAGCTCAGTCTGCTAGACATCAAAGCTCTCCAGCATCTTCCGATTCCTCTCGGGTCAGACCAGTGGCCCATCTAGCCCAAGTGCCCGTCCTCCAGGGGAATGAAGAGAAACAGGCAAATTGAGTGATCCGTCTGCTGTTCTTCAGATCTAACTTCTGCCAGTGGGTGGCCTGCCAGGGCCCCTCTGTCCAGACCGAGTGACCCTTCTTGTACAAGAACCTTTGTTAGTGTCCATGGGGTGATTCTGCAAAGCCTCAGTTCAGGGCTGCTTTTCTGCACCTTTCCACCACGTCCAACTGATCCAATATTCAGATGTAACCGTCTCAGACTCCACCAGGCGTGTCTAATCCTTCGGTTTAGACCATCCCTAGGGGCCCTTCCCTTATCTGCTACTTCGGTGTGCCTACAGGATTCCATGGCGATCACCATGGGGGAGCGATTGTACAGGACTCCAACCAGAAAGAAGCCCCAAGACTGCATTATTGTCAGACACCACTGGATCAGCCTTTGGTACCCCACAGGCCACCACTCAGTACTGTACAATCTCCCTCCGGTCCCGTGTGTCCCTTCATCACGGGAAGACACCCAAGGTTAGTGGGATCATGCAGACGGAGGAGAATTGCCCCATCACTTCATGTCCTCTTCATCTCCTGATGAAGGGGTGACGCCCCACCACCGTTGTATGTCTTTCAGACTGTTCAAGACCTCGTGAGGTGCCTGGCAATGTCCCTCCATAACCCATTAGAAGAGGCTAAGGATCCTCAGCAACCCTTTGAGCCCATTTTAACCATCACCTCTCAAGTGCAAATTGCCCTTCCTCTAAATGAGGGTCTGTGCTTGCTTGCTTGCCGAGTCTAATATCCAGCTGATGCAGCTTCTTCCTCCATACAACAAAGAGACAGTCCCTTGGAATGTATGTTCCTGCAGCATAGGGACAGGTCTGTGGGTCTCAAACACTGTAGCAATCTAGGTCATTCCAGTACAGTCCACATCAGTTTTCCTAGACCTTCTGAAGGCTACAGAGGAAGATACCCCAACAATGGAGACCTTGCTCTTCTAAAGCAACATCCTCTCTACCTCCCTGCAAGAAACAATTTTGATGCTTCCGCTGATGGCTTAAACAACCTGCGCTGTCAGGTCCTGTGCTGAAGGATTCCATTCAGTCTCCCTTTGGAAACTGGTTGTCCCACTTCCTCCCTGTCTGGGGACAGATGACCTCAGGCAGGTGGCTTTTGGAGATGTTAAGCATGGGGTGTTCTGTCAACTCCCACTCACTCTTACCCTTTTCTCTCTTCATGGACAACTTTCCCCAAACCTCTTAAAACAGGATGTCCAGACTCTTGTGGTCAATCGAGTAAGTTCCTCCTGAGCTGGTTGGAAGATGATTCTAGTTCCCAGTAGGAGTAGAGGATGGAGATAAATCCTTGATCTAAGAACCTGAACAGCGGTATCCTTTCCCGGCACTTCGGGATGGTGACATTGGCCATTATCAGATCCCTAGATCTGGGAGACTGGTACTTTGCTCGTGACTTCCTGGACGCCTGCTTTCATGTAACCATCTACCTATCCTACAAACATTTTGTGCAAGTCCGGGTAGGCTCAGAACACTGCTGCTAACAAGCCCTCCCCCGTGCTTTCCACAGCACTCAGCCTTTACAAAGCGTCTCTTGGCAGCAGTAGCCCATTTGTCAATGTAGCGTAGCCACAATGCTCTCCTTGGAGCAGTCAGCACGAGAGGTCCAGCTGGTGGCAACCACGGCTGTAAGTGTATTTTGGCCATGGGCCATCACATGGATTGAGAAAAGCATGTTGACCCCAATCCAAAGAACAGACGTCATTAGGGCCACTCGGTAACTGCCAGAGTCTCTCCCCAGAGGGATTTTTCTACTCCATCCAGTCTAACCTGCTGGTACAGTAATTCCCCACTTAACACGTTTTCGCGATAGCACGAGTTTTTTTGGGAACATTTTTCAAACAACACGACCCCGTCCCCTCAATAACACGATTTCCCCTAGGGCCGGCTAGAGGCTTCCCCTGCCTCCCTGCAAAGCGGCGGAGGTTTGCCGCTCGCAGTGCCGTTCCCTAGTGACCCCCTCTGGCCGGGCACAAGGCATCTGGCCAAAGGGGAATGGTGCAGCCAGCGGCAAACCTCTGCCACTTTGTAAGGAGACAGAGGATGCCCCGCGCAGCTGCCGGCGACCAGTCAGCTGGGGAAACCCAGCCGCAGGCTGCAAGCCCCCTCCCCTGTCCTTCCCTTCCCTTCCCTCCTCCAGAGCCAAACACCTCCCCTCCCTGCTATACCCCAGGCCCCTTTCCCCCCAACCTTATGTCCTGGTCCCAGCTGCTAACCAGTGCGGGCTGGAGCTGCGAGTGCACGTGCGCTTGAAACGCAACCCCCACCTTTTCTAATATTTTCAATGGGACAATTGACCCCGCATAACATGTTTTCATTTAGCACAATCGTTTTCTGAAATGTAGCTACTGTGTTAAATGGGGAATTACTGTATTGCACAGTCTGCAAACAACTGAAGAGCCTGCCTACAATTCTTGGGGTGTGGGTTGTCCTCTGTGATCCAGCGTCAGACTGCAAGGATAGCTAAGATTGATGTGTACTCCTTATTAATTTCTTTAAATATGTTACAGGACTTCCAAAAGTCCTGGATGCTTGGAGGTGGTGGAAAGAACCACTAAAAACTTGCATGGAAGCCCCTGCAGAAATGTGTGTGGGTGCCCGTTCTCTCACCTCCCCCTCTTCAGTTAGCAAAGATTCTTACTCCTTTGGGATGGCGGAGTTCACCTCCCGGGGCACAGCCCTCAGCAAGTGGCCCACCGAGCAGGTTTCATTCCGTATCGATATTCTGGAACTCAGAGCATTGAGAATATGCTCTCCCACATCTCCCACACCACAGAGGGCCATTTCTTCAGGGTAATGCTGGACAGCGAGGCAGAAGTGTGTCCTATCAACTGGAAGGGCAGGGCAGAGATCCCAGCAGAGTCGCCACGGCTACGGAACTGATGTGCTTCCTGTCAGAGGGAAATCTCAGCTCTCGTACAGGACTCCACAATCTAATTGCAGGCTCCCTGAGCAGGAGCTTCCTTCAGGATCATGAATGGAAATGCAACCGTTGTGAATTCCACAGACTTTGGCAGACCTAGGAGTCCCCAGAGGCAGGCCTCTGCTGCCCTGAGCAATGGGAAATGCCACCTGGGGAATTCAGTGAAATTCATTGAGAGAACCTCCATTACTGCAGCCAGATTTCACAGACGTTTTACTCATTTGTTTCTCCCCTTATGCAGCCCCCTCCCAGTGGGACCTCAGTTTGCGGCTTAATTCTCAAAGAAAACCTCTTTGACTCAAGGGCTCCCTGTTCTCTCTTTCATCTCTTTTCAAGACTTCATTCCTGAGGCGTGAGAGAACTCAGTGTAGTTCTGGCTCCACAACCACCGCGTAGCACCTTTTATAGAGACAGGCTGACACTGGTTCCCCCTCTGCCCATTCTGGCTTCCTCCCGAAGGCCTCTCTGGAATATCTACCCAGCGCCTCTTGCTTCCTCAGAGATCGTTTCCACATGCTCAGTGTTAGAAGAGTCCTTGATTTAGATCTTTGGAGCCTCTCCTAGGCTATTGATACCGTTTGCAGAGAGGGTGAAGGGACAACCTGTTTTCTCTCAAAGGCTGCCAGAGTGTCTTAACCCTGCTATTAATGCGCTGGGACATGACAGCACGCAAAGCTGTACAGCCTGGCGCACGTACGGAATGGAAGCATACGCCAGTCTACTTCTGTAGCCCTATTGAAGGGTATAGCATCTGAAAGCTGTAGTACTGAAACTTGGTCTTCCATCCATAATGCTGCTCCTGCTTCGGGGGATGTTGCAGCCCTTGGTGACACAGTCCTCCAAACGCTTGGACTTGCCTCCTGAACACTCCCCTTTTATTGAATTACTGCTTGGGAGTCTGGCTGGGGAGGTCCCATGGGGACGTATTCTCAGAGAGGTTACGGAACTTTCAGTAACACGTTTTTCAAGATGCTTTATCCCTGCAGATGTTCCACCTCCCATCTGCCCGCCTTTCAACTGTGAAATAATGGGGGGGGGGGGTTATAGCTGCAACGGCCTGTCCCTCTCCAACAAGCTCGGGGCACCTCCCCTTGGACTCCAAAGCCAGGTATCCTGGGGGAAAGCGCCATGATTTGTAGTGATGCCGCTGTCTACCTATAGATGTAGCCTGAGTTCTCTTCCTACTGAAGCTCCTAGATTCAAAGGGTGTTGGGCTGAAATATGGGCAGACAAGCTCCTCTGTTGTGAAAATCTGCTGTATTGGCCGCCTGCTAAAGCCTGGCAGGGCCCAACATGCTGGGATTGTGTGATGTGGGCAAGTCTGAATCAGTTTTTGAGTTTTCTGAATGTGCTACAGCTGTGGGCTTTGCTGGCCATCTGACAAAGGCTTAAAACATGCCCATCTGTGCATCCCACGACTCATGATGAACACAAGTCCTGTAGTGTGCCATGATCGGTCAGTGTTGCTGGCAGGCATATGCTCCATGCCAGAGGGGCTGGCCGGGACTTGACTCTCTCCTTCACAGTATGGATTGAATTGGTGCAAATTCAGCATCATTACAGAGACTGTGAGCCTTTTGTGAATGTGTTATCCAGTGCTTTTTTGTGATGGTACTCCTTGGGCTGGCGTACTGGCACCTATTTTCTCAACGTGCCTTAATTGAATGGGTTGTAGGATGTGTATGTGGCTTTCTTTTTTGGTTTTTTGTTTTCTCAACAATTTTGAGCCTGGAATACTGGCACTTTTTTTTTTTTTAAGCACTGGTGTTATCTATCCATTCATTGCCAACTAGCACCATCAGAAACAGTCTCTGCTACCCCTCCCTTTCCACTTCTTTGTCTACGGAGGCACATCTCTTATCCACTACAGCGTACATCTACTGCAGCGTTGTAACCAGGGATGTAGAATCCTGGTTAACCAGTTAACTGACCGAGTGGGATCTGGGCTGGAGACTGTCCTGCACTGGGACTGGCTACTGGCTCTTAGCCCTGCGCGGGGGCTAGAACCGGCTCTACCAGCTCACCGCCCCTGCCTGCAGAGTGGGGAGCTGCTCCAGCCTAGGGATGTTAAATATTGATTAATTAACTCCTTGAGTAGTTGATAAGGACTAGTGCGTGTTCCGCCTTTCAAATGTTCAAGAGCCCCTGCAGGTGCACTTCAAAGAGGAAGCGCTGCATGGAGCCAGGGATCAGCAGGGGACTCTCTGCTGGCCCAGGGCTCCACGCACCATTTCAGTCTTTGAAATGCACAAGAGCCGCTGCTGGGACTCTGGTATATTTCAAAGAGGAAGGGCTGCAGCTGCCCTCCTGCCCCGTCCCATGGAGTTGGAAGGAATTGGCTTTTAAGCTGGTTCCTCATATTCTCCCTCCCCTCCCCGTTGTTTTTTTGTGATAGAGGCAGCGGGGGGGGGGGGGGAGCGACTAGTCGATTGGTCGCTTACATCCCTACTCCAGCCCCCATTAGTCACCGGGTGATCAGAACCCTAAATGGGTGACGTTAACCTTTCGCATCCCCAATTCGTAACCTCCTCTCTCATGTACCTATTTCTAGCTTGTCTTTGCCTGTGGATGGGGATGTGATCAGTCTGTGCTATAATCCGAAGAGCAGAGCAGTAGCTGTGCAGCTGGCTGATGGGCGAATACTGAAGTACTTCTGGGGTGAGTGTAAGATTCCTCTGGAGCTGGCTGGCTTAGGTGCTGATTGCTGTTGCAGAACTGTCCTGGAGTTTACCTAGCCAGCTAGAGAATAAGAACGTGCACAAACTTTGCAAGTTGATGTTGCTTTTCTCATCGCTTGGCTCTTTGGACTAGTCGAAGTGCTCATCTGAATCTGGATGGACCTCGTTTTTAAAGAAAAGAATGGCGTAGCTGTATTTTGAAATGAAGGGCCAAGCCTCGTGGCTTTCAAAGGACTGATATGGCATTGGGGGCTCGGACTTTTGCTCCTTTTTCCCTAATAGAACAAATGTGACTGAACCTCTAGGCCCCGCCGCCCCCTCTTCACTGCTGTGGTGGATCTGCAGGATTTATGCTGAGCCCCAGCCGTGGAATGGAATCCCTTCCTTCAGTGTGCAAGAGCCCAAAGGGGTCTCACTCTTCCTTCAGGGTAGGACCTGGAGCATCACCACCTGTGAGACTGAGCCCCGGGGTCCTAGCACTCCTGTTCACATTATGGGCTCTGCCCAGAGTCCCAGTGAGAGAGACTCCAGGAGCAGAGGTCTGTACGCTCTTCAGGGATCAATGAGTCTCCTCAAGTATTTGAGTTGACACTTGGCAGCCCTTTCCAATCTAGGAATGTCCTAGTGTAGCCGGTTAACGCTACCGGTTACACGCAGCCCTCCCTCTGCATGCAGCTCTGCATTTCAAGTATTTTGGGAGCCAGTGTGCTGGCTTAGTCTTGGCTCACGCTGCGTTCGGCAGCTCCCCCCCACTGTGACTCTGCATATAAATCGGGCAGAGCCTCTGTAGGGGTAGCTGACGGACCCCATGCGAGCCGGGACTGAGCCAACATGCCTGCCCGCCAGCTCTCAAGCTCCTTCAAATGCAGAGCCACTTATCGGTTTATCATGTAACCAACACAATTTGTCAGCTACACGATTACCGAATTACACGCTTTCTAACGTCCTCTTCCAAGGCCAGTCATTTGTTTGGAATTGTGGTGCAGCTGGAACACTACACTGGAGTTCTGGATCAGTGCATAGAAAAGTTAAGATGTAGTGCGTCTGGCTAAGCCAGTGCAATGAACCAGCCCAGCCGCCATGGTCTCCGTTTCAGGCTTGCTCGCTCTTTGAGCCTTTCTCTGTCCCAGGGGAGAGCCCCATGTCTCTTCAAAGGGCAGCACTTAACTCCACCATCCGGGACCTTTTCCTTTTGTTCTCGGCTGGGGCCTTGGCTTGACTTCCCTTCTGAGGGGCGAGGGAAAAGCGTTCTGGTAACTGGGGCTTCCCAGGGTCTCTGTGGCTGTGGGTCCGTTCCAGCGGTTCCAGGCAGTTACTTGATGACCCAGTGCACGTCTGATGAAGCGAGTTTTACCCATGAAAGCTCATGGTCTGATACAGCAGTGCGCAACCCGTGTTGTGACCCCCAAGGGGGCCGCGGCTGTCTTCCGGGGGAGGTCACCGTGCTGGGCCAGCTGCCACTTTTTTTTCCTGGCACGGCGTACATGCAGGGAGAGTGGCAGGCAAATGGAGCAGCATTTAAAGGGGCTGCGCTCTTTTTTTTCCAACCAAAGTTTCCCCGGGGGCTGCGCTAGGAAAAAGGTTGCGTGCCACTGGTCTACTATATTTGTTAGTCTGCATCTTGGAGACTAACATGGCTACCTCCTCTGCGAACTTGATGACCCAGCCATTGCTCTCCTGTCAGAAAAGGGACACACAAACCTCATGTCTACTGTTCTTCCCCAAGAAGAGAGCCAGCTCTTGTGTGCCATACCCCCCCCCCCCCCACTGGATAGCAGTACAAAGTACAGAGAGAAACTGAGGCACGCAACAGCTTCATCCCCATTACTGCTTTGTTACGCTTGCTATGTGCTGGACTCAGATGGTCTCCAAGTTCTGTTAGTTTCATGTCATGAGCTTGTTCTCTATGGTTTAGTGAAAACACACCGGTGTTTTTATGGGCTGTGTGGGGCAAAGGGGCGTGTTTGTGTAGGTTTTATGTTTGCATTAGCTGCTGAGCTGAAAATAGCCTTTATCTTCTCTTAATTTTCAGAGGCTCCCACTCCAGCCCTGGAACCCTGGAGGAGTAGCAATGGCTCTGCTGTTCGGTTTCCTTCTCCTTGTGTGCAGACTGCATTGGCCGTGATTGGTGGAGAAGTAAGTGAACAGCTGGTGCTCATGAGGGCCAGCAGGACACGGTCTGAAAACGTTCCTTAGCATTGCTGTCTCCTCATTAGTGCTTGCAAACTGAGCTGTGAGAGCAGCACATCCCCCTCTGCATGCCTTGCCCAGAGGCTGTCTTACAGTGCACAAAATCCAGCATGATTATGGGTAACTCAGCATTAATGTGGAGATTGAAATGTAGGGGTGTTCAGATAAGTAGGTCCCCATGACGGCTGTAGCTCTGCACCACTTGCACATGCAGTGTTTGTCAATGTTTTATGTGGTCCTGAACATTTAACTTGGATCCTGTTCAGTGTTTAAGTTACTGTGGGATCTCTGACTTGTTACTCTCTCTGAAGATCGTGTCATGGAAGTTGTTTTGGTCCTTGGCTATTAGAGACACAAATGAATGAGAGTCCGACTTGAGAGCAACAAACTTTCAAGCCACAAAGAACTATTCTTCAGTTCTGGGAAGAGCACTCTGAGGCTATGTGTACTCTACGCAGCTTTTAGCGACTAGGCCATGTCGACACAGCCCTGTTGCTCAACGGCTGGCACCCGTGAATGCAGTTTGTCCTCACTTTTGCTGACAAAATACTTCTAGCCCAACAAGTGGCTTTCTCTGTGTTAGCAGGAGGGCGCTTATGTGGACAAAGTACAAAGCAGGGCGTGGGGTGGTACCACCCGTGAATTACAAACATTTGGTTGATCAATTGCCAGTGTAGACATCACCTGAGCAAAGGTGAACAGGTTGTTTAGAAGTTTCAGAGGGGTAGCCGAGTTAGCCAATGGTCTGGTAGCACTTTATAGACTCCCAAACCTGTAGATGGGATCATGAGCTTTCGAGGGCACGGCCCACTTCTTTGGTTAGGTAGCACACATTGGAAGGGACTGCTCAGGACAGTGGGCCGTTAACACCTCTGCAGTCGGGACAAACGGGAGGTTAGTGGCTAACAGCCGTCCTAAGCCATAAATCCAGTGTCTCTGTTCAGCCCATGGTTGCCAGTGGAGCAGCGTTCTGAGTGGAAGCGTGCAGGCTCACCGTTCGGAAGTGCTGCGCTGGTGTCTCTGGGAGGAGGACTGATCGGTGTTCGCTTTGTAGCTCAGAAGACATTTGGTTTACCATTGCCCCTGCACAGAGTTGCCAGATTCCTCTGGTTTCTGGCTACATAGGTTTTTCCCTACTGATGTGATGTAAATCAAGGGCATGTGAAGTGACTTGTGTGTGATTTCATTCAGCATTGGCTCTTACTGTACTTAGATTTCCACAAAGCCTTAGACAAGGTCCCTCACCAAAGGCTCTTACGTAAAGTCACTTGTCATGGGATAAATGGGAAGGGCCTTTCATGTATTGGTAACTGGTTCAAAGACAGGAAACAAAGGGCAGGGATCATAGAACACTAGAACAGGAAGGGACCTCGAGATCATCTGGTCCAGTCTCCTGCCTCATGACAGGACCAAGCACCTTCTAGACCATCCCTGAGAAATGTCGATCCAACCTGCCCGTAAATAGCCGCAGTGATGGAGATTCCACAACCTTCCTAGGCTACCGAGTCCAGTGTTTAACCACTCTGGCTGTTAGGAATTTTTTCCTAATGTTCAACCTAAACCTCCTTTACTGCAATTTAAGCCCATTGCTGCTTGTCCTATCATCAAGACCAAGGAGAACAATTGTCCCCCCTCCTCCCTGTAACACCCTTTTAGACACCTGAAAACTGCTATCATGTGCCCTCGGTCTTCTCTTTTCTAAACTAAACAAGCCTAATTCCTTCAGCCTTGCCTCATAGCTCGTGTTTTCAAGACCTTTAATTGTTTTGTTGCTCGTCTCTGGACCTTCTCCAATTTCTCCACATCTTTCTTGAAATGTGGTACCCAGAACTGGACACAGCACTCCAATTGAGGCCTAATCAGTGCAGAGTAGAGTGGAAGAATGACCTCTCGTGTCTTGCTCACAACACTCCTATTAAGGGATCCCAGAATCATGTTTGCTTGTTTTGCAACAGTGTCACACTGTTGACTCATATGTAGTTTGTGGTAAGTTTTTTCAGAATGGAGAGAGGTAACTGGTGTCCCCCAAGGGTCTGTTCTGGGACCAATCCTATTCAATTTACTTATAAATGATCTGGAGAAAGGGGGAAACAGTAATGTGGCAAAATTAGCAGACAATACTAAACTGCCCAAGATTAAGACCAAAGCAGACTGTGAAGAGCGTCAAAAAGATCTCCCCGAACTACGTGACTGGACAACACGATGGCGATGAAATGTACCGTTGATAGATGTGAAGTGATGCACATTGGAAAACATAACCCCAGCTAGACAGACAATGTGAGGGAGACTCATTTGGCTACAACTACTCGAGAGAGATCTTGGAGTCATTCCAGATAGTTCTGTGAAAGCATCCGGTCCGTGTGCAGGGGCAGTCAAAGAAGCAAACAGCATGTTAGAATCATTACAAAAGGGACAGAGAAGAAGACAGAAAACATCTTGCTGCCCCTGTGTAAAACGATGGTACACCCCCATCTTGAATAGTGCGTACAGATGTGGTGGTCTCATCTCAAAAAAGATCTCTTGGCATTGGAAAAGGTTCAGAAAAGGGCAACAAAAACAATTAGGGTTTTGGAACGGGTCCCATATGAAGAGAGCTCTAAGACTGGTACTTTTCAGGTTAGAAAAGAAGAGAATAAGGTGGAGTATATGATAGAGGTCTATAAAATCTTGAGTGGTGTGGAAAAAGGAAATAAGGAAAAGTGATTTACTTGTTCCCATAACATAAGAACTAAGGGTCACCAAATGAAATTAATAGGCTGCTGGTTTAATACAGACAAAAGGAAGTTTTTCTTCATGCAGCACACAGTCAACCTGTGGAACTCCTTGCCAGAGGATATTGTGAATAGGGATTTAATAGTGTAGTCGATTAACCAATAAGCAAAAGCTTATAGGTTAATGCTATAGACTGCACACATTTCCTCCCCCCCTTGGCAGTACATTTTTTAGCGGCTGGCCAGCAGCCCAGCTCAGTCCTGGCTCGTGCCAGGTCCGGGACCTACTCCTGCTGCATCTCTGCATTTCAAGTGTATTAGGAGCCAGGCAGGCAGGCAGCCCGGCTCAGTCCTGGCTCGCACTGGGTCCAGGAGCTCAGCGCCCCCTCCACCCTGGACAGGAGCTGCTGTCACAGAGGCAGCAGCGCAGGGTATCAGAGACAGCACTGCAAGGTGACAGGTAGCTGGGCCACAAGGAAAGCTGGTTTTTAACTGGCTCCCCTCACAGATCAGCTCCTGCCTAGCACCCCACACTGCTGCCTCTATATCCGAGGCAGCAGCATGGGGCGGCTGGGGGCTCCTTGGGAGCAGGGCCAGAGCACATTGGCTGCCATCTCCATCCCCGGGGACTATAGAATAGTCGAGTAACCGATAAGAATTCATGAGGTTAATCGACTATTCAATGAACCGATATTTAACATCCCTAGCTGTGAAGATTAGGACTTTAACAGGGTTCAGTAGAGCTAGCTAGATTCATGGAGGTAAAGTCCATCAATGGTGTTAGCCAGGCTGGGTCGGAAAGGTGGCCCTGGCGTCTGTTTGTCGGGAAATGGATGACGGGAGGGATCGCATGAGGATTCCCTGTTGTGTTCCTCCCTCTGGGGCACCTGGCACTGGCCACTGTGGGCAGACAGGACACGGGGCTGGACGGACCTTTGGTCTGGCCGTTCTGATGTGAGAGCCGTGCGCTCGCTCTGCATCCAATCAGTGCTACTGCGCTTTGATCGGCTCACCCCACAAATTCTAAGTACGCAAGCGCAGTTAGCAAAACTGCCCAATTCTGGGAGATTCCTGGTTCCGACAGTCTTGTGACCCATTGAGATGGAGGGCCACTCACTAGCTCAGGGGCATAAGGCAAAGACCCACAACAGTGGTGCCACTAAACCAGGGCTGCAACATATTGTAATTCTCTGTCTTTTTCACTATAGGAGGCCATCTTGGGTCTGACTGATCGATCCCGGTTTTTCATGAATGATGTTGAGGTACCAAAGTTCGTTTTGATGCTGTTTCACTCTGTGAGACTCTCTAATTTCATCTGCTGCTGCTTGTGCTCATCGATTTCTTCCTACTCACTTCCCGCAGGTGGCTTCCAACGTTACCTCATTTGCCACGTCTGAGGAGTTTCTGCTGGTGACCACCCACTCCCACGGCTGCCAGTGTGTGTCTCTGAGGGACACATCGCTGAAAGGTAGACGTTCAAGTATGGGCTGTCCTGTGTAATGGGCCTTACTGATTGCTTCCTAGGCCCCCTGCCCTCATGAGAACCTGGACAGGGCCCCGTGGGGGCCATGGTGCCACGTCCTGAGCATCCAAGTGGCTGCTCCTGCTGGGTGCCGGAGAGCTGCGTGTCCTCTCGTGAGTTGGGACTCGCGGAGCTTTCCATCAAGCTCTGGGAGCGCTCTCCCTCCCTTCCCGGCTCTCCCTAGCGTAGGCGAGAGTTCCTTACTCTCCACAAACTGTCGCTGATCGAGCGCTTGCCATCGCTGTGCCTTGGCCTGCAGAGAGAGCAGAGGGCACTGGGGGCAAGACTAGCCATGCAGGCCACCTGCCTGCCTGACCCCCAGGAGAAGTGGCTGGGGACAGGTGTGGCTGTGCTGGCCGCCTGCTGGGTCCCCAGGAGGCGAAGTAGCTGGGGATAGGACTTCCCATGAGGTTTCCTGCCTGACTCCCACAAGGAGAAGCGGCTAGCGGCTGCACTGACCATGGGGCCTGCCTCTGCCCCAGAGAAGTGGCTAGGGTCAAGACTGGCTGAATGGGCCCGCTGCAGGGGAAGTAGCTGGTTGGCATGAGCCACCTCTTGTCATCTTTGACAGAGGCTTTGCCGTCCCCTGCCAGAAGGAAGCGGAGTGCTCCCAGTGGGGTCCGGTAGGCTGGGAGAGTTGCTTGGAAACCTTGCAGGGCAGCGTCTGACCAGCATCTGGACGTGGGCGGCGTGGGGCTGTGTTGTGCTGATGCGTGGCCCAGTAGGGCTCTGAGTACTAGTACCAGAGGCAGTACTAGAACGTGCCTAGCCATGGGCGGGTTCCCAGGAGGAACTCAGCCAGCACCTTGTGGCTGGATTGGGGAAATGGCGTTGTGTGTAGGGACTTACTGCACTCTTGCTGGTGCCTCTGCTGTTCCCAGATCTGCAGGCGGGCTTCAGCGGCTCCTCTACGCCCAACAACGAGACGCTGCGCAAGGTGGAGCGAGGCTCCCGCATCGTCACCGTTGTACCCCAGGATACGAAGCTCATCCTGCAGGTCAGCTGTTACAGCGCTAGCGTGGGGCCTCCTCGGCACGGGCGAGTGCAGACCCAGCTGTCGAGGTGGGAGGGCGTAGCTTGCTGAGCAAGCCGTTGTCAAGCTTGTGTAACAGCTGCACTTGCTTGGCTGACCGGGAGCTCACCACTCACAGACCTGCTGACCTGTAGATCCTGAGCATGACCGCTCACGCTGCCTCGGAGAGCTCCTGGCAGGAGAGGATCCAGACAGCAGTGAGAGATTTTCCAGTAAATAAGGCTCTAGTGGCTGCTGTGAGTGGTTCTGAAGCACTGCAATAAATCACAGGGCTGGAGGGCAATCTCTTGGTGTATTTTGTCCGCTTTCAGGAGGGCTGAGTGCCCACATTTAGGGCAGGTTTTTCATCCATTGAGATGATGAATCGCCCCCTCTCTCCTGAAAAACCCCTCTGCCATTCTGCTGGGTGCTGAACACTCTTGAATTCCAGTCCCATCTGACTGGGAGGTAGATGGCCTCTTGGCTTCACTTGGATGGAAATGAAACGTTGTGCACCTGCTTTTAGACAGTCTGTTGTGTGTTCCACACACTTTTGCCCATAGCCACTTGCTTTGATATCCTCCATCATGTGTGCTTCATGTGCTCTTGCCCTCCTGTTCTGGTATTTCAAAAAGGGGGATACACAAACATTAGGAAGCTAGTTAAAGGGAAATTAAAAGGAATAGTCACAAGTCAAATATCTGCAGCCTGCATGGAAACTTTAAAAAAACCACATAATACAGGTTCAAATTGTATATATACCCCAAATAAAAAAGTCAAGTCCAAAAAAGTTGCAATGGCTAAACAAGGTGATTCGCGACCAAAAGGTATCTTTTAAAAATAAGCCAAATCTTACTGAGGAAAACAGAAAGAAACGTAAACTCTGGCAAGACAAGGGTAAAAGTATAATTAGACCACAAAAGAATTCAAAGAAAAACTTTGAAAAGACACAAAAAATAACAGCAATATTTTAAAGTACCTCAGAATGGAAGACCTTCAAACAATCCGCTGGGGCCACTGGCTGATCAGGATGCTAAAGGACCTCTCATGGAAGACACAAAGCAAAATGAATTTTCATCCGCCTTCACTGCAGAAGACGCAAGGGAAGGAAGAGTCAGATCTGAGCCATTATTTTTAGGTGTCTGATCTGAGGAACTGTTTCAGATTGAGTCGGTAGAGGAGGTTTTGGAATAAAACCTTGATCAATTGACAAGTGATAAGTGATAACACTGGAGAATGGAGTCCTACCTCATCTTCGGTTTCCTGGCTCTCCAGCAGAGTTCTCTTAAGGGCTGTTACTACACTAGAGAAGGACGCTACTGTGGTTCTCCAGGAGCCAGTCTGCAACCCTCAGAGTGCTCCAGTACCGATGGCCATGCCGCTGCTGGACGTGCAGTCTCCAGTTGGGCTGGAGGTGCTAGCTCTTCGGTATCTCCACGGAGAGGGTTAAATCCTGACAGACATGCTAGGAGTTGCACTCTGTCTCTGGATCCGGCTTCCCCAAGAACTGCTGGTACAGATGACTGACCCCTGCTCCTGACTGCATTGGGCTCCATGGTCAGGACCCGGAGGTTCTGATGGTTCTCTTCATCGCTGGACAAAGCAGTCACTCCATCCTCTCCATCTCCGCTGGACGACCATAGGGAGTCCCAGGAACTACAGCAGAGAGTTGCTAATGACATCCACGTCCCAGTGGTGGACGCCGAGGGTCCGCCGCGATGGCTTCTGGATGCCCTGCAATCTGAGGGGTGGAGTAAGGTGGCCCTCCCATACCAAAACCATCCTGAGCGCTACGGCATCGTAAGCCCCCAGTCTGAAGAGAGCCGACAGGAGACATTTCATCCCTGCCAAGGAGCTGAGTCTGTTCTTCCACCTCTTGGTAGCTAAGGAAAGGGCCAGGCTGCCCTGTCCAAATGGATACTGACTACCAAGGACTCCGAGATTGGCCCTCATGGGGAGAGAGGTCTCCCTGCCTGCAGTTCCATATTGCTAACTGCTGGGCACTGTTAGAGAAATGGGACTTGTATCACTTTTCCAAGCTTGCAGACTTCACTGGCCAGCTCCCCATGCAGGGCCGAGCCCAGTTTAAGCCCTTCAAAAAGGAGACGCGAGGGGCAAAAGCTGCTCTCCAGGACAGTGGATGAAGCAGGCGCGTCTTGCAAAACCTCACGGGCAGGGATTCTTGGCTGCGATTGTCAGGGTTTCCTGGGGAGGTCCAGAACACGCCGGGGCCTCTGCTCTGAGACGTCAAATCACTTGAATGAAAGAGCAGACCAGTCCGTGCTTTCAGCAAAGGACTTGGGATTGACTGACTGGGTATCGAGCCTGCAGCCCAGAGGACACACCAGAGACCATCCTGTAGCCCCTGGCCATCCTCAGCTTGTACATCTTATTGCCATCAGCCAGCTGAGCCGCCACAAAAATGGAAAGGCATTCAGACCCCCTCTTCTGTTGTGACCCCTACCCAAGCCCGGCCAAAGGGCTCGCGGGGCCCAAGGCAGCACGCTGTGTTTGGCTGAGCTGCATGGCCACACAGCCCCCCGTCAGGGCAGCGAGTGAGCGGCCGGATGGGTGGGGCTGGGAGCTGGGCTGTGCGGGGCCCAAGGCAGCCACCTCGCTCGCCTTGCCCAAAGGCCCGGCCTACCTCTACCCATTCCCAGACAGTAAGGGCCACTTTTGATATAGTGGCCAAGACCAGCCTGCCACCACTGATTCCATTCGCCTCTTTTCCTGTGACTTTGGGGGGCACATCCGTGTGAAACCCCCGTTTCTTCACTGGGGACGAGGGGGAGTAGGGGATTGTTGGCCTGGCCATGGCGACCAGGGTCTTAGGTGCACATCTCTTAGATTTATTGCTGGGATTCATTTTTTAGATGCCAAGGGGAAACTTGGAGACTGTTCACCACCGAGCGCTTGTTTTGGCCCAGATTCGGAAGTGGCTGGATCGGTGAGTGTGCTGACGTGTTGCCCAGGCCCGTACGGGGTGATGAGCCCGAGGAGGGGGCATTGTCCCAATAGGATATTGACGGGCATCAGTCTGATGGTAAAGGGGTCTACTCGGAGAGGACTCACGTACCGCAAGTGGAAACAAACCAGTTGTGGCAGTTGGTCATTTCAGTTACTTGCCGTCTGCGAGAAGAGCCCTCCGTGCTCTCTTGTGCTACGTGCCTCCGGGGACATCGAGACTACACGCTTCTTTCCAAAGAGATCATCTAGACCAGTGGTTCTCAACGTGGGCCATATGGCTCCACAGGGGCCGCACCTTACTTCTAGGGGGTCACCCAAACTTAACTGCCAGGCATATGATGAATGAGGCTCAGAAAGGGGCTTTGAGCAAAAAAAGGTTGAGAAACACTGGTCTAGACAGTGTTTCGAAAAAGCCCTGTTTGCAGTCAAAACGCCTTTTTTCGAAAGAGCTCTTTTGAAAAAAGGCATTCTTCCTCATAAAATGAGGTTTTACCGCTGTCAAAAAACCTGCTGCCTTCTTTCAGTTTAATTTCGAAAGAACGCGGTGGCAGTCTAGACGCAGGTGATGTTTTGGGGTTTTTTGGGGGGGATTCCCCAAAAAAGGCCACTTAAAAAAAAAAAAAAACACCCTGTAATCTAGACATAGCCTCAGTCCCTGCTGCAAGGAGTTTGGTAATAAAAGGCCAGACAAGTAAGCAGAGGTTAGGGGAGACAAACAAGCTGGGAGAGATGCCATCTTGTTCCCTCCATATACAGGCAGTCCCCGAGTTACGCGGATCCGACTTATGTCGGATCCGCAGTTACGAACGGGGCCCTTCCTCTCCCTGGTCTCCAGCAGACCAGGGAGAGGAAGCAAAGCGGCGAAACACGCGGCCAGCTAACAGCCCAGACGTGTCTGGGCTGTCAGCTGGCCGCGTGTTCCGCTGCTCTGCTCTGCTCTGCTCTGCTCTGCTCTGCTCTGCTCTGCTCTGCTCCCCCTCCCCCTGGTCTGCAGACCAGGGGGAGGGGGAGCAGAGCAGAGCAGAGCAAAGCCGTGGAGCCCGAGGGCAGCAGGATAGCCACGGCGCGTCTGGGCTGTCCCGCTGCCCGAGTGTTCCGCCGCTTTGCTCCCCGTCCCCCTGGTCTGCAGACCAGGGGGACGGGGAGCTAAGGAGAGCAAAGCCACGGAGCCCAAGGGCAGCAGGATAGCCACGGCGCGTCTGGGCTGTCCTGCTGCCCCCGTGCTCCGCGGCTTTGCTCCGGACGCCTGTGGTACAGCAGCTGGGGCGCTGCCGGTTGGTCCCGTAGCACCGCTCTGGGCGCCACTGGACCAACCCAGCAGCACCCCAGCTGCTCTGCCCCAGGTGTCCCCAAGTCAGCAGCTGCTGAAAATGACCAGTGGCTGACTACAGGAAGCCCCTGCCCCGGGCTTCCTGGAATCAGCCGCTGATCAGTTTCAGCAGCAGCTGACTTGGGGATGCCTGGGGTTCTTAAGTTGAATCTGTATGTAAGTTGGAACTGGCGTCCAGATTCAGCCACTGTTGAAACTGATCAGTTTCAGCAGCGGTTGAATCTGGACGCCAGTTCCGACTTACATACAGATTCAACTTAAGAACAAACCTACAGTCCCTATCTTGCCTGTAATTATAACTTACCCTAGAGGATAAGACTGTCTCGTGGAATAAAACTTTTGTAAATGTCACTGTTCTAATCAAACTGAAAAGTGTCTGAGCCTAGAGACCTTTTCTCAGCCCCGGAACCAAAAAATCTGGAAGAAAAAAATGATTTTGGGTTCAACCTGAAACTGAAATGTTTCAGTTATTCTCTCTGAAATTAAATGATTTATTTTTCTGTTATACTTTTGGGTGTGTTTTCCTTTTATTACTTTTAACAGCTTCTGGCTACATTTCAAAAGGAGAACGATTTTGACTCTCTTTTTTTCTGTATTTGTTTGAAACTACTGAATTTAAGATTTTTTTCTTTGAATAATGAATTTTTGGGCAAATAAACTATTATCGGGAGAAAATTGCACAGCTCTGTCTGTGATCTGTTTATGTCTAAACCCAACTACAACTCTTTCAAACTGGCCTGCCTGCCCCTGGTTAAATGCTAACCCACTGTGATATCTGGCTGGGGCAGAGGAGGAACTAGCATGAGCACAGCCAGCCTGCTGTGCCACAGGGAAGGCAGTGAAAGAGTTAAGCCATAGTCTGGTGTGTGTTCGCCTCCGGCCCTGCGTATATTAGGTGGTAGTGCACACTCCTCTCTAAAAACCTGCTGTATTTTGACCTATCCCAACAGGCTAATGTTTAAAGAAGCATTTGAATGTATGAGGAAGCTGAGAATCAACCTTAACCTTCTTTACGATCACAATCCAAAGGCAAGTCCGAATCGTGCTTGTACATCCCCTTGCATGTTTGCCTGCTTCCTAGGGCGTGTGGGAGGATATTGTGAAGGCCAAGACTATAACAGGGTTCAAAAGACAATTAGATAAACTCATGGAGGATTAGTCCGTCTGTCTGTTAGCCAGGGTGGACGGGGATCTAGCTTCTGTTTGCCACAAGATCAGAAGCTGGGATTGGGCACCGTGGGACGGATCACATGATGATTGCCTGTTGGGTTCATTCCCTTCGGAGCACCTGGATACGGGGCTAGAAGGACCGTTGGTCTCGCACAGCACGACTGTTCTTATATAATCAGTGTCCAGAAAGCTCTGTCAACGCCACTTCAAAATCCCACTGGCCAGTCAGGTGGAAGCTCTTCCGAGTGACAGAGGAGGCTGAAGGCAGCAATGTTAGTGGATCCTAGGCTGCTTGTGTCTGCGAAGTCCTTGATCCTGCAAGCGGATCCGTGTGGCTGGAATCTCAGCAGAGGGGCATGGGTCAATCACATGGATCTGAGTGAAGGGTAGAGCTCCTAGGGCTGTGAAGGTAACTCTGTTCTGTGTCACACTGAACTGGCATTGCCTTGTGCTCTACAGCTGCCATGAGAGCGTGGGGCAGGGGGTTACACAGGTTCCTACGTATGGTACCCAATGCTGTAGAGCTCATACTGCTGGCATGCAAAGCACTGTAGTGTGTGCAAATGGCAAGAGTGAGGTAGCTCCAGTTTAGAGGTGGATATGCCAGTGAGCAAGTTTAACTGACCCTTTGAAGTCGCTTTGCATGTGTCTGTATCCAATAACAGCATCCGCACTGACAGGCTTTCTTTCACTTCAGGTTTTTCTGGAAAATGTGGAAACCTTCATAAAACAAATAGAGTCTGTGAATTACATCAACTTGTTTTTTACCGAGTTGAAGTAAGTATTGTTCTTCGATGAAAGAACAGTAGGGAAATGAAGCCACGGTATCATTCTGGCAGCTGAAGAATCTCCGAGAACCAGAGCGCACTTGCCTGACCAGGCATGCGGTGCTCACGTCCAGCTGCCTGCTCTGTCCAGGCAGAGGGGTTCAGCAGGGTGCACTCACTTACTGGTTTGATTTGGCCAACTAGGGACTTAGTTTGTTTGGTGGTACCAGTTTTCCTGATTTGCTGGGCGAATGCGAATGTTTGAGAACCTCAACAGTGGGATCCGTGGTTGACATACTCTGACGTAGGGCCAGGGTCTCCTGTGGGGAACTGCAGAGCACAATAAGACAACCCTTTTTATCTAAGGTCCATGTCCAGAATTATTGGTCAAGCTCTGGACAAAGGGATTTTTCAAAAGGCTCCGTACAATTTAGGGATGTAAAATCCTGTATAATCAGTTAACTGATTAAACAGGCGGGCAAGTGGCATGGGTGGGGGGCACAGATGAGGGCTTCTCTGACTGGGCTAGGGTGCCCCCTGCCAATGGTAGGCCCAGTGGGGCTGGAGAAGCCTCCTGCCAGTGGTGGCTGGCTAGCTGCTATAGCCCCTCCCCACTAGTTAACTGTAACCAGAAAGTTACCGATTGACCGGTTAACGTCCCTAGTACAATTTGATCTCTGAAAGTCATTGAGAGCAGCTCGTTTGCTCAGCACGTCTGAGAATCAGGCCACTTCTTTAGGTACCTGAACATGGACTGAGGAGTCTCATTTTGCAAATCTCAGCCTTAAGTCTTTATTTGGGAACCTAAACAAATGGCCTAATTTTCTAAAGTGCCAAGCACCCAGCAGCTCAGACTAAGGAATTAGGAAATTAACATGAGGCTCCTCATTTTTTTTTTTTAAAAAAAAGGGGGCCTCTAATTTTCATGCATAGTTACAATAATATCCTGAGCAATCGTCTTCATGTCAGAAGTGTGAGCGCCCTCCTAAATGTTGAAATGGAGTCTGCCTGTTGCCCTGTATCTCTTGGAGAGTGGGCATTTTGGGCTTCCCTGGGAGAGGATGAAAGATTAAAGCATGTGTGTGGACATTGTCCAGATGATGACAGGATAAAGAACAGCACAGGAGAGAGAGAGTACCAGTAATCTTACTGCGGGCATGTTTGTGCATCTGTGTCTTCCTGCCTGAGTGTTTGTGCTGTGCTGTGACTAAGCCAACTGGTATTTACAGTGCATATTGCTTATTAGAGAAGAAGACTTCACAAAGACTATGTACCCATCTCCAGTGAGCAGCAGCGTCCAGCCACAAGAGTATCCTGGGCAGAACAAAGTAGACCTCGTCTGTGATGCGATGAGAGCTGCCATGGAAAACATCAATCCTCAAAAGTAAGTGAACTGCTACCTGCAGATGAGATTAGAACAGTAGCACAGATTCCTTTTTTAAAACTGGCTGAACAACTTAAAAAAATGGTTTCAGAGGGTTTGAAGCTGAGCCATATTTTCTTAAAAGCACTCTGAAAATGTAAGGCTTTTTTGTTATTGAAAACAAGCTTGATAAGTGGAAAAACTGATTTTTTAAAAAAAATAAATTGTATTTTAAACTTTTAACAAAAAATAAAAAAATGTTGAAAGCAGGGGAAATGCTTTGGTGAAAAACATGACTTCAGAAAGGCAGCCATATTTCAAGAATAAACTTTGTTTGGAAAAAAGCTGACCTGCTTTAGTAACTTGCACTCAGCTCTGTTGTCTACAGGTAAAGGCTGATGTAGTGAGGAAGCTACTTCTCTCTTTAATCAAGGCATATCCTCAGAATTTTCACATGCCCAATAACCCAGGGCTCAGCCCAGGCAGGATGTCCCTCTTGGTGTGTTCCTCACCGTTTTTTTTTTTTTTTTTTCTTTTTAAATAAACTAAAATCCCAACCCTTCCGTTAAATCAAAAACTGCACTAAAATATTCAATAGAACGTAAAAATATAATAGGACTTCAGAGTTATGAGCACCTTGGGAATTGAGGTTTGTGACTCTGAAATGTTTGTAACTCAGCAGCGCTCTGGCTGTTCTTTCAGAAGTTAAGAACTCAACATTGACTTAATACATCTTTGAAACTTTACTGTGCATAAGAAAATACTGCATTTAAACAACTTAATTTAAATGAAATAAACACAGAAAGCTTCTTTAATCTTGTCAGTTCTTCTTTTTAAACTTTCTCTTTATTTTTTTAGTAGTTTGTTTAACATAGTAATGTACTGTATTTTGTTGGGGTTTTTTTGTCTTTGCTGCTGCCTGATTGTGTACATCCAATTCCTGATGAGGCATGTGGTTGCCCGGTCTGTTCATAACTCTGAGGTCCAACTGTAGATTGTTGATCTCCTTCTTATTGGTTTCCTGCTTTGTATCTTGTCACTTTCTCTCAGATACTGTCTTTCAATACTGACATCCCATGTGAAGAAAAGCACCCCAGAACTGGAAATTGCCCTCCAGAAAGTGCAGGAGCTGCGAGGTACGGTGCTCTCAGAAAGTTGGCAAGAAAAGGACATCTCACCTGCAGGGAGTCTGTGGTCGTGCTGAGTTAATAGTGTTATTTACCCTGTTTTTTTTACTTTGAGCAACAAAAATTTGTTCGGGCCTCTCAAAGTTCCATTCAGAGTCTCTGAAGTTGGCTGTCACGATGAAGTATCACTAGATAGCACAGAAGAGAGAGATGCACACAGTTCCTATTGCCATGGCTCAGCAGTCGGGGTTGGTCGGTCATGTCACTGAGCCATGGAGTGTTTTCGCTGTCTCCATCAGCTCTGTTTTTGGCACACGTGTACTGCGCGCCCCATGCCTTTCATTGGTCTCAGCATGGCACGCTTGGCTCTCATTCTGCAGAGATATGAGCAGGATGCAAGTTGTATTGTCCCTTGGTTCAGGCCAGGCCTGAGGACTGCCAAGCTGCCATGCAAGTTGTATGTGAAGAGCTGAGGCAGGCATTCCCCGCACCCCCTCTTTCAAGCACAAGACAAACTGAATCAGTAGAGCAGGGGAACTGCCAGTCTGCCTGTGAAGTCAGAGTACATCCTTAGCAAGCTAAAGGAACGTGCATTCTCGTGGTGTGCCTGGAGCTCCGGGAACAGCCTTCGATGGGCGCAAGTGATTTTGATGCTCTGTTTCCCACAGTGACAGAGGCTGTTTCACCAGCGGCTGAGGGGGTGACTGCAGAGGCGGCGCTGAAGTACCTGCTCTTCCTGGTGGACGTCAATGAACTGTATGATCACTCCCTGGGCACATACGACTTTGACCTGGTTGTCATGGTGGCAGAGAAGTCTCAGAAGGTCATTGTTATGTTACTTGTTCTTGACAAATCAGAATGACCAGTCTCAAAGGTGTGTGTCTCGACACTTTTCCAGATTATAAATCTGTACCAGACACGCATCTTCCAGCCCTCTGTCCTAAAATCCATGCACCCCCCACAGGTCAGCCTCTCTGCCCCTCCCTGTCTCAGCCCTGTCTGAGAAAACACCCACTCAGGTTTGCTGAGGCAAAGGTGCCCTGTGCTTACAGTGCAGGTTCCATGGCTGCTAACCTTGTGCTACTGCTTGGGGTGTGTTTCTGGAAAGAGTTGTAGAAAACTTTGGCTTTCCACTTCTGTGCTCCTGAGATGATGAGGTACGTGGTGTGCAGTGACCTCAGCTGACTGAAAAGATGTGTGCACATGAATTTTCCAGGTCAGTTTTGTTTAGGAGAGGCTCTCCGTGGGATACCCATCCAGCTCAAGACTCTGTTTTTGAACTGGCTGGTACTTCACAGAGATCCTCAACTTCATGATAGAAGCTGCTAGTGGCCCTCAAGTAAAAACTGTTCTTGGTGTTAGGGTTTCTCCCTAACCATTAAGGGGAGAAACATGTTTTTAAAATGCAATTTGAGATTCTGGAATATCCATTTGCTGGCAGAAAGTTGGGTGGAACAGAGAAGGAAACAGGTCTGATAATTTTTGCTGTCCTGACAACATCAAACACAACTATAAACTGAAAAATTGAAAATAGAGCCCCTCCTTAGCCTGCTCTAGACATGCTGTGAAAATCCAAATGGGAATTGATTTTCAGATCTCAAAGCAAGTAATGAACTAGCTAGAAGAGCCCAAACCAGTGGCTTTCAACCAGAGGTATCTCAGCTCATCTAGGTATTTGCCTAGTTTTCCAACAGTCTGCATAAAAAGCCACTAACAAAGTCAGTGTTAAAGACACTAAAATGTCATGCAGACAATGACTTAATATTGCCCTGTATACTGAAATGTAAGTACAATATTTATATTCCAGTCCATTTCTTTTATAATGAGATGGTCAAAATGAGAAAATAAGCCATTTTTCAGTTCTAGTGTGCTATGACACACTTGTATTTTTGTCTGATTTTGTAAGCAAGTAGCTCTGAGTGTTTGCTGAAGACCATTCCATGTTCAGTATGTGTGCTCACCACATGCACTAGCAACACCTCTTATACTGCGCCAGATGGGTGCCAGAACTGGTCCCCTCCGGATACCACGGAGGGAAAACACGGCACCTATGCATGTGGTAAGCACGAACGCCTGACATGGAATTGACGTGAGCAGTCTAGGGAAAGAATAGCAGCTCTTCTTGAAGAACACCAGCTACGTGAAAGGCAACTGGTGTTTTTTAAGTGAGCTGAAGCTTGGGCACATCCATGACAATTCAGACTCCTGACAAGGGGTACAGTCGTCTGGAGAATTGAGTCTCTGCTGCCAGCTTTCCAAAGAGACTGATCCTAGTAATCCTCAAGCTCTAGTAGATTTGATTGCGTGTTCCAGCTCTCTTTGCTGATTCTGGTCTGCACGTTGGGTGAGATGAAGTTGCAAGTGCATAGTTTGACACAGACGAGGCAATGCAGTTATCTGATGTGCTTTGCAGGACCCTAAGGAGTACCTGCCATTCTTAAACACCCTCCGGAAAATGGAAACCAACTATCAGTGCTACACTATAGACAAGTACTTGAAAAGGTACAAGAAGGCGCTCTGCCACCTCAGCAAATGTGGTAAGTGCCCTGCAGGCATTGTGTCTCTGGACATCTCTCTCTGTCATCGCACTTCCGTCTATAGACTCGGGATAAAAAGTAAACGTGTCACAGGAAGCCAGTGTAGGATCCTTGTTTGTGGTGTTGCTGTTGCATGGATTCGCTCCGTTACTTGATTTTACACCTTCATTTGCACCAACTCTTTTTTTATGGGAAGCTCTTTTGCTGATGCACAAAAAATGGCTCATAAAGCAAGTTGATGATTAGGGTCTGCAGAGATGCCATTGTGTGTCTGACCCATGTTGGCACGTTCATTACTTCCCGTGTCTGGAATGTCTCCTTTCACTTCATCATTGTTCAGGGTGTGGCCAGCAGACAATCCTGGCCCCCTCAGCACAGTTCCTAAGGGCTGCGGTGGGGCCAGGCACGCGTCCCGTGTCCCAGCGGAGCTAAGGTGTAGCTCAGCGACTGATATTCAGCTCTCGGGGCTCAGGAGCCAAATTTGCCATCAGCACAGGAGTGTGAACTCATTACTCCGCTTCTGTAGTCCTAGAGATTCGTATTTAAACCTTGTGACGGGGACGTCGTTAGCTTATATTTACCTACATCTTACTGGCAGCAGAATGACTGGCCAAGTATTATTTTATCAACCACCACCGGTGAATACCAGAGTAAACGCATGCTGGTAAGTCAGTGTTTGTGTCGGGCCACAGCAGACACGTTCAGGAGCCCGCTGTGACTTGGGACCTCCGTCTGACTGCCCACGGGTAGTTGGTCGGTTGTGCCATGGCCCCAGAGCTGAGCCAGCCAGTCTGTCCCACAGCATGTCGTGTGCTCTCCTGTGCTGTGCCGGTACCACTGGAGGACAGGGAATTGCTTCCCCCAGGTCCGGAGCACTTCTCTGAATTTCTGAACTTGGTGAAGGATCAGAATTTGTACAGCGAAGCCCTGAAGCTGTATCCGCCTGACAGCCCAGAACATGAGGTGTGTGAGATGTGCGGTGACCCCACGGGGATGGGGGGGGCTGCTGTGCTCGTCAAGTGCTGGCCTCTGTTGACTGCCCGGAGTTCCTAGGGAATGCCTGTTCTCTGCACTGCACTTCCAGACTCTTCTAGTCTCTTGCTTAATGGTGAACTGCAGCTGGGGTGGGGGAGGAGATGTTCATAACGAGAAGTGTCTGCAGTGCTCACTGTCCCCAGCCCCCATTCGCAGGTTCCAGTCCTATGCAGCACTGGCCGGTGTCGGTTCCCTGAGAGGTGAGCCTCTCTCCCATTGGCGCTGTGAACTCACCATGCAGCTTGTGTGATAACTGACGTGTCATGGGCAGAAAGAGAGAGCAGCTGCCCTGCATCCAAGCATAGGGTCCCTCGTGGGGCCTTGCCATGGTGAGCTGTGCAGCCCCAGGCGGTAGAGCCTCGTATGCCATGTGCACACCTGCGTGTTCTTGTCACGTGCTTGTGCCCTGGGACATTGGCCAGGGCCATCTCTGAGCCCAGAGAGCGAGAGCCTGGGCCAGCGACTGCCATTAGCTAAACCAGGACCGATTTCCTTGACTCCTCTTTCCTCGGGCTGCTGGTGACTCCAGTCACACTGTTTGGTCTGACTCCCACAGGCTGTCGGCAGTGCCTTTGGGGAACACTTGAGCCAGAAGCATCTTTATGAGCAGGCCGGACTGATTTTTGCCCGCTGTGGTGCGTTTGAGAGAGCCCTCGATGCCTTTGTGAGCAGTGGCAGCTGGCAGCAGGCCCTCTGCATGGCCTCTCGTCTTGGTTACACCGCAGATCAGCTAGCTGGCCTTGCCAGGGGCTTGGCAGGTAAGAGTCAGCGGGAGAGCAAAGCACAGGTGGCCAGCGGGAGTCGTGGGTGCAGTGTGGAGTCTACTGACACTTCACTGGAACGGCAGCCTTTTGGCAGCAGATTTTTCAGAGGCCTCAGTCCGCGGGGAAGAGGTCTGAGTGTGGAGCTGAAATATTGCTGGGAGGTTCCTGTGTATCCTTACACAGGCATAGTGTGCTGAGATGCCGGGAAGGCAGGGAATTCATTGCACAAGCCAGGGCCCTCGTGAGGGAGAGCCCATGAAAGCTCCACCAGCCTGCAGGAAGCAGACCCAGCAAGCTGGCTCCTGTCTCCTCTGTGGGGAGGTGAACTTCTCACGCTCTGCCAAAGCCACTTGCTCACACAGGTCTGCAGCAGTGACGCCCGTGTCTGGCTCAGGGTTTATCTCCACCCACAGGGCTGCTCGTGAGAGGACAGACTCCGGGCTCTGGAGCACAGCTTCCCAGAGTGTCGGGCATATCCTTGGGGGGTGTAGGACAGCCAGTGGGGCGGCGGGGCCTGGCCAGCCCCGTGCAGGTGGGGACGGAGTGCCACAAGCCCTGCTCCAGCCCCAGCATTGGTCACTGGCCATGACTCCTTTCCTTGCCCAGAGCTGAGGTTGGGGGCAAGGCTCCAGCGCCAGCTGTGGCCCCACTCCTGACTCAGAGGGAGGGGAGGCTGTGAACAGGGCGAAAGGGGGATTGGGCAATGAAAAGTTTGGGGACCGCTGGTCTAGAAATTGCCCCACTAACCCATCAGTGAGTCCAATGGTCCCAGTACAATCTGTTCCTCTCTTCCCCACTCTGTGACCAGAACGACCCCCTTGCAAACCTCCCCCCTCCAGGCGTTGTGATTCAGAGGGTTGGCTCCAGCAGGGCAGTTGGCTTCCTGGAAACTCCTGGCTCCTGCTGTCTGGTTGCTTGCTCAGTCTGGCAGACAAGGTCCGGCAGATCCAGCAGTGGGAAGACGGATCTGGATCTATGGGTTCCCAAACTGGGGGGGCGTGAAGAAATCCCGGGGGGGTGCGAGGCGACCCAGCCCCCCACACACCCGTCATCCCACCCCACGTTTTGCTGCTATTTGTTTAGGGGGGGGCATGAGGGTTTCTCAGGAATCGAAAAGGGGGCGTGATGCCGAAGAGTTTGGGAACCACTGCCTAGTCAGATGGGGAGGAAGGTGTGAATCGTTAACAGGGAGGGGAATTAGCCCCTGGGGCAGGATTCTTTCCATAGATTACCATCAGCTAATCTGACTTCCTTACCCAGAGTCATGCTGCATTTCCCATCCCTGGCAGCCGCAGCACTAGCACCTGGGCTCAGGAGACCTTGCTTCTAGTCCGTGTTCTGCCCCGACCTGGAGGCAAGCCTGGGAAAGACATTGCTCATCTTCTCCTGGGGCCCTGTCTCAGACGGCCCCCTGGGCGCTCCAGTCCTGGGCGTGATTAGCAAGGAAGAAGCTGCTGGGGAATCGGCCTTCATGCCTGTGTGGTCTTGGCGCTGAGCTCTCGCTGAGCAGAGAAGGGGCGGCTGTCCTGAGACGCCCTGCCGGCAGCGGGAAGGCTGGGCAAGTTCTGCAGGGGCAAGATCTGTAAAGTCTGGCTCAAGTTTAAATAAAAGAAACTCCCTCTCCCCAGCATTAGGAGATGGGAGAGGAACGGGTGGAGGAGTTCGTATTAGTGGATGCCGTGGACAGACACCCCGGGTCCATTATCCCCAACGGTGGGGATCCTCCACTTCTAGATTAGGTGTCTTGTGTGGACCCCAACTCCAGCTCTTCCTGAAATGCCGAATTCTGTCCTTCTCCTGTAGGAAAGCTCGTTGAACAGAGGAAACATGCCGAGGCAGCCGTACTCCTGGAGCAGTACGCACAGGTACTGTGCACCTGGCGCCGTTTCCCCTCTGCCGTTCCTCAGACCTGATCGCTCTACTCGGGCCTGTGTCCCTTCACTGCTCGCGTTGATCCCTTGACAGAAGGATTAACCTGGAGTTGCAGGGGGAGGGGTGAGCCAACTCTAGCCTGGCCGCCCAAGTACTGTCCTGGCCTTCTCCCGGGGAACACGTTCCTGCCAGTGTTGGCCTGCACTCTGGTATTCCAGTTGTCGCACTGCCCTCATTCTGTGTGCGCTCCAGTCTGACTAGTTGGTTCTTAGAGCACAAGTCCTGGGAGTGTGGAGACCTAAATTGAAATCCTAGCACTGCCACATGCTTGACATTTGCCTTTCTGCGTCTATTTCCCCACATGTAAAATGGTGATTTGAGTAAAGCTCCACAGGAATTTGGAGAAAAGTGGGTAACTAATCAGGCCTGTGCGCAGGAACGTGCATGCGAGCGCATGTTTTTTTGGGGTAATTGACACACACACACCCCCATGGTCGCCCGAGTAAGCGTGCTTTGGAGAGGAGTCTAAGGGGGTGATATGATAGAGGTTAATATAATCATGACAGGTATGGAGAAAGTGAATAAGGAAAAGTTCATATTCTTGTTCCCATAACATAAGAACTAGGGGTCACCAAATTAAATTAATAAGTAGCAAGTATAAAACAAAGTTTTTCTTTATACAGCACATAGTCAGTCTGTGGAACTCCTTGCCAGAGGATTTTGTGAAGACCAGGACTTTAACAGGGTTCAAAAAAGAACTAGATACATTCATAGAGGTTAGGTCCATCAATACTTATTAGCCAGGATGCCTAGGAATGGTGCCCCTGAGCCTCTGTTTGTCAGAAGCTGGGAATGAGTGACCATGGAGGGGTCACTTGAGTCCCTGTTCTGTTTACTTCTGGAGCAACTGGCCGTGGCCACGGTCGGCAGACAGAACACTGGACTAGATGGATCTTTGGTCTGACCCAGTACGGCCATTCTTAAGCTCTAAAGAGAGTGGGGAGTAGGATGAAATTCAGTGGTATAAAGTGCAAAATTATGCGCTTATGTTCTAATAAGGAGAGTTTCTGTTACAAACTGGGGCCTCATCAGTTGAAGGTGATAGCAGAGAAGAGAAAGCTGGAAGCGTTGATCACAGGATGGCTAGGGTCCTAGGATGTGACAGGTGAGTCATTTCTAACGGCCAGGGCTCGACAGATTAGGCAATCCACTCGCCCGTGGCGAGTAGATTTTAGCCCGGTGGGGCTGCGCAGTGTGCAGCGTGCGCTTTGTGTGGCTGGCGAGCCACTTGGCAAGCCCTGCTAATGGCCATACCAAATTACTACACTATGTACTATACTGTATAAAATATCTTAAATACTGTGTACCATTGTTTTCACCCCTGTTCAAGAATTTCAATAGAAATAGGTGCAGAGAAGAGTTACTAGGATGACTGGGGAAAGGAGGATCTGCCTTATGAGAGGAGACTGGAAAAGTTGGGCTTGTTCAGTCTATCGAAAAAGAAGGCTGAGAGGGGATATTGCTCCTCACTATAAATAAGATAAATACCAGGGAGGGTGAAGAGCTATGTATGCCAAAGAATAATTTGTGCGCAAGAACAAATGGATTTGAACTGGCCATGAACAAATGTTGGCTGGAAATTAGAAAGTTTCTCGCCATCAGAGGGGTGAGATTCATGCAATAAGAGTTGTGAGGACAAAGAATTGAATTTCGAGAGATGGACACATTTCTGAGTGTAGTTGTAGGAGGGGGTTGCTTGTGATGGGAGCAGGCAAGCTGTACCTGTCCTGGGTCTCACTTTATATCCTAGCTCCCTACAAGTTCATGCTTCAGGTTTTCAGAGAGCTACTTGCAGGGTCAGGAAGGGAATATTCTGTGGGGTGGTGTTTTTGTTTTAAAAATCTTCATCCCGGCACCAGGAATAGCCATGGCTGGAAATGGGATATGGGACAGGAAGACCAGGCCTCTAAGGCCTTGCTCACATGCCCACCACATGTTAGTCCAGGTGAAATTTCCCCCAGTCAGACTGGCAGTGACCTCAGAGGCCTTACGCTGCAGGGAGGGTGCGGGCCACTCACTGGGCTTATCTGGGTATTTCTCAGTCATTTCCCTGCCACCATGAGGGTCTCCAGCGCGCTGGTGGTCCTCAGTCTCGCCTGCGCCACGTACTAGTTGAGCCTTCTGTAAAGGTAGTGCTTGGGGTAACTCCGGCTGTAGGGCCAGGGTGCTGGTGTTCTGTGACATGCAGGAGGTTCGATGAGATTAGTGGGTTTCAAACGTATTTGATTGGCCCCCCCTTGTGTCTGTGGTCGTTTATGCCCCTCAGATGCTGTGAAGGCAGCCCAGCAGCAGCAGCACACAAAGAAGGTTGGCACTGTGAACATGGAGAGCTGTCAGTGTCACTTCAGTTCCCAGCAGACTCGATGCCCCGTTGCCACGCTGGTGCTGTTGCTGCTGCCCCGGGAAGCTGGCAGCCCCCAGAGAGCAGCAAGGTGGGGGACTGGCAGAAGAATGGGGAAGAAGGCCAGTCTGAATCCAAATGGCAGGGCTCTGGCTTCCCCTGGGGGTCCACCTTCCAGGCTTCTGCAGGGCACCGTTCCCAGGAGCTGGCAGCCGGAGCTCTTGAAAAGAAGAGTCTCCTTGGCCAGGCCTGCCCCGACCTGAGAGCCCCTGGACTAGATACTTTGGTGGCCCCTTCTAGCGCGGCACTCTCCACTTCCATCCCCTCCAGCAGAAGGGGAAACTGAACGCGTCTCCCCATCCCAAGTGAGCCATGGTCCCGTATTTTCAGGTCCGTGCTGCCAAGGCTTAAGCAGGAGTGCGCAATAATTGTTAATGGGGCCACGCCAAGGTTTTGGCAAGTGGCCAAGGCCCACGCTTCAGTGGAGGGGTGCACAGTCTGGGCTGGAGGTTGTGTGCAGAAGAGAACTGGAGACAGGGGCCAGGGGTGCAGGAGGGGATGTGGGGTCTGAGGCAGTTCGGGTGAAGGGGGGGGATGTGGTCTTGGGGTGCAGGGTTCAGTAGGGGGATGGGTGCAGGAGGGGATGTGGGGTCTGAGGCAGTTCGGGTGAAGGGGGGGCTGTGGTCTTGGGGTGCAGGGTTCAGTAGGGGCCTGGGGTGCAGGAGGGGATGTGGGGTCTGAGGCAGTTCGGGTGAAGGGGGGGCTGTGGTCTTGGGGTGCAGGGTTCAGGGGTTCAGTAGGGGCCTGGGGTGCAGGAGGGGATGTGGGGTCTGAGGCAGTTCGGGTGAAGGGGGGGCTGTGGTCTTGGGGTGCAGGGTTCAGTAGGGGGATGGGTGCAGGAGAGGATTTTGGCCTGGGAGACGGGCTTTAGAAGGGGGTGCAAGCTCTGGGAGGAAGGTGTGACCTGGGCGACGGTGAAAAGGGGGTACAGAAGGTTTGGGTGGTGGCCTGGGGCAGGAAGTCGGAGGGGCTGGGGTGCCAGAGGCAGGCTGAGTCTGGGAGGCGCTTACCTGTAGAAACCCGAGGCAGACTCTGCTGCAGGCTGCTCACTGCTCCACGTGGCTCCCCCTTGCACCCCGAGAGGGAGGGAGAAGGCTTTCCACACTGCCTCTGCTCCCAGCAAAAATTCTCAGCTCCTGGAAAACTGGCCAATGGGTGCTGAGATCTTTCGCTGGGGGTGGGAACAAAATGAGAAGTCGCCCTCCTCCCTCCCCAGCGTCCAGAGCAGGGAGCAGCTGCCTTTAAAGCGTGAGCTGTTCTCTGCCTGGGGTTCTGGCCAGGTGGCTGCGGGCTGGGTCTGGCAGCCTCTTTCAGGGGCTGTCCCCTGGCATGGGGCATGGCCTGTGCTCTACCCTGGAGAGGGACGAGCTGGCAGGCAGTGGCTGCTCTCCCGAGTGTGAGCCGCTGCGCCCGATTCCCCAGGCTGCTGAAGGTCATGCAGTGACAGGGCTCCTGACAGCTCCCCTCTGCTGCCCCAGGGACTGGCTCCAGCATTGCCCGTGTCTCCCGCCTCCCTCTGCCCACCCAGCCTTTCTTTGCCCCCAGGAGCAAGGCCATGGGCGAGGGATCAGCTCCAGCCATTGACTGGCCAGAGCATGGGGGAGGGAGGCTCAGGCAGTGTGCCACTCAGCTTCCCCCCCGGCTGGCCAGAATCGGGACTATAGAGGACCATTGGGGGTGCGTTCGCACCCGTCACACGCACGCCGTGTACGTGGCTTCTAACACTGTCTGCTGACGGGGGAGCTATAGAGTGCTGCTAATGGTGATGGCTTGATCTTGTTTGAAACTGAGCCTGCGATGACGATACACTGTGTCCTCCGCCAAACAGCTGTTACCGTCAACATTTTTTTCACACTGTCCTGCATGTAAGCCAACCCAAGCAGATGCAAGTGGCAGCATGGCACCGGCTAATGAAGAGGCCCCCAGGTTTCTTTAGACTCTAGAGTTTGGATTGTCATACCTTTAGGGCTGTCAGTTAGTGGGCATTAACGCCTGCAATTAATGCAGGGCAGAATCAATGTGTTAAAAAACGTAACTCGCGTTAATCGCAGAGGTCAGTAAACTAGCAAGAGCTGCTCCAGAGATCGTGTCTGGTAAGGCGCAGTGATGCAAACCGCACAGGGGGCGCACGGAAAAACAAAGCAGCCAGAAAGGGGGGAAAACTGAAGCCCTGGTTCCAGTTCCAGCTCCAGCGGAGAAGTAAACAAAGTAAAAACCCTGATACCCGTCCCTCTCCCCTCCCAGGGGACCACATTTTGTAAAACAAAACAGCCTGGGGGGGCAGCTTGCTGAAACTGTCCCTCTTCTCCCCTCCCCCCCGCCCCCACCACAACAAGTCTGTGTTTAATTGAAATTAGTATATTAGGATGTAGAAAACATCACAAATATTTAAATAGACAGTATTCTTATTATTGTTTTAGTGTGACAATTGCGATTCTTTTTTTAATTGCTTGCCAGCCCTAGATACTTTCAGTTCTGCCTGCACTCGTTCTTGCTAGCTTGTTCGCTCTGTGCATGTCAGATGGGTTCTCTCTCATCGAAGAGGAGATGCTGGCTGAGCAGAAGCTGAGCAGAAGCTATGTGATAGGACACCAAAGCCTGCGGCATGCTTCCAAACGTTTCTGGAGGGGCCTATCACTACAGTTGAGCTGAGTTTGATAAATGTCATTTGGCTGCCAGGAATCCTGAAAGGAAAGTGCCGGGCCTGCTGCTCCGCTAGCTAGTGAAGAACGCTGACGTTGGATGTGTTGCAGGTTCGATCACACTTGTACAGATGTAGACGAGACTTTTGCCCCGTGCTGGAAGGAGCTTGAAACTAGTCTCTCTCCTCACATGCTTGTGGAGCGAGTGTGTGTCCGGGAGTGACGCTGGATTTGGGATGACAGGGAGGCCAGCCGAGGAGAAACTCAACACAACTTTGGGTTCCATTAAAATGTCCCTGTGCTGTAAATACGCTGGATTGGTTCCTGTCGCGCGGGGAGCTGTGCTTGGGAGGTTGCTGTCCAGAAGGCCAGTACCCCATGCCAGAGGTAGTGTGTGACTGTAGTGCAGTAATCATTGCTTCCTTTGTCTCCTTTCCCCAGGACTATGAAGAGGCTGTGCTCCTGCTCATAGAAGGGACATTTTGGGAAGAAGCCTTGAGACTAGTAAGGGCATTCCAAAGTCCTAACTCCTAGAGAGTTCCTAGTGTGAGGCTGTGTGTATCTCCTAGAGAACTCTCCCCTCGCTCTCTCCCCAGATTCACAAGTACAACCGACTAGACATTCTGGAGACCAACGTCAAACCTGCCATCCTAGAAGGTGAGCCCCTCCGTATTGTGAGCGCATAGGGCTCTGCTCGGAATGGAGCCCTGGGGAGAGGGGTGAGACCTGCACTGGCTTTGCCTAGTTACAATGGATGTCTAATCACATCTGACTCTGCTCAGCACAGCTTAACATGCAGCCATGTGACAGGCAGTTCTGACTCCATCTTGCCCTCCTTCAGGTCAGTGGCAAGATTCCCAGACATCAGTGCTGCATGCTGGGACTTGTGTGTGAGGGAGAGTCAGCGGGAAGTAGCAGTGTTGTGGGTTAGCAAAGGGAGTGCATTGCCGGAGCTGAGCGCACAGAAAGTGTGTATCCATGGAGCTCCTCTGCGGAGGAGTTTCGAGGTGTCAGTCTACAGGAGGGCTGGGCTGATTGTTGGAGAACTCTCCTTCCAGTGTTGGGATGGGAGTGAAGTACTCTGTTTTCCGGAAGCGTCGTAATGCAAGGGGGTTAAAGAAGGGCCCATAGTCTGTGGCTACAAGCTTTACAAACAGGAGCTTTGAGTTAGATTTCTAAATCCCAGGCTGGGCACGGGCTGCCTTTAACACTCTGGCTCTGGTAACCTACCTGTATGCTCCTCTTGGCTTTTTTCAAGCTTTGAATTTCTATTACTGTGTGTGGTTCCTGAACAGTTCTAGACCTGCTGTGCTGGGCTGCAGAACACTCACAGCATGTTACAAATACAAACGTGTCGGCACTAGTATTGCTTCCAGAGGGACTTGGAAAAGGGTTTTAAATGTTAGAATGTGCTTATTTATCTTTGGTCTGAACCTAAAACCTCCTTGGTCTCTTTTGCATCCTGCAGCCCAAAGAAATTATTTGGTAATTCTGGATTCTCAGAAAACAACGTTCACTCGCCACAGAAAGCGCCTCCTGGTGGTTCGAGAGTTGAAGGAGCAGGCCCGCCAAGGACTATTGGGTATGTTTCTGGACTGATGCAGCTTCTCTAGAGTCAGTAACTAGTCGTGTCTTAGCAAGTTCCTGAACACACCAGTGAAGTGGTTTTCTCATAGGAACATAAAAATGGCTATAGTGGCTTAGATGAATGATCCTTCTAGCCCAGATCCTGTTTTTCAACAGTGGCCAGTGCCAGGCACTTCAGAGGGAGCAAACAGAATAGGGAAATTATTGAATTATCCATCCCCTCTGGTCCAAGTCTCTGAACTCTAGAAGCCAGGAGCATTAGGAATATATTATCGACCGCCTGACCAGGACAGTGATAGTGACGTTGAAATGCTGAGGGAGATTAGAGAGGCTACCAAAATAAAAAACTCAATAATAATAATAATAATAATAATAGGGGATTTCAATTATCCCCATATTGACTGGGTACATGTCACCTCAGGACAAGATACAGAGATAAAATTTCTCGATGCCTTAAATGACTGCTTCTTGGAACAGCAGGTACAGGAACCCACAAGGGGAGAGGTAATTCTCAATTTAGTCCTGAGTGGAGCACAGGATTGGGTCCAGGAGATAACCGTTACAGGACCGCTTGGGAATAGTGACCATAATATAATAACATTTAAAATTCCTGTGGTGGGAAGAACACCTCAGCAGTCCACCACTCTGGCATTACATTTCAAAAAGGAGATTTATGCAAAAATGAGGAGATTAGTTAAACAGAAATTAAAAGGCACAGTGTCTAGAGTAAAATCCCTGCAAGCTGCATGGAAACTTTTCAAAGATACCATAATAGAGGCCCAACTTAAATGTATACCCCCAAATTAAAAAACACAGTAAGAGACCTGAAAAAGAGCCACCGTGGCTTAACCACCATGTAAAAGAAGCAGTGAGAGATAAAAAGTCATCTTTTAAGAAGTGGAAGTCCAATCCTAGTGAGATAAATAGAAAGGATCATAAACACTGTCAAATCAAGTGTAAAAATGTAATAAGAAAAGCCAAAAAAGATTTTGAGCTAGCCAAAAACTCAAGAAGTAATAGCAAAATGTTTAAGTACATTAGAAGCAGGAAGCCTGCTAAAAAACCAGTAGGGCCCCTGGACAATCGAGATACAAAAGGAGCAATCAAGGACGATAAAGCCATTGCGGAGAAACTAAATGATTTCTTTGCTTCAGTCTTCAAGGCTGAGGATGTTGGGGAGATTCCCAAACCTGCACCGTCCTTTGTGGGGGGTGAATCTGAGGAACTGTCCCGGATGGAAGTGTCATTAGAGGAGGTTTTGGAACAAATTGAAAAACTTAACAGTAACAAATCACCAGGACCGGATGGCATTCATCCAAGGGTTTTGAAAGAAATCAGATGGGAAATGGTGGAACGATTAACTGTGGTTTGTAGCCGATCCTTTAAATCAGTTTCTGTACCCAAGGAGTGGAAGACAGCTAACATTAACGCCAATATTTCAAAAGGGCTCTAGAGGCCACCCTGGCAATTACAGACCAGTAAGTCTAATGTCAGTACCGGGCAAATTAGTCGAAACAATAGTAAAGAATAAAATTGTCAGACACGTAGAAGAACATAATTTGTTGGACAAAAGTCAACATGGTTTCTGTAAAGGGAAATCCTGTCTTACTAATCTATTAGAGTTCTTTGACGGGGTTAACAAACATGGACAAGGGGGATCCAGTAGATATAGTATACTTAGAGTTCTCGAAAGCCTTTGACAAGGTCCCTCACCAAAGCCTCTTGTGTAAATTAGGATAAGAGGGAAGATTCTTTCATGGATTGAGAACTGGTTAAAAGACAGGAAACAAAGGGTAGGAAGAAATGGTAAATTTTCAGAATGGAGAGGGGTAACTAGTGGTGTCCCCCAAGGGTCAGTCCTGGGACCAATCCTTTTCAACTTATTCATAAATGATCTAGAGAAAGGGGTAAACAGTGAGGTGGCAAAGTTTGCAGATGATACTAAACTGCTCAAGGTAGTTAAGACCAAAGCAGACTGTGAAGAACTTCAGAAAGATCTCACCAAACTGAGTGACTGGACAACAAAATGCCAAATGAAATTGAATGTGGATAAGTGTAAAGTAATGCACATGGGAAAAAATAACCCCAACTATACGTACAGTATGATGGGGGCTAATAAAGCTACAACTAAGCAGCAAAGATCTTGGAGTTACTGTGGATAGTTTTCTGAAAATGTCCACGCAGTGTGCAGTCAAAAAAGCAAATAGGATGCTAGGAATTATTTAAAAAGGGATAGAAAATAAGACAAAGAATATCTTATTGCCCCTGTATAAAACTATGGTACGCCCACATCTTGAATACTGTGTACAGATGTGGTCTCCTCACCTCAAAAAAGATATTTTGGCCTTGGAAAGGGTTCAGAAAAGGGCAACTAAAATGCTGAGGGGTTTGGAACAGGTCCCATATGAGGAGAGGTTAAAGAGACTGGGACTTTCAGTTTAGAAAAGAGGAGACTGAGGGGGGATATGATAGAGGTCTATAAAATCATGAGTGGTGTGGAGAGGGTGAATAAAGAAAAGTTCTTCATTAGTTTCCATATAATAGGAGGACTAGAGGACACCAAATGAAATGAATGGGCAGCAGGTTTAAAACTAATAAAAGAAAGTTCTTCTTCACATAGCTCACAGTCAACCTGTGGAACTCCTTGCCAGAGGAGACTGTGAAGGCTAGGACTATAACAGTTTTAAAAAAAAGCTAAATAAATTCATGGAGGTTAGGTCTATAAAAGGCTATAAGGAATGGTGTCCCTGGCCTCTGTTTGTCAAAGGCTGGAGCTCGATAGCAGGAGACAAATCGCTTGATCATTGTCTTCGGTCCACCGCCTCTGGGGCACCTGGCATTGGCCACTGTCGGCAGACAGGATACTGGGCTGGATGGACCTTTGGTCTGACCCAATCTGGCCGTTCTTATGTTCTTAGCGTGATCTGTTGATTCCATTCACTTTGTATGAAAACTTGCACTTCCTGCTGTAAAATTTAAATTTCTTGTACAGAACTGCCAATGCAGCAACTTTCCTGAGTTTAAAAACTTCCACATACATGTAAAATCCTGCAGGAAAGGGCCACGTTTTCCTTCCACTTGGGACTGGGTAATGAATGTCCCCCATGCTGCGGCGTAGAGCACCTGTTCCAGGTCCCTGGCTCACTCTGCTTGCTGGTTCAGGAAGCCCAGCAGGATTATTTTAAAATAACGTAAGAATGGCCACACTGCGTCAGGCCAAAGGTCCATCTGTCCCACTGTCCTGCCTGCCCACAGTGGCCAGCACCAGGTGCCCCAGCTACTCCTGCATGTTCGAGCCTATCCCAGTGAGTGCTCCCCTGTGAACTCGCAGTGCGGCCCAGCTGCCTGTCCCGGTGAGCGCTCCCCTGTGAACTCGCAGTGCAACCCAGCTGCCTGTCCTAGTGAGCGCTCCCCTGTGAACTCGCAGTGCGGCCCGGCTGCCAGTCCCGGTGAGCGCTCCCCTGTGAACTCGCGGTGCGGCCCGGCTGCCTGTCCCGGTGAGCGCTCCCCTGTGAACTCGCAGTGCGACCCAGCTGCCTGTCCCAGTGAGCGCTCCCCTGTGAACTCGCAGTGCAACCCAGCTGCCTGTCCTAGTGAGCGCTCCCCTGTGAACTCGCAGTGCGGCTCCTGCTGCTGGTGTGCCAGGGCGGTATGGCAGTGTGGCCCAGCTGCCAGTACCAGTGAGCGCTCCCCTGTGAACTCGCAGTGCGGCCCAGCTGCCTGTCCCGGTGAGCGCTCCCCTGTGAACTCGCAGTGCGACCCAGCTGCCTGTCCCAGTGAGCGCTCCCCTGTGAACTCGCAGTGCGACCCAGCTGCCTGTCCCAGTGAGCGCTCCCCTGTGAACTCGCAGTGCGGCTCCTGCTGCTGGTGTGCCAGGGCGGTATGGCAGTGTGGCCCAGCTGCCAGTACCAGTGAGCGCTCCCCTGTGAACTCGCAGTGCGGCCCAGCTGCCTGTCCCGGTGAGCGCTCCCCTGTGAACTCGCAGTGCGGCCCAGCTGCCGGTCGCATATGGGCGCTCCCCTGTGAACTCGCAGTGCGTCCCAGCTGCCTGTCCCAGTGAACGCTCCCCTGTGAACTCGCAGTGCGTCCCAGCTGCCTGTCCCGGTGAGCGCTCCCCTGTGAACTCGCAGTGCGTCCCAGCTGCCTGTCCCAGTGAGCGCTCCCCTGTGAACTCGCAGTGCGGCCCAGCTGCCGGTCGCATGTGGGCGCTCCCCTGTGAACTCGCAGTGCGTCCCAGCTGCCTGTCCCCAGTGAGCGCTCCCCTGGGAACTCGCAGTGTGGCTCCTGCTGCTGGTGTGCCAGAGCTGTATGGCAGTGCGGCCCAGCTGCCAGTACCAGTGAGCGCTCCCCTGTGAACTCGCAGTGCGGCCCAGCTGCCAGTACCAGTGAGCGCTCCCCTGTGAACTCGCAGTGCGGCCCGGCTGCCTGTCCCGGTGAGCGCTCCCCTGTGAACTCGCGGTGCGTCCCGGCTGCCTGTCCCGGTGAGCGCTCCCCTGTGAACTCGCGGTGCGGCCCGGCTGCCTGTCCCGGTGAGCGCTCCCCTGTGAACTCGCGGTGCGGCCCGGCTGCCTGTCCCGGTGAGCGCTCCCCTGTGAACTCGCGGTGTGTCCCGGCTGCCTGTCCCGGTGAGCGCTCCCCTGTGAACTCGCAGTGCGGCCCGGCTGCCTGTCCCGGTGAGCGCTCCCCTGTGAACTCGCGGTGCGTCCCGGCTGCCTGTCCCGGTGAGCGCTCCCCTGTGAACTCGCGGTGCGGCCCGGCTGCCTGTCCCGGTGAGCGCTCCCCTGTGAACTTGCGGTGCGGCCCGGCTGCCTGTCCCGGCGAGCACTCCCCTGTGAACTCGCGGTGCGGCCCCGCTGCCAGTCCCGGCGAGCACTCCCCTGTGAACTTGCGGTGCGGCCCCGCTGCCTGTCCCGGTGAGCGCTCCCCTGTGAACTCGCAGTGCGGCCCGGCTGCCTGTCCCGGTGAGTGCTCCCCTGTGAACTCGCGGTGCGGCCCGGCTGCCTGTCCCGGTGAGCGCTCCCCTGTGAACTCGCGATGCGGCCCGGCTGCCTGTCCCGGTGAGCGCTCCCCTGTGAACTCGCGGTGCGGCCCGGCTGCCTGTCCGGGTGAGCGCTCCCCTGTGAACTCGCGGTGTGTCCCGGCTGCCTGTCCCGGTGAGCGCTCCCCTGTGAACTCGCAGTGCGGCCCGGCTGCCTGTCCCGGTGAGCGCTCCCCTGTGAACTCGCGGTGCGTCCCGGCTGCCTGTCCCGGTGAGCGCTCCCCTGTGAACTCGCGGTGCGGCCCGGCTGCCTGTCCCGGTGAGCGCTCCCCTGTGAACTCGCGGTGCGGCCCGGCTGCCTGTCCCGGTGAGCGCTCCCCTGTGAACTCGCGGTGCGGCCCCGCTGCCAGTCCCGGTGAGCGCTCCCCTGGGAACTCGCGGTGCGGCCCCGCTGCCTGTCCCGGTGAGCGCTCCCCTGTGAACTCGCGGTGCGGCCCGGCTGCCTGTCCCGGCGAGCGCTCCCCTGTGAACTCGCGGTGCGGCCCGGCTGCCTGTCCTGGTGAGCGCTCCCCTGTGAACTCGCGGTGCGTCCCGGCTGCCTGTCCCGGTGAGCGCTCCCCTGTGAACTCGCGGTGCGGCCCCGCTGCCTGTCCCGGTGAGCGCTCCCCTGTGAACTCGCGGTGCGGCCTGGCTGCCTGTCCCGGTGAGCGCTCCCCTGTGAACTCGCGGTGCGGCCCGGCTGCCTGTCCCGGTGAGCGCTCCCCTGTGAACTCGCGGTGCGTCCCGGCTGCCTGTCCCGGTGAGCGCTCCCCTGTGAACTCGCGGTGCGACCCGGCTGCCAGTCCCGGTGAGCGCTCCCCTGTGAACTCGCGGTGCGGCCCGGCTGCCTGTCCCGGTGAGCGCTCCCCTGTGAACTCGCGGTGCGGCCCGGCTGCCAGTCCCGGTGAGCGCTCCCCTGTGAACTCGCGGTGCGGCTCCGCTGCCAGTCCCGGTGAGCGCTCCCCTGTGAACTCGCGGTGCGGCCCCGCTGCCTGTCCCGGTGAGCGCTCCCCTGTGAACTCGCGGTGCGGCCCGGCTGCCTGTCCCGGTGAGCGCTCCCCTGTGAACTCGCGGTGCGGCCCGGCTGCCTGTCCCGGTGAGCGCTCCCCTGTGAACTCGCGGTGCGTCCCGGCTGCCTGTCCCGGTGAGCGCTCCCCTGTGAACTCGCGGTGCGGCTCCGCTGCCAGTCCCGGTGAGCGCTCCCCTGTGAACTCGCGGTGCGGTCCCGCTGCCAGTCCCGGTGAGCGCTCCCCTGTGAACTCGCGGTGCGGCCCGGCTGCCTGTCCCGGTGAGCGCTCCCCTGTGAACTCGCGGTGCGGCCCGGCTGCCTGTCCCGGCGAGCGCTCCCCTGTGAACTCGCGGTGCGGCCCGGCTGCCTGTCCCGGCGAGCGCTCCCCTGTGAACTCGCGGTGCGGCCCGGCTGCCTGTCCCGGCGAGCGCTCCCCTGTGAACTCGCGGTGCGGCCCGGCTGCCTGTCCCGGCGAGCGCTCCCCTGTGAACTCGCGGTGCGGCCCGGCTGCCTGTCCCGGCGAGCGCTCCCCTGTGAACTCGCGGTGCGGCTCCGCTGCCAGTCCCGGTGAGCGCTCCCCTGTGAACTCGCGGTGCGGCCCGGCTGCCTGTCCCGGTGAGCGCTCCCCTGTGAACTCGCGGTGCGGCCCGGCTGCCTGTCCCGGTGAGCGCTCCCCTGTGAACTCGCGGTGCGGCCCGGCTGCCTGTCCCGGTGAGCGCTGCCCTGTGAACTCGTGGTGCGGCCCGGCTGCCTGTCCCGGTGAGCGCTCCCCTGTGAACTCGCGGTGCGGCCCGGCTGCTTGTCCCGGTGAGCGCTCCCCTGGGAACTCGCGGTGCGTCCCGGCTGCCTGTCCCGGTGAGCGCTCCCCTGGGAACTCGCGGTGCGGCCCGGCTGCCTGTCCCGGTGAGCGCTCCCCTGGGAACTCGCGGTGCGGCCCGGCTGCCTGTCCCGGTGAGCGCTCCCCTGGGAACTCGCGGTGCGGCCCGGCTGCCTGTCCCGGTGAGCGCTCCCCTGTGAACTCGCGGTGCGGCCCGGCTGCCAGTCCCGGTGAGTGCTCCCCTGTGAACTCGCGGTGCTACCCGGCTGCCTGTCCCGGTGAGCGCTCCCCTGTGATCTCGCGGTGCGGCCCGGCTGCCTGTCCCGGTGAGCGCTCCCCTGTGAACTCGCGGTGCGGCCTGGCTGCCTGTCCCGGTGAGCGCTCCCCTGTGAACTCGCGGTGCGGCCCGGCTGCCTGTCCCGGTGAGCGCTCCCCTGGGAACTCGCGGTGCGGCCCGGCTGCCTGTCCCGGTGAGCGCTCCCCTGTGAACTCGCGGTGCGGCTCCGCTGCCAGTCCCGGTGAGCGCTCCCCTGTGAACTCGCGGTGCGACCCGGCTGCCTGTCCCGGTGAGCGCTCCCCTGTGAACTCGCGGTGCGACCCGGCTGCCTGTCCCGGTGAGCGCTCCCCTGGGAACTCGCGGTGCGGCCCGGCTGCCTGTCCCGGTGAGCGCTCCCCTGGGAACTCGCGGTGCGGCCCGGCTGCCTGTCGGTGCCTGTCGCAGACCCAGGCTGAGATTGCGTGTTGGGGGTGCTCACCTGTACAGCTGCCCTGTATCCTAAGGGCCAGCTCTGGCGCCCCCTGGAGTCCCACCTACTTGAGAACAGCCAGACGGGGTGGAAACATCTGAAAAGGGAGGCCTCGAACTTGGGGTTGGAGTGGGAGGGGCTTACTGAGCCCTTAGATGGCCCCTTGGCTATCTTGGTGGCCACTGCCCCCCCCAAGAGGCACTGCTGGTGCGTGGAGGGGGAGTGGAAGCAGGGGAGGCCCTGTGGCAGACCCTGCCCCCTCTGCTCCCCGCATCCAGCATCTATGTCTGGGCAAAGACCACGCGTACTTCGTGCCCACCCTCTAGGGTCTCTGGTGGTGTCTGCCAAGAGTGAGTGGGGCAGGCAGCCCCAGGTGAGCGCCCCACCTAAGAACAAAGGTACGAGGGAGCTGGACTGGTGTGGCAGACAAAATACTCCCCAGCCAGTGTCCAGCTCGGAGTCTCCAACCGGCAGGTGTTTCGGGGGAGACTTAGAACATCAGGGACTCTCCAGCTACCTTTAAGGACCAGCGCTTTCCCCAGGTGCGCCAGGTCTGACATCGGCCCTCCACCACACCTGTTCTCTTGGCCTCTGCCATGTGCTGTGGGAGCCTCTCCAGTGTGGCCGGGGGAATGGCCCAGCAGTAGAGGTCCTGTGTAAGATTGTTTCTCGAGCAGCGTATCTAATGAACTTGTGGAGGGAAAGAGGAGCTCAGTGGGGGAGGGTCCTGTTCTCCGCATTCCCCTGGCATTTACACTTCTCCAGACAGACCCTGCTCTGAGCTAGGATGTCCTGGGACAGTCCCCACTGGCGTCACCTGCCCTGTGTAACTGTGCTGGAATGTTTTCCTCTGATACTTGGGAATAACCTCCATCTTCACTGGGGTGGGGGAAGGTCTAACTGGTGGCTGGTGTGTTTTGCAGACGATGAGCCGCCCGACGGTGCGGAAGCAGACCTTCTTTCCGAAAGCGGCAGTACTGTGATGGCCAGTGACACGAGTAGCAAATACTCACACAGTAACTCCAGGATATCTGCGTATGTCCCTGTCTTGTAACTCTTCAGGGGTGTTAGTGGGGGTGAGAGGTGGAGTGCACAGCTCTGACTCCATCCGCGCTGGAGGACTCGCTACTCTGGGGCTGTGGGTGCACCAGCTGTTTGATAACTTGTGAAAAGGAGGAACATGCTGCAGGCAAAGCTGGCCCTGCAGTTTGCCCAGCCGATTAATGCCATTCTAGGGCTGCAAGCTGCACAGAAGCTGCAAGGCTGGTTTAGGGAGCGCCCATCCCCAGGACTAGCTCCTGGGCAGCCACGCTCCACAGCAGTGGGTGCAGGTGGGAAGCTGGCCCTCCGCCTGTGCCTTGGCTGGCAGCCCACTTGGATCTTGCGTGTCTTAGCAAGGGGCGTGTGGACTGCAGTAAGATGCACTGGCTTGCAGGTTTCATTGGGGGAGGTGGGGCGATGGGGGTTCTGGCTTCCTCTGGCTGCTTTGTCCTGCTCTGTTGGCCATGCTGCTACTGGACGTCCCTCCCTGTAGCCGATCCTCCAAGAACCGTCGCAAGGCCGAGCGCAAGCGGCACAGTCTGAAGGAGGGGAGCCCCCTGGAGGATGTGGCCCTTCTGGAGGCCTTGGCAGAAAATATTCGCACTACTGAGACCATGAAGGGTAAGGCCCCTGGCCGAGTCAAGCCAGTATCTGGTCTGAGCAGCAGTCTGAGGATGGGCTGAAAAGAGTAGCTTCGGCTGAAGCCTTGGGAGTGTGTGGTGGGAGGAGGGGGGTTGCTGAAGAGAGCAGCCACTTCCCCAGGGTCACCAGGAAAGGTGCTTCCTTGGCCAGGAGCCAGAATCAGGACTCCTGGTTGTCTTGGCTAGTCCAACCCTCTGCAGCTGTCACGGCTCAGAGGAATGAAAATACTCCCAGCCCCCAGGAGTATAGCATCTGGGTGAGACGGACTAGGCTGCTCCCCTCGTGCTAAGTCCTCTTGGTACCAGGGCCGAGAGCAGGAGCTGTGTTCTGCTGCTCCTCTACCCCTGTCCCCAGGGCTAGAACAGCAGCTCTTGCTTAGTGAACCTGGCTGATGACTGTGATGGGGGGCTGGCTCTGATCTCTTCCCTGCAGGTGAAGTACACAGCTTGTTAAAGGAGCTTGTGCTATTTGGCTATGATGAGCAGGCCCGGCAGCTGCAGCAGGCCCTGGAAGAAATTTTACAGGTGATCGAGAGGTCACTCCCGGAAATCTGGACCACAGACCTGCAGCAGAATCCTGCTAACCCAGTAAGTGCTTGCTCCTTGATGGCTGTGACTTGAGTTACTACTTGTGTTGCTGTGGTGGTTAGACTAGAGAAACACTGGAGTCTTTAACATGGACAAACTGACTGGAGTTGGTAGCAGTGTAGGCCTCCAGATCTGTCCCTTGTGGCAGGATGGCAGAGACCTCCTAGACCTAGGCAGTACATTTCGAAAACAATGCTGCGTCTTTCCACAGCTCAGACCCTTGCCTGCTCGCCAGCATGGGCACTACCTGCTATGCTTGGTGCTGGTTAGGAGTGATCCATTTGGCTCAGAGGAGCATTAGGTGACTTTGGCTTGTGTTCCTTCTGTGTAAAATGCACTGACTTCGTATTAAACCTTTCTCTTAAGGGAAGCAATTTACAGAGTTCGGTGCAATATACTCCATAGCCTTCCCTCGTCCTTGTATGTTTCTAATAATCACAGTTAACGTATGTGATTAATTCAAACAATTAATCTCAATTAATCACATTGGTAAACAATAGAATGTTAGTTGAAATGTATTAAATATTTTGGATGGTTTTTCTACATTTTCAAATATATGTATTTCTATTACAACACAGAATACAACATTTGCATTGTAAAAATGATTTTAAAATGGCATTTTTCAGTTCACCTCATACAAATACTTTAGTACAAACTCTTTATCCTGAAAATGCAACTTACAAATGTAGACATTTTTTTGTTCCAGAGCTGCACTCAAAAACAACAATGTAAAACTTTAGAACTTATTAAGTTTACTTGGTCTTGCTGCTTCAGCTTCTTGCTAAAACAAACACGTTAGTTTACATTTATGGGAGATAATTCTGCCTGCCTTTTATTTACAGTATCACTTGAAAGTGAGAGCAGGTGTTTGCATGGCACTTTTGTAGCCAACCTTGCAAGGTATTTATGCATCAGAAATGCTAAATGATCATATGCCCCTTCACGCTTCAGCCATTATTCCAGAGGATATGCTTCCATGCTGATGGTATTTGTTAAAGCATGCACTCATTAAATTTGACTAAACTCCATGGGTATGTCTACACTACCCCGCTAGTTCGAACTAGGAGGGTAATGTATGCATACCGCACTTGCTAATGAAGCCCGGGATTTGAATTTCCCGGGCTTCGTTAGCATAAGCGGGGAGCCGCCATTTTTAAATCCCCGCTGCTTCGAACCCCGTGCAGCGCGGCTACACGGGGCTCGAACTAGGTAGTTCGGACTAGGTTCCTATTCCGAACTACCGTTACTCCTCGTGAAACGAGGTGTACCAGTAGTTCGGAATAGGCACCCTAGTCCGAACTACCTAGTTCGTGCCCCGTGTAGCCGCGCTGCACGGGGTTTGAAGCAGCGGGGATTTAAAAATGGCGGCTCCCCGCTTATGCTAACGAAGCCCGGGAAATTCAAATCCCGGGCTTCATTAGCAAGTGCGGTATGCATACATTACCCCGCTAGTTCGAACTAGCGGGGTAGTGTAGACATACCCATGAGAGCAACTGTGTGTCTCCTGTTCTGTCTTACCCGTATTGTGCCACGTATTTCATGTGAAAGCAGTCTTGGATGATGGCCCTCACCCAGGGCCGGCCCAAGCCAATTGCGCACCCCAGGAGTGCGGCGCCGTCCCCAGGAGTGCGAGGCATGCGTGGTCCCACCCCCGCCCGGCCCAGCAGCCCAGTACAGCGCCCCCTACAATGGGGCGCCCCAGGCGGTAGCCCACCTCGCCCATACCTTGGGCCGGCTCTGCCCTCACTGCAGATTTGACAAAACGCTAAGAAGGTACCAATTTGAGATTTCTAAAAATAGCTACAGCACTTGACCCAAAGTTTAAGAATCTGAAGTGACTTCCAAAATTTGAGAGGGGCGAGATATGGAGCATGCTCTTAAAAGAGCATCAATTCGATGTGGATGCTACGGAACTAAAACACCCAAAACTTGAATCTTCTGTTGACAGCATCTGCCTCATATGAAAATGAACATTCATCGGTTCACTCTGCTTTGGATTATTTCCGAGTAGAACCAGTCATCAGCATGGACGCATGTGTTCTGGAATGGTGGTTTAAGCATGAGTCTATAGCGCATCTGTCACACAATATCCCACACCTCCAGCTACAGCAATGCTGTGTGAACCCCTTCTCACTTTCAGGTGATCTTGTAAACAAGAAGCAGGGGCAGCGTTATCTCCTGCAAATTGTAACTAAGCTTCCTTGCAAGAGGTAGGACTGAGGGGATTTGTAAGCACTAACGTTTACATTGCTTTATTTCTGAACGCAAAATTTTTGACATAATTTGACATTTAAGTTCAGCTTTTAAGATGGCACTACAGTTACAATTAGATGAATTGAAAAATACTGTTTGTTTATTTCAGTGCAAGTATTTGTAATAAAAAATAAATATAAAGTGAACGCTGCGTACTTTATAATCTGTGTTCTAATTGAAATCAATGTATTTGAAAATGTAGAAAACATCCAAAAATCTTTAGAGTAGTAGTATTCTGTTGTTGTTTAACAGCACGATTAATCACAATGAATTACTTCACAGCTCTGCTTTATAATTGAGCAGGGGTTGAACTGTTAATGTTACCAATACAATTGCTTTAGTCCCCACTGTCCCCTTCCCTTTGTACAATATTCGCATGCCTGATGATTGAGTCTCCAATTTAGTCATGGAAGTAACTGAATCTGTAACGTCCAGAGATCGGTGGCTTCAACATGCAGCAACTGGGAGCTATCGGGTCCTCTTGCCCCCCCACGCCGCCCTGGGGTTCCCTTGCTGTCCCAAGTTGCTTGGCTGTAGGGGCCCCCAGAAGCTCTGACCTCACACAGATATTGTGGGGTCTTGGCAGTTCTCCATTTTGTCACAGATCTTTAGTAAAAGACAGGTCATGGGCTTTGGTGATTTTTTTTTCTTTATTGCCTGTGAACTCTCTGACATTTACTAAAATATCTGAGACATAATCTTAGCCCAAGAATTAAATCCGACTTTCGACTGTATTCCCAGCCTCAGTATTATGGACCTCAAATGATCAATATAACGACTTAGGCTTAAAAAATTATAAAGCTCTTTAAAAATACAATAAACTTTTCTCCCTAAGCACCAGTGTTAAAAAGTTTTAATACAAGTTAAGGTTCTCTTAACTGTCACTTGCCTCGAAGAGCTTGGTCTTCAAGGCACCCAAATATCGCAAGACTCATGATTAAAATCTCAAGAGGTAGCAACGCTGCTCGTCCGCAGCTTAAAGGGCCCATCCCTAGTGGTAGGGAATAGGTCTCAGGTATGGGCTAGAAGTCCAGTGCTGCAAAGATGTCATTCCCGCCAGCCCCTACTGTTATCTTGGTCCAGGCCTCCAGTAGAAGCCCCAGGACTTTGTCAGTGATCTCAGCATCTTGCTGGGTGCGCTCTCGTTCCTCGGTGCCTTCAAATGGCAGCACAGTGTTGTGCAGCTTTGCTTCCCTGCCCTGGCCTCTGTGCAGCAGTCCCATTAGACCAGTGGCCACAGAGCCCCTGCTCTGAATCACATTGCAGCTCTCTGCAGTTGCCCAGTAGCCACAAGCTTAGCTGCAGATGGATGGAGATGTGCCATTGGCTTCATCTGCTGCAAATGCCAAGCACTGCCATGGGGGGAGGTAAGAGCAGGAGTGCAGAGCTCTCTTCGACTCCAGTGTGAATATCAGACAAACTCCCATGCCGTAGAGGTAGCACTAACTACTGCAGCGGCTAGAGGCAGAACTGCCAGTTGGCTGGCTCTCGGGGTGCTGGGCTTTGGACTCCTGTACGTCATTGTTATACGGACTTGAATCGTGATCATGTGCAGTACTGCCTATTCTCCAGGTCTTGGGCCCCAATTCCACTGCAAACAGCATCATGGCCGCCTATCAACAGCAAAGAATTGCAGCTCCTGCAGTGCACGGTGAGTCACACAACATACTGCTTACTGATCAAAGCACAGCCCACATGACTAAGGAGTGAGTGGGGGTCTTCCGTCCTCCACCTGTTGGTTACACCTGCATGGACCTTTGGAGAGTGGGTTTGCATCAGGGGCTTGAAAAACTTGCTTTGGCCTGAAGAATATGTGTTGCTAGCAAGAGCTACAAAAAAGGCAAGAATCTCGCTTCACTGGGTCGAAGGTGGGCTTTTCAGGCTTGCTGGCAATGGAAATGTTTTTCTTGGGTAAGTGGATGTGGTTGAGGTGGAATAATTGAGCCAGCGAGCTTAGCTCCATAATGCCGTGGTTGGATTTCCTCTGTAGAGCAGCAGCACGCTTGAAAGAGGAAATGGAAAAGTAAAATGTCATATGCAGGGATATTTTATGGGGTTTATCAGAAAGCATTTCTTTGCCTTGCAACGCAGAGGGTCTACGGTGGTGATGATTGTCATGCTGCCTGGAGGTGTTCACGACCCTGAATGCCTAACTTAGGTCAGAATGGCAAAAGCAGGGCAGACTCCCCAAACTGGGGGTATGTTCTACAGATTTCACCAACCCAATAATCAATGTATACTTCTGAAGCACTACAGCAGTCTTCTCAGAGTCAGAGAGGATCCTCTTAGGCACTCCACACTATCTCGCCTCTCAGGCAAGCTGGACCAAGTGATAAATTACACCACGAAACACACAGGTTCACATTGCTCCCAGCCCCAGAGACTCCTCACCCACAAGGTCTGTCTGTTCCTTAGATCTCGCACCAAAGACAGTGCTCGTAGCTAACTCTAGAGTAAACTGGGGGTTTAATAACTAGGAAAAATGAGTTACTTATAGCTTAAAGCAGGCAATATTCATGTGCACAAATGAGTGTCTGTGGTTCCAAAAGGTGACAAGCCGTAGTAATTGGTCAGCACTGATTGTTGTTAGTCTAACCAAGGTTGACCATGGGATCTCTGGCTCAGCTTACTAGCTGCAGCCCTGTGACAGTCCAAACAGCTGACATGAAAATTCTTTACCTCTTTACTATCTTTTTCCTTCTTTCAGAATTCAAGCTGATGGCAAGCAGGGGTCTGATAGGTTAACCAGTGGGGGCTGGGAGCAGGGGGCTTGCCATGGACAGGGGCTGGCTTGGTCGTCCGGAGCGAGTCTGGGCACATTGCAGGTAGGAGCTGTTCCAGAGAACCAGAGCAGCCCCTGCCTGCAACGTGCCCAGACCTGTTGTGGACACCATTCCTTACCCATGCTGGCTAATAGCTATTAATGGACTTACCCTCCATGAATTTATCTAGTTCTCTTTTAAACCCTGTTATAGTCCTGGCCTTCACAACCTCCTCAGGCAAGGAGTTCCACAGGCTGACTGTGCACTGTGTGAAGAAAAACTTCCTTTTATTTGTTATAAACCTGCTGCCCATTAATTTCATTTGGTGGTCCCTCGTTCTTATATTATGGGAACAAGTAAATAGCTTTTCCTTATTCACTTTCTCCGCACCACTCATGATTTTATAGACCTCTATCATATCCCCCCTCAGTCTCCTCTTTTCTAAACTGAAAAGTCCCAGTCTCTTTAATCTCTCTTCATATGGGACCCATTCCAAACCCCTAATCGTTTTAGTTGCCCTTTTCTGAAATTTTTCTAATGCCAGTATATCTTTTCTGAGATGAGGAGAGCACATCTGTAGGCAGTATTCAAGATGTGGCCGTACCATGGATTTATATAAAGGCAATAAGATATTCTCTGTCTTTTTCTCTATCCCTTTTTTAATGATTCCTAACATCCTGTTTGCTTTTTTGACTGCTGCTGCGCACTGTGTGGACTTCTTCAAAGAACTATCCACGATGACTCCAAGATCTTTCCTGATTAGTTGTAACTAAATTAGCCCCCATCATATTGTATGTATAGTTGGGATTGTTTCCAATGTGCATTACAGGCAGTCCCCGGGTTACGTACAAGATAGGGACTGTAGGTTTGTTCTTAAGTTGAATCTGTATGTAAGTCGGAACTGGCGTCAGCCGCTGCTGAAACTGATCAGTTTCAACCGCGGCTGAATCTGGACGTCAGTTCTGACTTACATACGGATTCAACTTAAGAACCCCAGGCATCCCCAAGTCAGCTGCTGCTGAAACTGATCAGCGGCTGATTCCAGGAAGCCCGGGGCAGAGCAACTCTGCCTCGGGCTTCCTGTAGTCAGCCCCTGGTCAGTTTCAGCAGCGGCTGACTTGGGGACACCTGGGGCAGAGCAGCTGGGGTGCTGCTGGGTTGGTCCCGCAGCACCGCTCCCCGGCGCTACTGGAGCAACCCAGCAGCACCCCAGCTGCTCTGCCCCAGGCGTCCTGATTCAGCCACTGCTGAAACTGACCAGCAGCGGCTGAATCAGGACGCCTGGGGCAAAGCAGCTGGGGTGCTGCCGGGTTGGTCCAGTAGCGCCGAGGAGCGGTGCTGCGGGACCAACCCAGCAGCGCCCCAGCTGCTCTACCCCAGGCATAGGCAAGAAAAGCCTGGTCTGCTGGGGGGAGGAAGAGGGGGCACTAGCTGCACCCCCCACCCCTGCAGCAGACCAGGGAGACGTGGGTGGCGGGACCGCCCGCGTCCTCCACGGCTTTGCTCCGTCTCCCTGGTCTGCTGACCAGGGAGACGGGGAGCAAAGCCGCGGAGCACGCCCGCAGCAGGACAGCCCGGGCGTGCCTGGGCTGTCCCGCTGCGGGCGTGCTCCGCGGCTTTGCTCCCGGTCTCCCTGCAGACCAGAGAGACGGGGAGCAGCTTTTCTCACCCCGGAGGACGGGGGCGGCGGGACTGCAGCACATCTGGACGTCCCGCCGCTCCAGTCCTCCGGGGCCAGAAAAGCCCCGTTCGTAACTGCGGATCCGACATAAGTCATTTATCCACATTAAATTTCATTTGCCATTTTGCTGCCCAATCACTTTATTTTTTGTGAGATCTTTTTGAAGCTCTTCACAGTCTGCTTTGGTCTTAACTATTTTGAGCAGTTTAGTATTGTCTGCACTTTGCCACCTCACTGTTTCTGAATGTTGAATAGGATTGATCCTAGGACTGACCCTTGAGGGACACCACTAGTTACCCCTCTCCATTCTGAAAATTTACCATTTATTCCTACACTTTGTTTCCTGTCTTTTAACCAGTTCTCAATCCAAGAAAGAACCTTCCCTCTTATCCCATGGCCATGTAATTTACACAAGAGCCTTTGGTGAGGGACCTTGTCAAAGGCTTTCTGGAAATCTAAGTATACTATATCTACTGGATTCCCCTTGTCCATATGTTTATTGACCCCTTCAAAGAACTCTAATAGATTAGTAAGACAGGATTTCCCTTTACAGAAACCATGTTGACTTTTGTCCAACAAATTATGTTCTTCTGTGTGTCTGACAATTTTATTCTTTACTATGGTTTCAACTAATTTGCCTGGTACCGACATTAGACTTACTGGTCTGTAATTGCCAGGGTCGCCTCTAGAGCCCTTCTGAAATATTGGCGTCATGGTAGCTGTCTTCCAGTCCTTGAGTGCAGAAGCTGATTTAAGGGATATGTTACACAAACCACAGTTAATAGTTCTGCAATTTCCCATTTACGTTCTTTCAGAACCCTTGGCTGATGCCATCTGGCCCCGGTGACTTGTTACTGTTCAGTTTATCAATTAGTTCCAAAACCTGCTTCACCACTTTCTTACGGAATGTTTTTCTTGAGCAACAGGGGAGCCACCACTCCTGCCTGGCTCACGAGTTCAGAGCAAGCCTTCTTAGAGTTCTAAAGCAAAAGGTGCACCTGCCTTACAGCGTGGGATATAGACATGGCCGGTTGCACTCAGTAACCTACAAGCATTTTATAGTTGGCGCATCCTTGCAGGTCTAGACCCTATCTTGAGCAGTTGTAACATAAGGGGGAGCTGCTCAACCGATGCCTACAGCCCGGGCCCCTGGCCTACTAGCCATACGATGTTATCTGCAGAAAGTGAAAACTGGCAAAACCGTCTCAGTCCCAAAACTGACTGGCCAAGTTGTAAATCTGTAACTGTCATATGCTCCTAGAAGCCCTCTCACTAGAATGGGCCTGCTCACCCCCCTTGGACATGCTTCCCTTCAGCACCCTTAGATCCCTCTCCTAGAAAAGAAGTGCGTCTGGTTGACAGTCTGTCAGCGGCTATTGATGGGCAATGGAGGAATAGTCATGGAGGGTTTCCAGAGTTCAGTGCGATGGGAACGTGCTGTAACCTTCTCTTCTCTTGCTTTTCAGATGCCCAACTTCTTATTCCTCCAAAACTCAACAAAAACATGCAGTGGAAACTGACACTTTTACAATAACTAGGGCCCAAGAAATCCTGCTGGACTCTGGACTGTAGTTTATTGTAAGCTCATTACTTCCCTTTCCTTTTGAAACCTCTGCTCTACATTCTCTCACACAAACCGTAGACGGGTCATTGCCAGCCCTGGAGAACAAGAGACAGTCCCCCAAAAGAACCTGAGCATCTACCAAGTCTAGCCGTCTTGCATTTAGCAGCTCTGGGGTACTGCTGCTAAAGCAGCTCCCCAACCAGCACGTTGTGCAGCGATACATCATTGCTCCTGTGACTGAGACGTCTTGGTCATTTCAAGCAGCATTTTTACAATTTGGATCCTGTATCCCTAATAATCCAGTTGATTAAAATTTGGAAAAAACCTTCAAGCAGAGGTCCAGTCTCCGTGGTGCACTCAGCCTTGTTTTCCTGTGTAAAGTTGGATGCCTGTTACAAGACATTAGCCAAATTGTCTTGTTGCTCCAGAGTCAACCTTGCATCACTCCATTGACTTAAGTAATTATGGTCTGTAAGGCGTCTAGGACCTCAGCCGGTGCATCTTACACCAGTAGCAAATCTTTACACTGTTAGACACTAGAGCAGTTCATGGCACCTTGTGCTGTCAGAGTCGTCCCAGAATGCAGTGTAATAAAGATGATATTGCTAAAGCTGTGTCTCCAAACTGCCCTGAGTCTGTCTGGAGTAGCGTTGTTTTGCATGGGTGTTTCAAATCACACTGTCCATGAATGCCTGGATACAGGAATGGGCTTGCCTACAGCTGAGGTCTCGGAATGTTCTCCCCTGCCATCCTGGGAAAAGTGCTGGCACATGTAACCAGTCTCACGGTACAAGTGATGTGCAAAGAGTGGGAGGAACTTACCATTTTCATCAGGGTGACAGACTAAATCTACAGCCAGCAAATCTCTCACTTCACACACCTGACCAGCAGAATTCCACTCGGGTGCCAGATAGTGTAATTGTACGCCGGTTATGAAAGCTTTATGGATCACTGGGCCAGGGGCTTAGTGAAACTCCCCAGGGAAGGGTTGCCACAGCTCTTCCAGGATCTAAAAATGGGAAGGGGAAGGTCATTATGGTGACTCGCTAAACTGTAAACACCCTTAGGGTGGCTTGCACCTACTGAGTTTTCCTGAGGCCAGCAGACAGAAAGGCTTCTGGTGTAAAAGTGCTGCCCTGAGACTGACACGGGGCCTTCTCTCTGATGCAGCAAATGGATCAGACCTTCTGTCCCAGAGGGTTCACCACCCTCTCCAGAAGGGTTGGAAAGACTTCAGTGTCCTAGGGCTGTATAGAGGGTGTTTAAATCCAGCTGCTGTCAATTCTCTTTTAGGTATAATTGCGTTACCTTAAGAATCAATGTGCTTGCTTTGAAGGTGTGGTGGTGGTATGTGTAACTGCTGGCTATATGCAAGCAGGAAGGCTTGCTGAGCCTATCACAATGTAAGGCATAGCTGTGCAGCCCAGTCAGAAGGGAGTGGAACAAAACTCCCAGCCCAGAATCAGGTGAAGACTGGAAACTCGGGAGTAGACCGTGGAGCTACATGTGCATTTACCCTGAAAGCTCTCACCCATCAGTCTGGACCTATTTTGGGTCCTACAGGAAACCCATCAGCTAGAAAAATGCCATTGTGACCATAGCTGGTGGGCAGCAGCAGATTCACTGTAGATGGGGGATTGGTGCTGTTTTTTTGCAGTGGTTTTCAAATTTTTTTCATTTGCAGATCTTTACAAAATTTCACAGGGCGGTAGGAACCCTTTGGAAATCGTAAACAATCTGGATCACAGCCTGAAAATCACTGCAACAGCCAATGGGTCTGTGCTCTGGCCCTTCTACACTGGTAAATCCTCTTAATCAAATAAGAGTTTTCACTATAGCCTATGAAATAGATGAGCGAAAACCTGTTAATGTGCAAACAACATGCTATGAGCGTTTAATGCAGCCACAGCCACAGCAGGGCACAGATTCACATTTACATTCTAGCAGCTCGGTTTGTCACCAGGAGCTGAGAGAGAAACAGAGGTTCTCAGTCCCTTCGGGGTGGCAGTATGGATCCCAGGCTCAGTCGTGTCCATGTAGTACTCAGAAACATTTCCTGTAGATGAAGAAAGGGCCCTGCTCTTCATACTCTCTTCTGTAAACCCAGAGCTGCTGAAAGGCCTTGAGCGATGCCAGAATGGATCCTCCAGTCCACACAGAAGAGCGTCTGTCATGGGATGCTGCGGCGATGGGGCTATCGTTGGGGCACATCTTGGTCAGTTCTCGCTGGAAGCGGTCAGGGAAGCCCATCAACATGGTACAACCACCGCACAGTAAGATATTGCCCATCAGCTTCTTCTTGAGATCAACGTCACATTTACTGAGGCAGGTCATTGTCAGAAGTGGAAGCGCTGGCTGCTGCGATCCTATCACGGATGGTTTGAAGAGCATTTCTGAACACAGGAATCTCTCTTTGCCAATGGTAAGTAAGTGACCATCTGGAAGTTCATAATCAACCTGCTGTTTCCGGAGAGGCAAACTGGTGTCGTGCTGAAGGTCCAGAGATGCATAGCAACACTTTTCCTTGATATCTTCCACCACACTTAGTTGTTCCTCGGTAAATGTGTTCCCAGCCTCATTTAATAACTTCATGAGGTAACGGGTGAGGTCTGATCCAGCATAGTCCACTCTTCCTGTAATGCTAGGCATAGTATAACCTTCATAGATCGGGACTACATACGAAACCCCATGGCCGCTTTCTACCACGAGCGCAGAGGTCTTTCCGTACGAATACATAGATAGTCTGGACTGGTAGGCAATATGCATGGCAGGGGTGCAGAACGTTTCAAACAGCATCTCAGCATATTTCTCCCTGTTGGTGGTAGGGCTCAGTGGAGGGTCTGATACCAGGACAGCGTGCTCCTCCGGCTGAATCTTCATCTCTTTGTGGAAAATGTATTCCCAAATGTCTTGGACGCAGTCCCAGTCGACCACTATGCCGTGTCTCAAAGGGTTGACCAGCTTTAGGGGTATCGTCACATCCTGAAGTTCTTTTCCAACAAAGGTCTCTTTGCGATTGTCCCCGGTTTTGGCCGTCTCCTGGAAATGCTTGCCCACTGTAGATGAAATAACATGGGAGGGGCGAGGCTCTCCAGCGAATCCGCACTTACAGTAACCTGTTCCAATGTCTATGATCACTGCTCTGGTCTCCTTCACAAGCTTGGGGCTTCCCTTCATGGAGGGAATGCTGGCCTCCTTGGGCACTGGGTTGGCCCTAACTAGCACTGCCCTTTTTGCAGGGCCTTGCTGGATTGTGGCTTCCACCATGGAGCTGGCACTTCTGTTGCGTGACATTTCTTTTCCCTTTGGCAGAGATGTTGATTCCCTTTGACTGCACTGGCAGAAGCCATGGCAAGCCAAGAAATACCAGGGGGAATTTTGGAACTTTCAGGCCACTGACATCACTGATTATGACATCAGCTGTGTCCTGCCCCTAGAGCTACAGCTGAGCTTTAGTGTTTCACTAAGCAATATTCCTTTTGGTCCCGCTTTGTTCAATACTAAACACTTTTCCAGCCCCCAAACTTTCTTTGTGGTAACTTTTACAAAACAAACGCGACAGCCCCTGTGTTGCTAGAAGCTGTCACAAAGCCATGCACTGATGGGACAGTGCAACGTGCTGAAATACAGGACCCCAGCCTTGTGGTATAATCCTTTGTAACGTTGTCACCCCCTTCCACAAACAGCACCTGTTACCAGGGCTGGCTTTAGGCCAATTCCCCTGCGCCTAAGAGGGCCCCGCTCCCAGGTGCGCGGCCTCAACCCTGAGAATCGGGCCCCGCACTTCCTAAAGCCGGCCCTGCCTGTTACCTGCTAATTTGTCACTAGAAATACAGGGCCATACCAGCCAATGTTAATGAGTTTTGGGTGGAGCCAACATTGCAAACCACCCTGCGACAGTACCATTGTCCTCCACAGTAACACAAAAACCTACTTTCAGCAAGAGCCAGTGTAGGTTTCTACCCAGACAGCAGGTACACAGCCTATACTTCCCCTCAAACTAAGGAGGACGGGGTTCTCTTCGGAGTCTGCTAGTGCAGTGCTTGGCTAGAGCAGTCCTTGTTGAGATGTGCAAGGGTATTCTGTGCCTTGAGCTGTCTGATTCCTCTGCAGCATTCACAAAAAGCTGAAAAATCGTATCCTAGCTAGTGTGAGTTTTGTCAGCAGTCTTTGTAACTGGCGAAGCAACATGGCCAAAGCCAACAACGTGCGCTAGTAGCTGAAGACTGGAGCGTTTTGTGCTTCCAGCTGCTGTGGATGAAAAGCGTTGAGTATTAATGTTCGAACTAGCGTGTCCTGCCATGAGCAATAGCTATGTCCCTGATTTACTGCTGCAATGAGCTTTCTCTCAACAGGGCCTAGAGCCATTGCTAGCCCCAGTGGAACACCGCATCTGAACGTCATCCACGTAGTTGAGAGAGGGGAAAATCTCTCTAAGCATGAAACTGGCTGCACTAGTGCTCCCCTTAGCACAGGCATGTCCAAAGTCCAGCCCACAGGCCAATTGCGGCCCGTGTTCCGGTTTAATACGGCCCCCCAGGTAATTTGGCAATATCTATCTTTTATGGCCCCCAACGAATCCATATGTATTGAGATGAATACATTGTAAAATCTCAGTTAATGTCAGTTGGTCTAAATCAGTTATAAATATATTTGGACACAACATGTATACTTGGTGTTATGTTCCTGTTCATATTTTTTGAACTTAAAAGTTGACAGACAACCTTTATTACCAATAATATGTAATGTACTTTACAATGTTCCTGACATATATTTCAGCTTCCTGGATTTTTTTTCATCTGGCCTTCAGATATGAAAGGCAGAGTGATTTAACACCTGTTTAGATTTGTCAGCCATGTGACGAAATGAAAAGTATGCCGTTTGCAATAAACGTTGCATAAAATAGTTAATTTGCATTTAATTTTAATGGTTCAAAGAATGTCAGGCAATATGGTCGGCCCTCACGCATGTTCACTTCATCAAATCTGGCCCTCTTTGAAAAAAGTTTGGACACCCCTGCCTTAGCAGTTTAGCACTGTGTGTCATCCCCATGGTGCTGAGGTACCAAAGGAGGCCGGGAGAGCCCCAGAGAAGATGAGCCTTTTTCCACAGCATTGGGTGCAATCCAGCAACCAAGCCTGGGCTGGGACGCGCACCACGATCTGTGAACGCTAACAAAATATTCTCATTCTGGATTTCATTGTTATTCTTGATAAGCACTTCAAATAAGAATCCACCGGTAAACAAGCAGGAAGGCCCCCTTTTCCTCTAACGACGTCTAGTAAATGACCCCTCCTCGTGACACTACCAGCGTTATAAGAGTGTGTAATTGACATACAAGAGCATGACTTCATGGCATCTACTCAAAGGCTCTATCAAAATTAACTGAAGGGTGCAAATAGCTGCAAGGAACAGGATTAGTCCCAGGCCTCCGGCAATAGCTGCACAGGAAGGGCAGGGTGAGGCTTCAAAGGCTGAGCCCAAAGGCATGAGGAAGGTTCACATACTAGCTGCAGACCTAGGTGCACGGCCCTGTAAGCGTGAATTTGCTATAGACGTAAGGCTCACCCGTGAGATTTCATCTACAGAAAGTGTTTTCAGGAAACAGAATTGGGGGACCCCTCCCCCCAAAAATGGGCTTGGAGAAGCTCTTTGGGATGCTAAAATACCACTAAACTTAGCCCATTCATAGAGCACTGAGACACGGCATAGTGGTAGACTGGAATTGTGTCCATGATGCTTGGATGAAGTAGAGGTTGTTTTCAGACAACTAAGAGGAGCTTTGAGATCACAGACCCTGGTTCTTCTGGGGGACTGTAATCATCCTGACATCTGCTAGGAGACCAGCACAGCAGTACACAGGCAATCCAAGAAGCTTTTGGAGAAAGTTGGGGATAACTTCCTGGTACAAGTGCCAAAGGAACCACCCAGGGGCCATGCGCAGCTTGACCTGCTGCTCACAAACAGGGAGGAACTAGTAGGGGAAGTAGAGGTGAGTGGCAGCGTGGGAAGCAGTGATCAGGAGACGGTCGAGTTCAGAATCCTGACAAAAGGAGGAAAGAAGAGTAGCAAAATATGCACCCTGGACTTCAGAAGAGCAGACTTTGACTCCCTCAGGGAACTGATGGGCAGGATCCCCTGGGATGCTAACATGAAGGGGAAAGGAGTCCAGGAGAGTATTTTAAAGAAGCCTTATTGAAGGCACAGGAACAAACCATCCTGATGCTCAATAAGAAAAGCAAATATGGTAGGCAACCAAGTTGGCTTAACAGTAAAATCTTTGATCTTAAACACAAAACGGAAGCTGACAAGAAGTGGAAACTTGGACAGATGACTAGGGAGGAGGATAAATACATTGTTCAAGCATGCAGGGGTGTAATCAGGAAGGCGAAAGCACAATTGGAATTGCAGCTGGCAAGGGATGTGAAGGGGAACAAGAAAGGTTTCTACAGGCCTGGTAGCAATAAGAGGATGATCAGAGATGGTGTGAGGGCCTTACTGGATGAGGGAGGTAACCTAGTGACAGATGATGTGGGAAAAGCTGAAGTACTTAATGCTTTCTTTGCCTCTGTCTTCAGCTCCCAGACTCCTGCACTAGGCAACGCAGCATGGGAAGGAGGTGGGCAGCCCTCGGTGGAGAAAACAGATTAAAAACTGTTTAGAAAAGTTGGACATACACAGATCCATGGGGCCAGAACTAATACATCTGAAGGTGCTGAGGGACTTGGCTGATGTGGTTGCAGAGCCTTTGGTCATTATCTTTGAAAACTTGTGATCAGGGAGGGGAAAAAGGCAAATGTGGTGCCCATCTTTAAAAAAGGAAAGGATGCCAAGGAACTACAGACCAGTCAGTCTTACCTCAGTTCCCAGAAAAATCATGGAGGGGATCCTCAAGGAATCCATCTTGAAGCACTTGGAAGAGGGGAAAGTGATCAGGAATAGTCAGCATGGATTCACAAAGGGCAAGTCATCCCTGGCCAACCTGATTGCCTTCTACGACAAGGAAACTGGCTCTGAGGTTATGGGGAAGGTGATGGCCGGGAGATATCTTGACTTGAGCAAGGCTTTTGATAGTCTCCAGAGTATTATTGCCAGCAAGTTGTTGTTGTTCGTCCATCGGATTCGAAGAGGACCTTGACATCTAACGGGTTGTGGACTGTCCGCGGTGTGTCCGCAAATGGCCGATAAGGCCGATACGGGCACGGAATGTTCTGCCACATGTCGGGCAGACGTGTGGGCACCACTGTTGCAGCTTTTGCAACTCTAGCTTTACGGAGTGCTCGCTTCTCTTGTGCTGTGGTTGTCCTTCTGGCTTCAGATGTTTGACAGCCTTGGTAGATCAGCGTGTGCCATGTCGATCGGTCTTGTGCCAGGGTCTCCCAGGAGGTCATGTCAATATCCAGGGACTTGAGAGAGGCTTTAAGCGTATCTTTGTTTCGCTTCTTTTGTCCCCCGTGCGATCGCTTCCCTTGAAACAGCTCACCATAGAAGAGCTGTTTAGGGATGCTATGATCTGGCATCCTTGCAACATGGCCTGCCCAGCGTGTCTGAGCTTTCATCAGCAGGGTGTAAACTGACGGCAGACCTGCTCTAGAAAGGACTTCTGTGTCTGGCACCTTATCCTGCCACCGGATCCTCAGAAGTCTGCGGAGGCAAATCGTGTGGAAGTGGTTCAGTTGCCTAGCATGCCTCCTGTATACAGTCCAAGTCTCACTGGCGTACATCAGGGTAGTTAACACTACTGCTCGATAGACTTTAAGCTTTGTAGCAAGGCTTATTCCACGGCGGCCCCACACTTTGGTCAACAGTCTGCCGAATGCAGAGCTTGCCTTGGCGACTCTGCAGTTGACCTCGATGTCAATTGTCACTGAGCAGGAGAGGGTGCTGCCAAGATACGTTAATTGGTCCACTGCTTGCAGCTTTTGTCCCTTCACTGTGATGGTGGGCTCTTGATGTTGAGCTTTCGGAGCTGGCTGGTGCATCACTTCGGTTTTCTTTGTGTTGATGAGAAGGCCAAGAGAAGTGTCAAGAGCAGAATCGTGAACTGTACACCATCTTCATGGATCTCACCAAGGCTTTTGACACTGTCAGTCGCGAAGGTCTGTGGCGCATCATGTCGAAGTTTGGGTGCCCTGACAGATTCATCTTGATGGTACGTCAGTTCCACGCCGGCATGACGGCTCGTGTTCTGGATGATGGAGAAGCTTCAGAGGCCTTTCCCGTCACAAACGGCGTCAAGCAAGGGTGTGTGCTGGCACCGACCCTGTTCAGCATAATGTTTTCAGCCATGCTGTCAGACGCCTTTCAGAACAGTTCCTTGGGAATCAGACTGAGATACAGGACCGATGGGAAACTGTTTAACCTGTGAAGACTCCAGGCTGTCACCAAGATAAAGGAGACTGTGCTACGAGATCTCCTTTTTGCTGATGACTGCGCCCTGAATGCTGGATCAGAGCAGGAAATGCAAGCCAGCATGGACAAATTCGCAGCAGCCTGCGACAACTTCAGCCAGCAAGTTAAGGCAGGATTGAATACATGGATTGTAAGGTGGATGCATTGTCAGGCTTATCTGGTAGTGATCAGCAGCTCGATGTCTGGCTGGTGGTTGGTATCAAGTGGAGTGCCCTAAGGGCTTGGTACATGCGCTAGTTTTGTTCAACATCTTTATTAATGACCTGGATGAGGGGATGGATTGCACCCTCAGCAAGTTTGCAGATGACACTAAGCTAGGGGGAGAGGGCAGGGATAGGGTCCAGAGTTACCTGGACAGATTAGAGGACTGGGCCAAAAGAAATCTGCTGAGGTTCAACAAGGACAAGTGCAGAGTCCGGCCCTCGGGACGGAAGAATCCCAAGCATTGTTACAGGCTGGGGACCAACCAGCTAAGTAGCAGATCTGCAGACAGGACCTGGGGGTTACAGTGGATGAGAAGCTGGAGATGAGTCAACAGGGTGCCCTTGTAGCCAGGAAGGCTAATGGCATATTAAATTGCAGTAGGGGGAGCATTGCCAGCAGATTTAGGGGAGTGATTATTCCCCTTTATTCAGCGCTGGTGAGGCCACAGCTGGAGTACTGCATCCAATTCTGGGCCCCCCATTACAGAAAGGAGGAAGTCCAGCGGAGGGCAACCAAAATTAAGGGGCTGGAGCTCTTGATTTATGAGGAGAGACTGAGGGATTTGGGATTATTTACTCTACTGAAGAGTGAGGGGGGATTTGAGAGCAGCCTTCAACTTCCTGAAGGGAGGTTCCAAGAGGCTGGCGAGAGGCTGTTCTCAGTGGGGGCAGATGGCAGAACAAGGAGCAATGATCTCAAATTACAGTGGGGGAGGTCTAGGTTGGATATTAGGAAAAACTCTTTCCCTAGGAGGGTGGGGAAGCGCTGGGCTGGGTTCCCGAGGGAGGGGCTGGAATCTCTGTCCTTACAGGTTTTTAAATCCCGGCTTGATAAAGCCCTGGCCGGGATGATTGAGTTGGGCAGGTCCTGCCTTGGGCGGGGGGTTGGACTCAATAACCTCCTGAGGTCTCTTCCAGCCCTAGGATTCTATGGCTATATCTTGTACAGGGAGATGAGTATCCGTCCTGAAGCATCCACAGCCCTGGCAGCAGAACATAAGGGCAGTGCTGATTCAGACTAAAGATGCATGTAGCCCAGTGTCCTGTCTTGTGACAGAGGCTAATGGGAGGTGCCCACAGCCAGGGGACAGAACAGTCATCACCAAGTGGTGCCTATTCTCAGCCTCTAGCAAACAGGCTAGGCCCAGCGTCCCTACCCAGCTTGGCTAATAGCCACAGGCATGCACACCAGGTAGGCCCAGGCACTCCCTAGCGTTTCACAGGGGGCATGAGCAAAGGAGCGCTGCTTCGGTGCTCTGGGGAACGGACGCCGCGACGGGTTTGCTGCACATGCGTGGCCAAAACCAGCGGGTCTTAGGACCCCACGGAAAGAGGCGGCAGGGACTCAGGACGTCAGCTGGCAGTACCCTCAAGCAAGGTGAGTTTAAACCCTGGGCGGGAAGGCAGAAGGGGTGCCCCGGGCAGGGGATCGAGTGCAGCGTGGCTGGCCCGGGGGGAGGGGGTTGGGGTCAGGGGCAGCGTGGCTGGCCCCCGCCACCCCCAGAGCTGCTTCTCATCCCTGCTCCCCCCAGGCCCCCTCTTCCCCCCAGCCAGTCCCTCTTCCTCCTCCACCCCCGCCCACGATCAAGTGTGTCTGTTTTTTGGGGGGAGGGTCTACCTGGCAACCCTACGAGTCGGACCGGTGCAGGCACCAAGTGATGGGGACTGCGGGAACTTTGGGAACCACAGACTGCGGGGGGGGGGGGGGTGGCCCAAAAGGGGGCTGAGAAACCTAAGAGGCAGAGCAGGGGGAGCACCAGAAGGGTGATAGTCAGGGCGACCCTAGAACTCTGGTACAGACCAGCTGGCGGCTGCTGGAAGAGGAGGGAAAAATAGGGGGAAGGGTCAGAGAGGAAGGGGCTTGTGCTGAGGGGAGGAGGGCAGGCCAGGAGAAGAAAGGGGAAGGCACCAAGGGGCAGGGTGGAGGAGACACAAATGCCAGGGGGCCAAGTGGAGACAATGAGGAAAAGGGCAGGAGGGGAGGTGTCAGTGAGAGGGAGGACAGGATGATGCTGGGAGGGGAGAGGGGAAGGGCAGTGGGGGCTAGAGGGCTGAGGGGAGGTCCTGGGATAAGGCTCGAAAGAAGGGGTGGGCATAAGGAAGGCCGGGATGGAGCAAGTCATGTGTGAGGGCACGGGCAGGAGGAGAATGGGGCAGAGGGTGGTGAGGGGTGGGCACCAGGGAAAACAGAGGAAGGGGCAGTGAGGGAAGGGGGAGGCACCAGGAGGGTGCAGGGGTAAGGGAAGGTGGGGGTGCCACGGGCTTGGGGGGGAGGGGTGAAGCAGAAGGGCAGACACCTGCAGGGGAGGGACCAGCACCAGAGGAGAGAGGCAGGGCAGGTGTGTAGAGGGAGGTGTTAGAAGAGGGGATGAGGAGGCGTAGCTCACTTGATCAGAGTGGGGCTACTGGAGGAGTGGGCACAGGGGGAGAAGGGCTGGTGGAGGGGGGCAGGTCTCAGGAAGGCTGAGGGCAGTGAGAAGGGCAGGAGTCAGGATAGCAGAGGAGAGTGAGGGATGGGAGAGCAGCAGGCACCAGGGGAGCTGATGGAGTAAGGGGAGGAGACAGGGCAGCAGAGGGGAAAAAGTACAGGTTTATAAGATATTTATTAATAATTTGGGTGCCACAGTGGCACACCCAAACAAGCCACATGAACTCAGTGCTGGTGCACAACACAAAATTCATTCCACTCATGGGAGGAAACACTTAGAGGGAACACTTCCCCCAGCCCTGCCTCCCCCCCCCCCGAGTTACTGTCACTCACCTTGGGTTAATGCAATTGCAGGATAGTTGCATGAGGGGGGGTTTGGTGAGGGCCAAACTAGTCGCTGTTGGTAAGAGGATGGGGGGAAAAGTCCTTGGCCGGGGGGGAGGGGGGGTCACATGACACCTTTTATTTGTGGTCATGTGTCCATATTGTTACCTCCAGAGGTGTGGCTAACGGGGGGGGGGGGGGGTCCAAAAGTACATTTTAAAAAACTTCTTGGGGTGTGCACCCTACTGAAACGTGCTGCGCACGCCTATGCTAGTAGGAGAGACATTACTGGGTAAGTCAAGGCAGGGCATGAATGTGGGCAGGGGCCGTGGCCGTCCCTCCGCAAGGCAGCACCGCAGGAGGAAAGGGGCTGTTTCTTCTAGGTCAGCGGTTCCCGACCTTTGTCAGCCGGGGCTCCATTCTGACAGTTCAGGAAGACGTGGTGATCCAAGGCAATTCAAAAACGGGCAGAGAGAGGGGGAGGGCAGAGGCTCCTGGTGCCCCTTCTGAAAGGTAAGGGTGACCCACATTTGGGTCCTGCCCCACAGGTGGGGAAGCCCTGTTCTAGGCACTGCCAGTCCTTGTGCCCTCTCCCCAGCCCCAGGCCAGGGAGGGGCTGGGGCCCGAGGACCATGTGAAGTCTCTGGGCTGTGCTGTGCCAAGGGGGAACCGCCAGCTGTTCTGAACAGCCCCTGGTTCCCTCTAGGTGCCCTGAGCCCCAGCGCTCCCTCCTCCCAGCTCGCCCTGGCCTCCAGCCAGCTGAGCAGCAGGGCAGCCGCAGGCCGGACCTGGCCCTCGCCCCCCATCTTGCCCACCCTGCTTGAGGCTGGTGGCTGCTCTCCGCACCGCGGCCAGGAGCGCGCCCTTAGCAAAGCCGCTGAAGGGCTTGGCCGGGCTCGCCCTGCAAACGCTCGCGGGGCTGAGCAGACTTCGCCCGGGCGCAGCTGGCTGAGAGGCTCAGTCCCCGGGTACCACGTCGGGCAGCGCCTGCGGCCTGGGCCGCACCGGACAGGCTGCTCCCACCCAGCAGCAGCCCGGCTCGCTGCGAGCCCCTGGGTCCGGTCAGGCTGCCGCGCCGGGACCGCCCGGCAGCGCGTGTGGGGCCCGTGCGGGGCTGCGGGACGGGCAGGGCGCCCGGTGCCTTTGCGCGCTGGGCCGCGCCCCGCTGCCGGGCGGCGTCGCGCGTGTTTCCCGGCGGGGCGGGCAAAGCTCGGCCCGGCTGCTGCAGGGGCGGCCCGCGGGCTCCTGCTCTCGCCACTGGGCGCGCCCGCCGCCCGGCCAATCCCGAGCCCCGCGCCCCGCGCAGGCTCCGCTCCGGCCCAGGAAGCAGCTGGGGACGCACAGCGCGGAGCGAGCCCGGTAAGGGCAGCGCGGCCGGGGCGGGGGGCGCGGCTCGGTCCTGGGCTCGCCGCCACTCGGGCCGTCGGGGCGCAGCGGGGTCCTGGGGATACCCCGTCCCGGCGGGGCCATTGGCACGGGGGGCATTGGGGCGTCCTTGGGATACCCCGTCCCGGCGGGGCCGTTGGCATGGGAGGCATTGGGGCGTCCTTGGGATACCCCGTCCCGGCGGGGCCGTTGGCATGGGAGGCATTGGGGCGTCCTGGGGATACCCCGTCCCGGCGGGGCCATTGGCACAGGGGGCATTGGGGCGTCCTGGGGATACCCCGTCCCGGCGGGGCCATTGGCACGGGGGGCATTGGGGTGTCCTGGGGATACCCCGTCCCGGCGGGGCCATTGGCACAGGGGGCATTGGGGCGTCCTGGGGATACCCCGTCCCGGCGGGGCCATTGGCACGGGGGGCATTGGGGGGTCCTGGGGTTACCCCGTCCCGGCGGGGCCATTGGCATGGGAGGCATTGGGGCGTCCTTGGGATACCCCGTCCCGGCGGGGCCATTGGCACGGGGGGTATTGGGGGGTCCTGGGGTTACCCCGTCCCGGCGGGGCCATTGGCATGGGAGGCATTGGGGCGTCCTGGGGATACCCCGTCCCGGCGGGGCCATTGGCACAGGGGGCATTGGGGCGTCCTGGGGTTACCCCGTCCCGGCGGGGCCATTGGCACGGGGGGTATTGGGGGGTCCTGGGGTTACCCCGTCCCGGCGGGGCCGTTGGCACGGGGGGCATTGGGGCGTCCTGGGGATACCCCGTCCCGGCGGGGCCATTGGCACAGGGGGCATTGGGGCGTCCTGGGGTTACCCCGTCCCGGCGGGGCCATTGGCACGGGGGGCATTGGGGCGTCCTGGGGATACCCCGTCCCGGCGGGGCCATTGGCACAGGGGGCATTGGGGCATCCTGGGGTTACCCCGTCCCGGCGGGGCCATTGGCACGGGGGGTATTGGGGGGTCCTGGGGTTACCCCGTCCCGGCGGGGCCGTTGGCACGGGGGGCATTGGGGCGTCCTGGGGATACCCCGTCCCGGCGGGGCCATTGGCACAGGGGGCATTGGGGCGTCCTGGGGTTACCCCGTCCCGGCGGGGCCATTGGCACGGGGGGCATTGGGGCGTCCTGGGGATACCCCGTCCCGGCGGGGCCATTGGCACGGGGGGCATTGGGGCGTCCTGGGGTTACCCCGTCCCGGCGGGGCCGTTGGCACGGGGGGCATTGGGGTGTCCTGGGGATACCCCGTCCCGGCGGGGCCGTTGGCACGGGGGGCATTGGGGTGTCCTGGGGATACCCCGTCCCGGCGGGGCCGTTGGCACGGGGGGCATTGGGGTGTCCTGGGGTTACCCCGTCCCGGCGGGGCCGTTGGCACGGGGGGCATTGGGGTGTCCTGGGGTTACCCCGTCCCGGCAGGGCCGTTGGCACGGCGGGCATTGGGGTGTCCTGGGGTTACCCCGTCCCGGCGGGGCCATTGGCACGGGGGGCATTGTGGTGTCGTGGGGTTACCCCGTCCCGGCGGGGCCATTGGCACGGGGGGCATTGGGGTGTCCTGGGGTTACTCCGTCCCGGCGGGGCCATTGGCACGGGGGGCATTGGGGTGTCCTGGGGTTACCCCGTCCCGGCGGGGCCGTTGGCACGGGGGGCATTGGGGTGTCCTGGGGTTACCTCGTCCCGGCGGGGCCATTGGCACGGGGGGCATTGGGGTGTCCTGGGGTTACCCCGTCCCGGCGGGGCCGTTGGCACGGGGGGCATTGGGGTGTCCTGGGGTTACCTCGTCCCGGCGGGGCCGTTGGCACGGGGGGCATTGTGGTGTCGTGGGGTTACCCCGTCCCGGCGGGGCCATTGGAGCAGTGCAGCGAGTGGACAGAGGGAAGCCGATTCATGTGGGACCTTGCCACGGCCGGCCTGAGTCAAGGGGAGCACCCATGTCCCCGGGGCGGGTTCCCACACAGAGGACCCGAACTTCCCTAGGTCACGAGCGGAGTGACCCTGCTCAGTTCGCTCTCGGAGGGGGGAGAACTGTGACGTAGTGGGGGGGGGGGGTACCTGGCTGGTTGCTATGCTGGGCAGTGGGCTGTGAGTGACCTCCACTGGCTGCTGGTTGCAGCACGGCCCAGCAGGGCAGGGGATGAGTCATTATCCAAGGGGGCTCCGAACCTGTCTGACCAGTTATCTCCCAGGGAGCAGAGCAATGGGAAGAAGGGGAGTGGAGCCCTGGCTGGGGGCAGGGCTGGAAGTGAGGGAGTTAGGGAGGTTTCTGGCTGGTTTCATGGAGGAAGCAGCCTAGGCAATGGGCTGGGATTTAGGGGCCCAGGCTCCCCCATCTCAAGGGGGGCTGAGGCATCCTAGGCCTGCCCTGGAACCAGATTCCATCTGTGCTGGGCTGTATCCTGGAGGAGCAATAAACTCCCCTGTTCTACTGGCTGGGGGAGTCTGTCTGTGCCATTACGGGGGTGCAGGAGGCGGGGGACCCCAACGCGCCGTCACATGCTCACAGCCGGAGAAGCCCCCTGGCTAGCGGCCACCTGCTCTTTGCTCCAGAGCAGTTTCCTCCTTGTCTCTTCCTGGGATTTGTTTCCAGTTGTCCTGCCATTGCAGGGACCGATTTGCCTCCCCTTGACGTCAAACTGAGACATTTTCAGAACTTAAATGAGCTTCAGCAAAGGCAGGAGCAGTGAGCAGGCCGGTCAGTGACACTCCTCCAAGTGACCGGTCTCCATCCAATCAAACTGCTTGTGATGGCGGTTTTCAGCCTCTGCCGTTTTTCACATAATTCTACGTCTTCTGCACATAGGCCTCGTGGATGATGATGCCAAATGTTTTCAGATCAGTTCAAGCAATACGAGTCAGAAGTGATTGAACCCTTTTCAATACATTTTCTTTACATTTCTTATACACTTTATCATCCCCCTCCAATGTTTGATTAAAAGCTTGTCTTGCTCTCCCAGTTAATCCGGTTAGAAGGACACTCCTCCTCTAGAATCTCCTGGAGCTCAGACCCTCTCTCCAGGTTGACAGGCGCTCTCAGTGTAGTCCGTCTGGATACAGTGGGCAGACTTTCTCCCATACCATGCTGTTGAAGGGAAGGGGTTGGACTCAGAATTGGAGGCTTCTGCTTTTGCTGCAGCAGGACTTTGAGATGTAGTGTGTAAGCTTCCATCTCTTTCTGTTATGCTCTTTCCTCGGCTTTTCATGTCTTTAGTGAACTTCCTCCTCCATTTCAGTGGAGGCTTTGCGTCTTTGAGAGGCTCTCTTCTTCGCCGCCTCCATTTCTTTCTTCTCCTGCATCTGCAGTTCCACCATCCTTATCTGATACTCACATTCTTTCTGGGCTGCCTGGAGCTTCAGACAAACCAGTTCCGCTGCAGCGGGCTCTGTGGCATCTGGGTTGTACGGGAGCTGCTTGGACGCTGCTTCTTGGTCAAAGTCCATGAGCAAAGCTCTCCAGTCCTGTTCCGAGGCTTGCTTTTTACGGGCTAGTCCCCATTTCGACATCATTTTTCAAGGGCTTTTTTCCTCAGTCTCTGATGTGACTGATTCACTCCTTGTGACTCATCTTTAATCTTTACAAACTCTCAGTATTAAAGTAAATGTTTAACAAGCCTGGAGTTATACATAAACTCAGTTGACCTGTGCCATGTGAATCCTGCCAAGACCACACCCATAGTCACACTGCCTGAAGTGGCTCCCAACACAGGTGCAGACACCCCAGACGGGCGGTGTGGTCTCTAATTAGATTTCCTCAAACCGGTATCAGATGTGAACTCCCAAGTCACTGTAACCATCTCAGTGGAGTCATGACAGGCCTCTTAGTCTGTGTTGCCAGCCTCTCAGACAAAGCGATAAACGGTCACGTGCACCGAAAATCACACCACGTTCAGATTGCTTCCGGTCCATAGAGACCAGTCACTTACCCCAGATCACATGGCAGCTTAGAACTGACACCAAAGACAATGCTGGTAGCCAGTCCTGTAATGAACGCTCAAGATTATCACCAAGGTAAAAGAAATGACAGTTGGTTATAGGCTGAAGCAAGTAAAAATACACACAAGCAAGTTACTGTCTAAATCTTAAGAGCTTCAGAGGGGAGCCGAGTTCATCGTAAGAGGCAAAGCTTTAAAATACAACCAATGGGCTGGTGGTAGCACGTTAAAGACTAACAAGACATGTCGATGGTCTCTTCTTCCCCATCTATTGGTGGGTTTGGACATCCAGCTCCGGCCAGCTGAAGAAGCGGGCTGTGCCGACGATAACTCATGGTCCCATCGCCACGTTTCGTTAGTCTTCAGAGTGCTACCAGACCATTGGTTGGTTTTAAATCTCCAGAGTTGTAGCGAGTTGTCTGTTCAAAGTGTCTGTCAGGGCAGGTGCTGAAGGCAGCTCCTGGGACCTGGCTTCGATTTAGGGGCTGTGGCCCCTCAGAGTCGCAACAGCCAAAAAGATGGAAAACTGTCCTGTGACGTTGTGTTGTTGAGCTTCCTTGCACACGGCATTGCCCAGCTGTGAGCCTTCGCATCCTTCATGACCCTTCTGATTTCAGTGACCCTTCAGCGGGGGAAGAGTCCCAGCCCTGAGTTCATTCGTTCAGAGCAAACATTTTCCAAGCTCTAAAGCAAAAGGTACGTATTTCCAGACCCTGCAGTGAGATAATGCCTGCAGCCACCTAAATATTCAATGCACAGAACTAACATATTGGTGAACGAAGGCGAGGGGCTCCAGCCACGAGCTTGTCAATGCCTCAGCTAATGCCAAAGCTCCTCCCACCCCAATTTGTATGGGAACATTGCCGCATGTTCCCCCAGGTTGCTGCATTTCTCGCCCTGGCTGGGGAGCGCAGGGAGAGACAAACTGGGCTTGCCCCAGCCAGGGGACACGCTCCCCCCCATTGCTGTACTGGAGCTGCAGCGGCCATGGAGAGATGTTCCCACCTGGCCCCAAGCTGCTGCAGTGAGTCCTCTCTCCCCACGGCAGCCTGCATCCTGACCCCTCCTCCCCAGCCCCGCCTTTTTATTTTCCAAAAAAACAGAAAATGATTGGTTAAGGACCCGAGCAATGTCAGATAAATCTTCTAGGGTTGCATAAGCTTTTGCATTTTTCATAGGCTCCTAAAACACTTGCACTTAGTTCTGTAATGTTTAGCTGAATTCACCACATTTTGCCCAAGAAGTAGCCACTGGGCACAGATAGATCTCACTCCCCATTAGAAATGGACTCCTTAGTTCTCTCTCAATTTGTGTAACTTCCACTGGTCCACCATATAGCTTTCCCTGCTAACTTGAAGAACCCCTTATTAAATACTTGTGGATCCTTATAGACCACAAACAAGTCACTCTTATCCTTCCTTTAGTTCGGATGCATAAACGGAGCTCTCTGGGCCTCTCACTGGACAGCATGTGTTCTACTCCTGTAATCATTCTCATGGCTCCTCTCTGACCCTCTTCAAGCTAGCAACATCCTTCTTCAATAGTGAACATCAGAACTGGATGCAATCTTGCAAGGGCTCCACCAGTGCCAAATACAGAGGTAAAACAACCTCTCTGCTTCTACTTGCGTGTCCCCTGGGTATGCGTCGCAGGTTTGCATTAGCTCTTGTGGCCACGGTCACACTACGAACACATAGTCATCACCAAGGCCCCCAAATCTTTTTCAAAGTCATTTTAGGCTTTCTTCTATCCAGATCATGGGTAAAAATGTAAAACAGTGTACAGCCAACAACCAATCCCTGCAGGACCCCATCGGAAACACACCCACTTGGTGATGATTCTCTAGCTAAGTTACATTCTCAAAAAAATCAGTCATGATTAAAAATTAATTGCAATTAATCATGCTGTTAAACAATAGAATACCAATGGAAATGTAGAAAATATTTTGTATCTTTTTCTATATTTTAAATATTGATTTCTATTGAAATGCAGAATACCAAACATACAGTGCTCACTTTATTATTTTTATTACAAATATTTGCACTGTAAACATGATAAAAGAAATTGTATTCATGCTTCAGCTTCTGTTCCAGAGGACTGCAGTATTTCCATGCTAATGATGCTCATTTAAAAAAAAAGAATGCATTAATTAAATTTGTGACTGAACTCCCTGGGGGAGAATTGTATGTCTCCAGCTCTGGTTTGCCCACTTCTGCCATGTATTTCATGTTACAGCAGTCTCGGATGATCAACAAGCACATGTTCATATTAAGAATGCTTTCATAGTAGATTTGACTAAACAAAGAAAGTATAAAGTGAAATTTTTAAAAATAGATACAGCACTCATCCCAAGGTTTTAGAATCTGAAGTACTGTTCGAAATCTGAGGGGGTCAGAGTGTGGCACGTGGTTTCAGAAGTCTTAAATGAGCAACCCCACAACGCGTAACTATGGAATGCAAACCACTGAAAAACAAAATCAGCCTTCTGCTGGTAGCATCTGACTAGACAATGAAAATGAACCTGCATCCGTCTACAGTGCGTTGGATTGTTATCAAGCAGAATCCGTTACCAGCGTGGATGCATGTGCTCTGGAATGGTGGTCGAAGAATTGAAGGGACATATGATTCTTCAGCACGTCTGGCATGTAAATATCTTGCAACACCAGCTACAAAACTGCCATGAAAATACCTGTTCTCACTTTCACATGACATTGTAAACCAAGAAGAAGGTGATATTATTTCCTGGAAATTGTAACCAGACTTGTTTTTCTGAGTGACTGGCTAAACAAGAAGTAGGACTGAGTGGACTTGTATGTGCTAAAGTTTTACTTTTGCTTTATTTTTGAATGGAGTTTTTCTTATATAATTCTACATTTTTAAGTTCAGCTTTCAAGATTGAGAGATTGCACTGCAGTACTTGTATGAGGAAATTGAAAAGTACATTTCTTTTGGTTTTTACAGTGCAAATATTTGTAATGTAAATAAATAAAGTGAGCACTGTACACTTTGTATTCTATATGTAATTGAAATCAATATATTTTAAAATGTAGAAAATATCCAAAAATATTTAAAGTAAATGGCATTTTATTTTTGTTTAACAGTATGATTAATTGTGTGATTAATTGCATTATTAATTTTTTTTAATTGCTTCACAGCCCTGATTTTGAGATCTACCTATTAACCAACTTTTATTCCATTTAATGTGAGGTATGTTAATTTTATATTCTAGTTTTTAATTACAAAGTTATGCAGTAGTAAATCTAGTGCCTCACATAAGTCAAAGTATATTATGTCAACACTATTACCTTTATTGATGTAACTGGCAATCTAAAAAAAATAAGATATCAAGTTAGTTTGGCAGGATCTGTTTTCTGTTAATCCATGTTGATTTGCATTAATTACATTACCCTCCTTTAATTCTTTATAAATTGAGTCCCATGTCCTCTGTTATCTTGCCTAGGATCGATGTCTGACTGACATGACTCTGATTATCCAGGTTATCTGTTTACTCTTTTAAAAAATGTGGCACATTAGAGTCTGGTTTGCTGGAACTGCCCCAGTACACCGAGACTTACTGAAAGTCAATAATAATGGTCCAGCAAGCTCCTCAGCCAGCGGTTTTAGAAATGTTGATTGAAAAAGTCTCACTTGAATGGCTTTTGTTGAACATCCTGCAGAGATACTGGTGGAATGGAAGAGTGTAATTTGCAGCATTTGATGAGACCATATCATCTGCTTTTCCCCAAATAACGAGCAGAAATATTTGAGTGCATCTGCCTTTTCAGCATGATTTTTTTGTTTGTTCTTCCCTTTCCACATACTAATGGACCAAAGCAGGGGTTCCCAAACTTTCTGACACGGGGACCAGTAAATCTATTTACGAGCTTTCAGAGGACCGGTAACATTCATTTGCATATTTGCATATTCGTTAAGCAGATTACGAATATGCAAATATGGTGGTTTTGGTCCTCCCAGAGCCCTCAGAGCCAGCTTTAGCAAGGCTTTTGATACGGCCACCCACAACATTCTTACCAGCAAGTGAAGGGAATATGGATTGGAAAAATGCCCTGTCATCCAATAAAACCCTGCACCCACGTCGGGTATTGAAAAGGGCGCGTTTATTTTCAGCAAGCTGACACCGTCTTTGGCATTTTGTATCCATGTTCTCACTCCGGATGGAGAATGCCCCAGGCTCTCTCCGTTCTGACACACTGTAGAGCCTGTAAACCTCCCTGGCAGCAGCGGGGATATTTAAAAGGCCCTGCTCTTGCATTTGTATTCAGGATCTGTGTGCCCCTGAACTGTCCTGCTCACCGCCGGCCGATTCTCCCCCCCCCCCCCCCCCGGCCAGCCCAGCTGTGCCCTCCAGCCGATCCTCTCTCCATCTCTCCTGGCAAGCCCTGCTGCCCCCGCAAGCATGTTTCTCCCCCGCCCCGAACTCTCCCCTGGCCCAGCCCCACTGCTCCTGCCCCCCCAGCCATCCCTGCTTCTGCCAGCCGGATCTTCCTTCTCCCTCCCCCCCCGATCTCCCTTGTCCAGCCCTGCTTCCACCGGCCAGTTCCCCAGCCAGCCCTGCGGTCTCCCCCAGCCAGCCTCACTGCCCCCGCCAGCCGGTTCCCATCCCCGCGATCTCCCCTGGCCAGCCTCACTGCCCTCCCCCCCGGCCAGCCCTGCCCTGCGGTCTCCCCCAGCCAGCCTCACTGCCCCCGCCAGCCGGTTCCCACCCCTGCAATCTCCCCTGGCCAGCCCTGCTTCCACCGGCTGGTTCCCCTCCCTATCTCCCCCCGGCACCTCCACTGCCCCGACCCTGCTTCCCTGCGGCCCATATCCAACCCCTCCTCCCCCCTCCACAGCCAGCAGTAAGAGCTCACCTGGTAGCCCTCACTATGCCTCTGCCGGGAGCCTGACACATACGGCTGCTGAGGGCTTGGGGAACCCGGCGCTCACGGACAGTCTGGGAGCTGGGACACCCTGGCAGCCACTCCGAGGCCCGGTATTTTTTTCACGCAGCCCGGTACTGGCCGCGGCCCATAGTTTGGGAAACGCTGGACTAAAGCCATTGTCAGAATTCCTTTTGTTCCTAATACATATTTTTAAATTCCTTATTGCCCTTAACTCTGCTGACTTGTACTTTCACCTCCTCTCTAAAGCACGTTGGTTTTTAATCCCTGTGATCTCTTTCCTCACGTGGTTTTTAGGAAGATGCTCTTCAATAATTACACATTGTCATTCATATTTTTCTGTTTACATTCTTCCTCCCGGCTGATTTGGCTCATAAATGTTTTTGGTTTGTGAAACTAGCCCTATTGAAGCACCATGTAAATATCGTAGCAGTCTGGATTTTATTCATTGTGATCAAGTCATGATTGCTCCTACTTAAGCTACCCCAGGTAATTCTCTGTTATGTTAATTGACTTCCATTGTATTACCCACAATGCTTCTTTTATACTTTGAGAGATGCATATCTTACCGCCTGTCTGAAAGAAAGCTGCTTATATCTTTGGCTGGTGAGAGATTTTGAAACCTATTTTCTGTACGTACACAGAAGTCTTTCAGTGTCGTTTGGGCATGTGTCCTGCAATGATTCTGAAGCCCAATATGGCATAAACTGCTAGCAGAGGCGTGCTATGTGACATCTTTTTGGGGAGATACCACGTGCCAGTGGACCTGATGTGTAGTGAGTGTGTCAGGCCTGGTAAGCGTTGCTGTGAAGCAGTGAACTCTCTGATGGTCTGCACTAAGGGATTCTTCGGGTCACAGTCCACCCGTGAACCTGTCGACAGTCCCACCTGCAGTGATGCCGTGGGACGGGATGGAACGTGGACAGTCTCTTCCCTGGACTCTCTTCCAGCTGACTGGCTGCTCCCCGCAAACCGGACCCATCGTTCCCTTTCTCTTCCTGAGAATACAGCAAGTCCTCTGCGTCTCTGACCAGATCTTGGTGTTTGGCTGCCTCACAGCTCTGTAGAGCTCAACTAGCTGAGCTTCCTTCAGCCACTCATGATGCATTTTCCCCGCCTCACTCTCTCGCTCTTCACAGTTGCTTTCCCCTAAAGAGATGAGACTTTTTTCCGTGTGCATTTTCCTTTAGGGTATTTCCTTTTGCTACTACTGGCCCTTGGGCAATTCACACCATTCAGGTACTTACACTCAGCTCAGAAAGGGCATGGCAGGAAATTGCAGCCTCTGCCACATTCAGACTTGCCGAGAGGCTGCGCTTCGTGTGTTTGCTTCTAACGCTCGCCATGCCATGGTTAGGGATGCAGGAGAGTAGCAAATTAGTCGACTACCCGCATTCTCCTCTCCCCCCTTGCCGCCTCCATTTCAGAGGCAGCAAGGGGGGAGGGAAGCAGGAGCCGATGGGGGGGGGAGCCAGCTTAAAAGCCAGTTCCCCCAGCACTGTCTCGGCTCCCCCCGCCTCTGTCAGAGGCAGCGGAGGGTAGGGGAGGCCGCTCTGGCAGCAGCCCCTGTTGGCAGGGGGCCTCAACTTCCCGCTGGGACTGTCTGCGGACAGAGGCTGCTTTGTGGGCAGCAGCACCTGTCTGCAGGACCCCCAGTGGGGAGCTGGGACCCCCAGGGGACTGGGGTTGCTACCAGCTGGGCAGGCCAGTGGGGGACCGGACCCCGCTGGAGCTCTGCAATTTAAAGCACAGCAGGAGCCGGGGGGAAGGCTGCTCAGCTCCTATTGCCTTTTAAATTGCAGAGCCCCAGCAGGGCTGGTCCAGCGCGAGCGGAAATCCCGTGGGCGGAGCTATTTTAGCAAGGCAGTAATGGGACAGCCCTAGTCTCTCCTCTTGCCCCGCTCTGACTCCGTGGCATCAGGAGCCAGAAGGCGCATGGATGCTGGAGAAGGGGAAGGAGAGAGCCGTGGCGGGGGGGTTAAAGTCAGTGGGATGTGCTGGGGACACGTCACCCCTGGGAAGGAAGGAAGTGATGAGGGGGAGGCAGCAACTTCCATGTGAGGCGCGATGAGCAAAACGGGGACTTGTCATCTTGGAAAAGAGGCAGCGAAGGGGAGCGATGACCGAGGTCTGCAGAACCATGGTGGGTGTGGAGACAGTAAGTCTGGACACGCTGTTTCCTCCTAATGAAAGGAACCGGCAGCCGGGGTAAAACAGGAAAAAGGAAATATTGCTTCACACAATGCACAACCCGCGCTTTGCCTGAGGATATTGTCAAGCCAAGATTATGACAGAGGTGAAAAAGAGAACTTAGATATAGGGCAGGTCCGCCAACGGCTGTTAGTCAGGATGGGTAGGGATGGTGTCGCTGGCCTGTCAGAGCTGGGGATGGGTGACGGGTGGGTCACTTGATGATTGCTGGTTCTGTTCACTCCCTCTGAAGCAGCTGACACTGACCACTGCCGGCAGACCGGTCCCTGGGCTAGATCCTGTGTCTGACCCAGGCTCGCTGTCCTTATGCTACTGTAGGTGAATGGATGCAGGAGCTAAAGTGTAACGCTCCATTTTGCAAATATTGGCCCATTACAAAGCTATTCTCAACAGTGTGTTGTTACCCTTATACGTTCCCTAGTAAGTTTCCCCTTGCAATTCTAATTCCAGGTTTAGGAGATCTTTCCTGGAAGCGATGGAAGAGAGACCTGAAAGTGGAAAGTGTCCCCTGGCTGGAATTCCAGGCAAGCCAGATGAGTCACATTCGGATGATGACATCAATAATGCAGACGCAGCGAAAGAAAGAGCTGTATTGTTGAGAAATGCACAGCTCAATCCTGGCAGAGAGGGGCCCAGAAAAAAACTCTGTGGCTATTTAAATAAACTTGGGGCCAAGGGGCCAATGAAGGCCTGGAAGTCTCGCTGGTTCTTTTACGATGAACACAACTGTCACTTACTGTACTGCAGGACAGCTCAGGATGTTAGCCCTTTGGGGAGCATCGATCTCTCCGGCGCTAGTTTTGATTGCAAGGTGGAAGCAGACGAGGGGGTTTTTGAAATCAGAACCCCAAGCCGCGTGTTTATCCTTAAGGTGAGCACCCTGTCTTCTAATAACTTCTGCTGGCTCTTGTGCAATGGAGCAGCTAATGCTGCAGCTGTCAATATGAACGAGCGTGCGTTAAAATGACTCAGGTAACAATTCCATAGCAAGGATTAAGCACAGGCATGAAAGCAGGCTGGCCTGTAGCTTTTGGGCCTGATTCTCCCGCTGATGTTGATGTAAAACCAAGGTAACTCAACTGGCTTCACTGGGACCAGAATTGGACATGGAGTTCAAAAAGAAAGTTAAGTCAAGAGCAGTTAAAGTCCAGGATGTAACATTTCTACTACAGCACTGAGCCGTCCTGGCTTGAGGGGAACTGGACGCTCACTGTGACTATCTGGGGAGAGATGAAAGGCCCTGCCAGCCCTGTTAACGACAGAAGCGTTGGCTGGAGTTTGTCTGCCAGAATTGTGCCCAAAGGGCCAAGAACGTGTGCAGTGCATCCACGTTTACCTCTGGCGATAGCGCTGGGTGGGGTGTCTTTCCCCACCCGGATCGAGGAAAGGGCTCCTGGGTTTGTGAGAACACAGGGACACCCGGCCTGGCCTGACGCTCAAATTCCAGTCTCTGGGGGAGGCCTCTGGCAAAGAGCAATGGATTGCTAAGTGAGAAAGCAGAGTGAGGATGCAGCCTTTGCAAACTAACTCCCGCAGCTTCTGACTCCCTCGGCATCCCTCTCTGCCCAATGCAGCCGGCCCAGAAACCGTCAGCTGTGGCAGGCTTGTCCTTCCGCACGAGAGGTACTTTGGAGACCAGCCATCCACCGTAGCAGACAGCCCGGGCTATGCCGGGAGACCAGGGTTTAGGATTCACCCCCGAGTGAGAGTTGCGTGGGGGCGTGGTGCTGCCCACCGTCAGGAGGACTAGAGCAGGGAAGTTGCGATCAGCTCTCCGGGACCTCACAGCGGGCTGCAGCCGGCACGTCAGAGATCCATGTCAAACGTGTTTTGTGTGACCGTAGGCAGTGAGCCGGCAGGCCAGCATGTACTGGCTGCAGCAGCTGCAGATGAAGCGTTGGGAGTTTTGCAATCCTCAGCCTGGGCTTCCTGTGGATGCGGTCGCTGCGGCAGCCCTGCCTGGGAAGAATGAACCTCTGCTCAGTGAAGCAAGTAGGTGCTAAGCAGGAGCTAGTTCCTTACTGGGCCCACTTCTCAGAGCTGGCCCGGCAGTGTCAAACGGGCACCCCTCCAAGTGCCAGATCTGAGCCGTGCTGCGCTCCTGCACCGCTTACGGGCTGGCTCCATGCCCAGCTGGAGCTCCGGCTGGCTAAGGGGTGACTGTGGGGCCAAAGGCATTCACATTATTATCTCCTATTTTTACCCTGAACCAAGCCCCTTGTGTGACACGCTTCTTACACGCCCTTCCCGTGGGGGCCAGCTCTGGAGGGGCTGCCGGGCCTGCTTCCAGGTGTGCATCCCGCTGGCACAGCTAAGTGAGACGGAACGCGTGGACGAGGTGCTAATTCCCCGTGCTAAGCCGCCTGCTCCATCTCCCAGCTAGCCGGCCCCCAGCTCCTTGCCCCGAGCGCTGTGTAGTGTGAGAGCGTGGCCCCTAAAAGAGCTCGCCTCCCGCCTTGTCTCACTACCAAACGAGGAAGGCTGGCTGGTGTCAGCTGGTCTGTCTTGGCGAGCTGTGCGGGCCGAGGTGACCAGACTTAGTGCCTAATACAAACAGGCAGTCTGAGCCATTTCTCTTGTAGTGCTCACTGCCGGTGAGGAGTTCCTGCCCCCTGTGAAAACCCCTACGGACGTGGGAGGTACGAAGGCAGCCCCCCTGCAGAACCTCTCCCTCAAGCATCCGTGGACCGAAATCCAGTAAGTAGCCGTGGTGCGGTGGGTGGGTGGCTGCAGCACGAGATGGGTAACGCCTTCGGGCAGGGCGGTGGGACTCCCGCGGCGGGGCGAGTCCCTCACAGCGGGGCGCAGGCACTCGGCAGCATTTCCGTCCCCTCTCGGGCGTTCTGGCCAGTGCGTCTCAGCAGCGGGTCTCCAGCCGGGGCTTCTCCAGACGCCAGTGACCGCCAGCCCTTCGCACAGCTGCTGACAGTGCTGTCTGCGGGCAGCGCCACTGAGTGCAGCAAGAGCCCGCTCAGGCCCCTGGCATCTCCCCGCTGATGGCAGGTGCACTGGGCACGTGCAGAAGTCAGCCCTGGCGGTGGCCCCAGAGGCTAACCCTGAAAGGGGCTGAGCACCCTGGCCCCGCTCAGCAAGTGTGTAATTCCCAGCGTTTGCGCAGCTCCGCGTGGCACCGCTCAGTGCTCACAGGGCATAAGGACATAAGAACGGCCGTACCAGGTCAGACCAAAGGTCCATCCAGCCCAGTATCCTGTCTGCCCACAGTGGCCAGCACCAGGTGCCCCAGAGAGGTGGACCGAAGACAATGATCAAGCGATTTGTCTCCTGCCATCCTTCTCCAGCCTCTGACAAACAGAGGCCAAGGACACCATTTATCCCCTGGCTAATAGCCTTTTATAGACCTAACCTCCATGAATTTATCCAGCTTCTCTTTAAACTCTATTATAGTCCGAGCCTTCACAGCCTCCTCTGGCAAGGAGTTCCACAGGTTGACTACACGCTGTGTGAAGAAGAACTTCCTTTTATTAGTTTTAAACCTGCTACCCGTTAATTTCATTTGGTGTCCTCTAGTTCTTCTATTTAGGGAACTAATAAATAACTTTTCTTTATCAGCCCTCTCCACACCACTCATGATTTTATAGACCTCTATCATATCCCCCCTCAGTCTCCTCTTTTCTAAACTGAAGTCCCAGTCACTTTAATCCGTTCCAAACCCCTAAATATCTTTTTTGAAGTGAGGAGACCACATCTGTACACAGTATTCAAGATGTAGGTGTACCATAGTTTTATACAGGGGCAGTAAGAGATTCTGGGTCTTATTTTCTATCCCTTTCCTAATAATTCCTAGAATCCTATTTGCCTTTTTGACCGCCGCTGCACACTGTGTGGAAGTTTTCAGAGAACTGTCCACGATGATGCCAAGATCTCTTTCCTGATTTGTCGTAGCCAAATTAGCCCCCATCATACTGTACGTATAGTTGGGGTTATTTTTCCCAATGTGCATTACTTTACACTTATCCGCATTAAATTTCATTTGCCATTTTATTGCCCAATCACTCAGTTTGGTGAGATCTTCTTGGAGTCCCTCACAGTCTGCTTCTGTCTTGAATATCCTGAACAGTTTGGTATCATCTGCAAACTTTACTACCTCACTGCTTACCCCTTTCTCCAGATCATTTATGAATAAGTTGAAAAGGATTGGTCCCAGGACTGACCCTTGGGGGACACCACTAGTTACCCCTCTCCAATCTGAAAATTTACCATTTATTCCTACCCGTTGTTTCAGTGGCTCAGGCCAGGACACGCAGCTCCTTGCGGGACCGAGCCCCAAATGCCCGTGGGTAGAGCCCTGCAAGTCGGTGGGCAGCCGCGGCTCATTTTACAGCTGTGGATGTAACATTGTGTGTCCACGCAGGGCTCTGCCCAGGGACTTCCAGCCTCTGCAAGAGCCTGATCCAGCTCCCATCACAGTTTGTGGAGAGGCTCCCGCTGGCTAAGGTGAGAACCGAATCAGGCCCTGCCTCTCCAAGTGCTGATCCAGCAACGTGCGCACGCCCATCGCAGTCCAACTTGGTGAGTGCTTTGGGGGTCAGGACCCTGTGCTCTGCGTTGGAATTGGCTGCCATAAGCACCAAAGCCACTCGTGTTGACAACCAGCACTGGCAATGGCCCCGGTGGCTGACAGCGCCAGCCAGCCCGCTGGGACCACACGCCTGGAAGGAGAAAGCTGCACATTCAGGCCAGGACATGCTGATGCATTTCTCAGGCACGGCAGCTCAGCTAGGGCGCTTACTGCGGAAACAGACACTCTCTTAGGAGCCCAAGGGTGGACGTGTGTCCTTAGATCTTCTCTCCGCAAACGGAGCCACTGCTACATGGCTTGTTTCTCCCTGTCCTTCCAAAGCACCTCCTCTGGCATAGCCAGGTACCAGCGTCTGGATGAGTCTAGTGTGACCACAGCCACAGACCCACGCGTTGCTCTTAATGTGGCCAGGACAGATTGGCACAAACCAGGGAATGTGCAAGTGCAGTGCAGGGGAGACAGAGAGAGGGACTGGGCTTTGCGGCTGTCTGTGCCTTACCGGTCCTTTCTGCCACCATCACCAGCACAACAGTCACTTGCAGGACAGACTAGGGGACAGATCCTCCGTTGGATGAATTCTCAGAGCTTCAGGGGTGCCAGCCGGGATCCGGCCCCACTGCCACCTGTGGAGCTAGAGCCGATTGACACCAGCTGGGATCCGGCCCCACTGCCACCTGTGGAGCTAGAGCCGATTGACACCAGCCGGGATCCGGCCCCACTGCCACCTGTGGAGCTAGAGCCGATTGACACCAGCTGGGATCCGGCCCCACTGCCACCTGTGGAGCTAGAGCCGATTGACACCAGCCGGGATCCGGCCCCACTGCCACCTGTGGAGCTAGAGCCGATTGACACCAGCTGGGATCCGGCCCCACTGCCGCCTGTGGAGCTAGAGCCGATTGACACCAGCCGGGATCCGGCCCCACTGCCGCCTGTGGAGCTAGAGCCGATTGACACCAGCCGGGATCCGGCCCCACTGCCACCTGTGGAGCTAGAGCCGATTGACACCAGCCGGGATCCGGCCCCACTGCCACCTGTGGAGCTAGAGCCGATTGACACCAGCCGGGATCCGGCCCCACTGCCACCTGTGGAGCTAGAGCCGATTGACACCAGCCGGGATCCGGCCCCACTGCTGCCTGTGGAGCTAGAGCCGATTGACACCAGCCGGGATCCGGCCCCACTGCTGCCTGTGGAGCTAGAGCCGATTGACACCAGCCGGGGTCTGGCCCCACTGCCGCCTGTGGAGCTAGAGCCGATTGACACCTGTCAGGGTCTGGTCCCACTGCCGCCTGTGGAGCTAGAGCCGATTGACACCAGCCGGGGTCTGGCCCCACTGCCGCCTGTGGAGCTAGAGCCGATTGACACCAGCTGGGGTCTGGCCCCACTGCCGCCTGTGGAGCTAGAGCCGATTGACACCAGCCGGGGTCTGGCCCCACTGCCGCCTGTGGAGCTAGAGCCGATTGACACCAGCTGGGGTCTGGCCCCACTGCCGCCTGTGGAGCTAGAGCCGATTGACACCAGCCGGGATCCGGCCCCACTGCTGCCTGTGGAGCTAGAGCCGATTGACACCAGCTGGGGTCTGGCCCCACTGCCGCCTGTGGAGCTAGAGCCGATTGACACCAGCCGGGATCCGGCCCCACTGCCGCCTGTGGAGCTAGAGCCGATTGACACCTGTCAGGGTCTGGTCCCACTGCCGCCTGTGGAGCTAGAGCCGATTGACACCAGCCGGGATCCGGCCCCACTGCCGCCTGTGGAGCTAGAGCCGATTGACACCAGCTGGGATCCGGCCCCACTGCTGCCTGTGGAGCTAGAGCCGATTGACACCAGCCGGGATCTGGCCCCACTGCCGCCTGTGGAGCTAGAGCCAATTGACACCAGCTGGGGTCTGGTCCCACTGCCGCCTGTGGAGCTAGAGCCGATTGACACCAGCTGGGGTCTGGCCCCACTGCCGCCTGTGGAGCTAGAGCCGATTGACACCAGCCGGGATCCGGCCCCACTGCCGCCTATGGAGCTAGAGCCGATTGACACCAGCCGGGATCTGGCCCCACTGCCGCCTGTGGAGCTAGAGCCGATTGACACCTGTCAGGGTCTGGTCCCACTGCCGCCTGTGGAGCTAGAGCCGATTGACACCAGCCGGGGTCTGGCCCCACTGCCGCCTGTGGAGCTAGAGCCGATTGACACCTGTCAGGGTCTGGTCCCACTGCCGCCTGTGGAGCTAGAGCCGATTGACACCAGCCGGGGTCTGGCCCCACTGCCGCCTGTGGAGCTAGAGCCGATTGACACCAGCCGGGATCCGGCCCCACTGCCGCCTGTGGAGCTAGAGCCGATTGACACCAGCCGGGATCCGGCCCCACTGCCGCCTGTGGAGCTAGAGCCGATTGACACCAGCTGGGGTCTGGTCCCACTGCCGCCTGTGGAGCTAGAGCCGATTGACACCAGCTGGGGTCTGGTCCCACTGCCGCCTGTGGAGCTAGAGCCGATTGACACCAGCCGGGATCCGGCCCCACTGCCGCCTGTGGAGCTAGAGCCGATTGACACCAGCCGGGATCTGGCCCCACTGCCGCCTGTGGAGCTAGAGCCGATTGACACCAGCTGGGGTCTGGCCCCACTGCCGCCTGTGGAGCTAGAGCCGATTGACACCAGCCGGGATCCGGCCCCACTGCCGCCTGTGGAGCTAGAGCCGATTGACACCAGCCGGGATCCGGCCCCACTGCCGCCTGTGGAGCTAGAGCCGATTGACACCAGCCGGGATCTGGCCCCACTGCCGCCTGTGGAGCTAGAGCCGATTGACAGCAGCCGGGATCCGGCCCCACTGCTGCCTGTGGAGCTAGAGCCGATTGACACCAGCTGGGGTCTGGTCCCACTGCCACCTGTGGAGCTAGAGCCGATTGACACCAGCCGGGGTCTGGCCCCACTGCCGCCTGTGGAGCTAGAGCCGATTGACACCAGCCGGGATCCGGCCCCACTGCCACCTGTGGAGCTAGAGCCGATTGACACCAGCTGGGATCCGGCCCCACTGCTGCCTGTGGAGCTAGAGCCGATTGACACCAGCCGGGATCCGGCCCCACTGCCGCCTGTGGAGCTAGAGCCGATTGACACCTGTCAGGGTCTGGTCCCACTGCCGCCTGTGGAGCTAGAGCCGATTGACACCAGCCGGGGTCTGGCCCCACTGCCGCCTGTGGAGCTAGAGCCGATTGACACCTGTCAGGGTCTGGTCCCACTGCCGCCTGTGGAGCTAGAGCCGATTGACACCTCCCAGTCACGCCCTCCCCCAACTCTTCTCCTCTGTCTAAGGCCATGTCTTCACTCCGGGGAAGCCACAATCGTTCTTCCAGAGTTTGATTTAGCAGGTCTAATTAAGACCTGCAAAATCAAACTCAGAAGGCGTCCCCGTTGGCGCCAGTTCGGCCTTTGCTCCCGCCGGCCTCCGGCTGTGGGAATGGCGGGAAAGTCGAATCAAAGGACGTCAACTCTGCTGCATAATGAATGTGGCTGGAGTTGCGTATCTTTAGTCAACCTTCCCCTGTAGTGTAGACCTGGCCTTACTTTGTTTTCTTTCCTGTCTATGGAAGTCTGGGGGAGAGCAGAATGCCCTGCCTGGCACCAAGGGAAGTCAGCGATCTGGCTGGCCGCGGGGACCACGGCTCCCTTGTCCTTGGGCTTCCTGTGAGTGTCTTTTTCAGAAATACAATCTCCAGTATCTGTGGCGCCAGGCAGCCCCCGGGGAGCAGCAGGAGCGTCTGCAGCGCTGAGGAGCTCGCGGGGCACCCCGGGCCTCTGGCGGAGGAAGGAGAGGTCGAAGGGGAGGCGGAGTGTCCAGGTACTTTCTCCTCGCTGCACTTGGTGGCCTGTGTCCCAGCCTGGGCGCTGTGGTGGGGGAGGGGGTTCTTCGGGAGGGTTTCAGTGTCCTCCCGGGACACAGCCCCAGGGCTCCTCGCATGGCCTGGGGCATCACAGTGCAGGGTGTCCACGCGCTGCTCCCCTGGCTGGCACGGCCCTTTGAAACCACGGCGCAGGGCCGGGCCCGGGCCCATTCTGCCATTTGCAGCAGGGGTACCCTGGCAGCACGTTCCTAGGGGCTTCATTTCCCTCTGCCCTCGTTCCAAGCAGAAACCCTCCGCTGGCCGCCAGGCTTTGCTTGGCAGCTGGTCTTCCCGCTGCATGGCCATTTCCGGCTCGCCCCAGCTGGCTCTGCGGAGTCCAGTGGACACCGGCTGGGGTCCGGTCCTGTCGACTCCATTGTAGCTGCAGCCCATTGGCCCCCCCGACTGCACGTGAGCCTGGCGAGGCCGGCGGGTCTACATTAGAGACAGCGGTTCAGCTGGAGCTGGGATTCTGTCACGCTACCGCTGGCCATTAAGTTGGGGGCTGGTTTCACAGAAGTGAATGACGCCTCCCCCTTCCCCGTCTCCCCCAGTCAGGGAGCAGGCCCGCGAGGACAGCCAGGCTGGGCCCAGGTCACACTGGCCTAGGAAAGGCAAGTGGCTGAGCAGTGGTTTCCCTGCCTTTGCTGAGGGGCTGGCTCGGGAGAGACGCTCCCCTGACAAGGTGGCTGTTCTGCAGCAGCAGGTCCTGACTCTCACCGAAGAAGTCAAGTCTCAGAAGGTAAGGCCGGCCTGGGGGCGTGCTCCAGAGCCCAGCAAAGCCGTTGGGATGGCTCCAGAGCCCCCAGCGAGCTGGACCCAGCCCTGGCCTAGGCGCTCGCACGTGCACTTCTTGGCGTGCCGCTTGCAGGCGGGTCGTTGGTTCCCCGGTGAGGTCCCAGGCAGCCGTTCCCAGGCGGGGCAGGAGAAGGCTTTCGGCTCTCCGGGAGGTCAGTGTTGTGACCCCGCTCGGCTCGGGAGAGCTCGCCTGGGCTCTCGGGTGTCCGTGAGACAAGAAGCAGGCCCATGCTGGGCAGTTGGCTCCCTCCTTCGTTTACGTGGCATTCTCCCAGGGCGGGTAGGCTCTCTCCCTGGCCACGTGCCACGAGTCGGAGCCTGCTCCAGGGAGGCGCCGTGACAAGGGGAGTGTCAGTAGCCACGGAGCCAGCACACAGCCCCCTGCCCTGCCAGCGCCCCCCACATGAGCAGCAAGGTCTCTGCAGCCAGTCGGCCCCCAGGAAGGTGCCTGTGGAAACCCAGGGCCAGGTGGGCAGCACAGCATCTCCAGCGTGGTGCAGCCACAGGCCTTGGAGCACGCAGTCCCTTCCATGGTGGGAGCTCCCAGGGCAGGCTGGCAGCGCGGCCCCCACGTTATGGACACCCGGGAATTGCCAGTCGTTCTCCGACACTGCCAAAGGCCCTGGTCCCAGCAGCAGGCAGACGCCCCTCGCGAGTTCCCCGCCCCTCCGCCATTCCAAGCCAGGGCTGTGTGGCGGGCGAGGCATGTGTGTGACACGCGGCTCCATGTGCCCCCAGGAGCTGGCGAGGCTTCTCCACAAGGCTCTGGAGGCTGCGCAGCAGGAGAAGAGAGTGTCCAGCACCTACCTGGCTGCTGCAGAAGATAAGGACCGGCTGGAGCTGGTGCGCCACAAAGTGAGGCACATCGTGGAGCTCAGCAGCCGGCTGGAGGCGCTGGAGGCGGAGAAGAAGGAGCTGGCGCACAGCCTGGCTCTGAGGGACAGCCGTGTGGAGGAGCTGCAGAGCCACGTGCAGCTTCTTATGGACAAGAACCAGGCCAAGCAGCAGGTCGTCCTGAAGCTCTCGGAGCAGATAGCCCTGGGTCTGCTTGCGCCGGTGCAGGAGGCCAGTGCTGTTGCCACGGAGACCTGGTGCAAGCAGCAGGAGGAGATTGAGCATCTGAAGGTGCGGAGGCGGGCGCAGCCGTGTCAGCAGCAGACGGGATCTCAGTATCTGCGGGAGCTGGCTGGGAGGGGCGTGTGCTTTGCTGGCCCAAGCTCGGGCAGTTTGCACGGGCGGGGCCGGCTCCGGCCTGCGCGTTCAGGGTTTGTCTAATTCAAGCAATGGGGAAGTGGCAGTCAGGGCACCATTTCAGATTTTGGTAGGGGCTGGGATCGGGATGGGGGGCGGGAGAAGAGCGAGAGCGTGGGAGGGCAGACTGAGGACAGCGGCTTCAGCAGTTACTGAGCATGCTCAGTGCAAGTGGGGGGGGCTGACCCTGCCCACCCTCCCCCCCCACACTTGACACCTCTTTCCCGGACTCCTAAGGCTCTGGGAAACTCTAGGTTTTTGGCAGATAACTTAGCAATTAGCTGGCAGGAGCACTGGATCTAATTCCTATATGAGAGAGAAACTTAAGTCAGTTTTAGACCCGCTCGTCTCTAATGCTGACATTTCTGATAGCTTGTGGCAAGTCACTTAAGAGACACTGGTCAGCCTTAAAATCGTACTCTGTCTATTTTAGAAAATGCATTTGTGTGTTCAAGAGCTCCTTCTAAACGGTAGGAGCTAGGATCCCCACGCTGGGCAGGCAGCTCCCTCTTATCATCACTTAAAGCAAGAGCAGGCTTTTTGTTGTGCCAGTACAATGGGATGTGCCTGGAATTGGATTGTTTCTCATAAACTGGAACGGGAGGGATCAGGTAGGAGGGAGTGCTACCGTAGAATGGCCAGAGATGGGGGCCGGGACCAGCGGGGCTGAGAAGGGACAGCTGTCTACTATGTATTTCAGAAAGCTTGTGTGTCTGTTTGTTTTGTCTGTCTGTCTGTCCCCCAGCCGGGGAACATGCACCCCTCCCCTGGCTGTGCCCACCCCAGCCATGGCCAGGCACTTCTCACCTGCCCCCAGCTCCTGCAGTGCGAGAAGGCGGAGGTTGTCCTCTCCCTAGGGCAGCCAGGTACTGACCCCCTCCTCCCCAGCCCCACCCGAGAGCAATGAGTTCAGTGAAGAAACACAAAAGTGCTTTGAGTTCAGGGCCCGAGTGGCACTGGCGAAATCTAGTTTGGAATTGTGATCCTGTGGCGACGCGCAGAACTTGTGGACTGTCTCCGCTCTGGGAGGGCCAGTGGGTGACAGCAGGGGCAGATACATCTGGGCTCTTTATAAGAAGAGCAGAGCAGCCAGACGGGGTCAGACCAACAGTCCATCCAGCCCGGTGTCCCGTCTGCCCAGAGCGGCAAGGCCAGGTGCCCCGGAGGGAGGAACACAGCAGGGAATCAGCACGTGATCTATTTCCTGTCGCCCATCTGGCAAAGAGACATTGGGGACACCAGCCCTGCCCATGCTGGCTGACAGTCACTGGTGGACCTGTTCTCCTTGAGCTTATTCTGTTCTTATTGGAACGCTGTTACGGGTTAGGCCTTGCCAGCCTCTCCTGACAGAGCTCCACAGGTTGACACTGAAGAAATAATTTGTCTTGTTTGGTTTAAATCCGCTGCCTATAAATGTCGTGAGCTTCTTGTGTTATGCTAGTGAAGGAAGAAACAGCCTTTACTTACTCTAGTTTTCCAAGATTTCCTAGCACTCTGACATAGCCCTCCATCCCTTACTCATTTCTTCTCCAAGCTGAACAGTCCCAGACTTGCGAATCTCTCCTCGTATCAAAACAAGTGATCCTGTAGCATTTTACAGACTAACAAAACTAGACAGACTCATGAGAGTCGATGGGTAAAACCCCACGTCCTCGGGTGAATTGGAGTCGTGTGTCATATCCAGTGTCTCCTCATATGTTAGCTGTTCCTTACCCCGTCTCATTTCCGTGGCTGGTCTCTGCTTTTTCCAAATCCAGTGTAATGTTTAGCTGGGGTGACCAGACCTGCACGCAGTGCTCAAGGCATGGGCGTACCATGCTTTTCTATAGAGGCAAGATGATATTTTCTGTCCCTTTCCTAATGGTTCCCAATATCCCGTTAGCTTTGTAGATTTCCACTGCACATTGAGCAGATGTTGTCAGGGAACTATCCATAATAATTCCAAGATGGCTTTCTTGAGTGGTCACAGCTATTTCAGACCCCATCATGTTTGTGCGTGTAGTTGGTGTGACGGCGCGTTGGGGGTTCCCCGTCTCCTGCACCCCGAAATGGCACAAACAGACTGCACCAGCCAGTGGAATTGAGGGTGGTTTATTGCTCCTCCAGCACAGCGCAGCACAGATGTAATCTGGTTACAGGAACTGGGCTAGGATGCCTCAGGCCCCCTTGATATGGGGGAGGCTGGGCCCCTAAACTCCAGCTACTCTCCCTAGGCTGTCTCATCCATCCTCCGACAGCCAGCAACCCACTCACTAACTTCCAGCCCTGCCCCCCAGCCAAGCCCGCATTCCACCTTCCTTTGTTCCTCTCCATGGGGGGTGTCTGGCCACTGGTTTGCATAGTGACTCATCCTGTTTTGCTGGGTCGTGGTCCCCACGGCAGCCAGTGGGGGTTCCCCCAGAGCCAGCAGCATAGAAACCAGCCAGGTACCCCCACTACGTCACAGTTCTCCCCCCTCCGAGAGCGAACTGAGCAGGGTCACTCCGCTCGTGACCTAGGGAAGTTCGGGTCCTCTGCGTGGGAACCCGCCCTGGGGACATGGGTGCTCCCCTTGACTCAGGCCGGCCGTGGCAAGGCCCCACATGAGCTGGCTTCCCTCTGTCCACTCGCCGCCCCGCTCCAGGGCGACTGGCACAGGCCTGTCCTCGGGGGTCACACCCACCCTTCCGCTGGCCTTGATCTCTGGCCAGGGTCTCTCGGGCCGGGGCCATGAGCCCAGCGAGCCTTCTCTGGACAACCAGGGCAGCTTCCACCCCCGAAGCTCCATCCAGGGAGGTCTTCCCCTCCCATAACTCTCTCAGCCATCCCAGAGGGTCTATCTGGGGTAGAGACCCCCAAGCCGCTTTCCTCCTGTCTTGGGCCTTCCCGCCCCTCTGGCAGGAGTCACAGGACCGGCAGTACCGCTGCACGGCTGTAAAGATTCCTGGCCAATAGAAGTGCTGGAGCAGCTTCAGCCGGGTGCTCCGGATCCCCCGGTGGCCCCCAACGGGGACATCGTGGGCCAAATACAGCAGCTTGAGGCGATACTTTCGGGGGACGACCAGCTGCCGCTCTACCCTCCATGCCCTCGCCTTCCTGGGGGGGAGCCACTCACGGAACAGGAGCCCACGCTCCCGCAGGAATCTCTCCTGGCCACCTCTCCCCCGGGGCTGAGCTGCATGGAGGCCAGCCTGGTCCCTCAGCCTCTGCAAGGAGGGGTCTGCCTGCACCTCAGCCTGGAATTCAGCTGCTGAGGCAGGGATCGGGACCTGTCCCCCACCTCTGCCTAGGTCCGGAGTCCCAGCCTGGCTGGACCCCGTGTCCACTGGGATGGGACCCTGAGGACGCTGCCAGGAGTCCTTCCCTGGACCCACGTTGTCAGCCCCCCGCTGGCTCTGGCTCCGGGTAGTGACTAGAGCCCGCTGGGATTCATGGGGCCACTCCTCTAGGTCGTTCCCCATCAGCACCTCGGTGGGCAAGTGCGGGTGCACCCCCACTTCCTTGAGGCCTTCCTTCGCCCCCCATTTCAGATGCACCCTGGCTACAGGCACCTTAAACGGGGACCCGTCTATGCCCTTCAGGGTCAGCTGCGCGTGGGGTAGTATCCGCTCCTGGGCCACTATGTCAGATCGGGCCAGAGTCACCTCCGCCCCCGTGTCCCAGAAGCCCGTCACCTTCCTACCATCCACCTCCAGGGGTATGAGGCACTCGCTCCGCAGGGGCCGTCCTGCCCCCACCCGGTACACGGAGAAATCCGCCTCCTGAGAATCAGACCTCCCAGGGGAGGTGCACTGAGCATCCTTCCCCTCTCTCTGAGCTGAGGTTTGCCTGCCAGCCCCTGCCTCTGGGGCAGCCTGCCCTTCCTCCCGCCCCAGCCAGTTAACCCTGGACAGTCCCCGGTCCTGGGACCTGGTGCACTGAGCCCTCTTGTGGCCTTTTTGCCCACAGCGATGGCAAGTTAGGCTTTGGGCTGTCTCTGTCCAGGCCCTGGCTGGTTCTCTGGGGCGCAGACGACCTGTTCCTTGGTCTCGCCCCGTAGTTGACTCCCTCCGTCGCTCAGCCGAGATCCGGTCTCTGCGCGGTTCCCTTTCTCTCCGGGACTCCCGTTCACACCCGGACCGGCTCTCCGTGAACTCATCCGCCAGTCTCCCGGCCTCCTGGGGATTCTCTGGTCTCCGGTCCTTGAGCCACAGCCTCAGTTTGGGTGGGCACGCTTCATAGAACTGCTCCATCATGACCAGCTTGAGCAGCTCCTCTGCGGTCTGGGCTCCAACTCCAGACACCCACTTGCGGCAGTATTGCGCCAGGCGGGAGGCCAGGTCCACATAGGTCTCCCGTGGCCCTTTCTGTACCCCCCGAAACTTCTTCCTGTACATCTCGGGGGTCAGCCCGAATTTGTGCAGCAGGGCCTCCTTGACTCGGTTGTAATCCCCTGGCTGTAGGTCCTCCAGCTGACTGAGCACTCCGGCCGCCTCCTGGCTCAGTGCGGGGATGAGCTCCTGCAGCCAGTCAGCTGGGGGAACCCGTTGCAGTCCACAGGCCCTCTCAAAGGCACTGAGGAACCCGTCTATGTCACCCATGTCCTTCAATTGGGCCACCACGAGCCTCTCCAAGTGGCTGGCAGCCCTGGGACCTTGGGGCCCATCCGCACTTGGCGCAGCCGGTGCCCCGCCGGTTCTCCGCTCTGCCATGGCCAGCTCATGCTGCCGCTGCCTCTCTCGATCTTGGCGCTCCTTCTCTCGGTCCTCTACTTCCAATTCCCTGATCCGCAGCTGGATCTCCAGCCGCCGCAGCTCCGCTGGGCTGGCCCCTGCCCTAGATGGGCTACGGCTTGCAGGCCTCCCGGGAGACGCTGTCTCATCTCTCCGTTGGGTTCCAGCGCTCCTCCCCCTCTCTGAGCCTGACACACTCTCAGGGGGGGTCTGGCTGCTTCCCCTGGGGACAAGATCCTGGCCCTGTGGCTGGTCATTCTCTTCCAGCTGGGTAATCAGCTGGGCCTTGGCTGCTTTCCGCACAGGCAAGCCCCTCTCTCTGCACAGCCCCACCAGCTCTGCCTTCAAGAGTCGGGCGTAGGCCATCTGCCCGCTGGGCCCCTCGGTGCAGACTCACCAGTCTAGTGCTGCAGCGCCCCACGATTCCCAGGAACCGCTTCGCTCTGTCTCCAGCATGCCTGGCTCCAGGGCTCTTGCTTCTACTGCGCCTTGTCGCTTGCCGCTGGAAGCTCCATCCACGGGGTGCAGTGCATCCCACTTCTGACACCAGTGTGACGGCGCGTTGGGGGTTCCCCGTCTCCTGCACCCCGAAATGGCACAAACAGACTGCACCAGCCAGTGGAATTGAGGGTGGTTTATTGCTCCTCCAGCACAGCGCAGCACAGATGTAATCTGGTTACAGGAACTGGGCTAGGATGCCTCAGGCCCCCTTGATATGGGGGAGGCTGGGCCCCTAAACTCCAGCTACTCTCCCTAGGCTGTCTCATCCATCCTCCGACAGCCAGCAACCCACTCACTAACTTCCAGCCCTGCCCCCCAGCCAAGCCCGCATTCCACCTTCCTTTGTTCCTCTCCATGGGGGGTGTCTGGCCACTGGTTTGCATAGTGACTCATCCTGTTTTGCTGGGTCGTGGTCCCCACGGCAGCCAGTGGGGGTTCCCCCAGAGCCAGCAGCATAGAAACCAGCCAGGTACCCCCACTACGTCACAGTTGGGTTTGTATTTTTCCACGTGCGTTACTTTGCAGTTATCAGTGCTGAATTCTGCCTCTCCTTGTGTTGCCCAGTCACCCAGGTTTGTAGCAGTGAGTTTTGGGCTTAACTATTTTCAGTAATTTTGTATCCTCTGCAGATTTTGCCACCTCCCTGTTTACCCCTTTCTATGAGAAGTTTAACAGCGGTGGTCCAAATGCGGCTCCCTAGAGCACCCCACTATTTACTCCTGTCTTTTCAGAGGAGTACCCAGCAGTGTTTTCATGAGGAATCACAAGCCTTTTGTTACCTGACTCACTTGTTTCTAAGCCCCATTTCTAAATAAGCTCCCTGCCCCCAAGGCAAAGCTGCAAGCAGCTCAAACTCTGTGGCAGTTAAGAACTGCCTCCGGAGCTAGGGCATGTTCTTAAAGCAGACCTCAAGTATGAGATCCAGGGGTGCAGACTTTAGGGGGAGTTATTGGCCTCCCTAGCCCCCCAGTACATGGCACCCTGGATGGCAGCCTAGAGCTTGTTTTGCCTGACTCAGCTGAGTCATCCTCCATCCAGCCCCGAGCTCTTCCTCTAGGACTGCCTTGATTCAGCCTACCTCTGCGTGAACAACGTTTCTCCTCGCAGCCTGGCTCAGCAGGCAGGTCCCAGCTCCATCTGTGCGGTTCTAAGGGCCGAGACGCACTGCAGCCAACAGTGGCCTTTTGCTGTCTGTGTTGACAGGGTGTTTGCTGGTGCCTGGAATGTTTCAGGCCTGAGTTTTTAGAAGTGAACAAACCCCAGATCTGGCTGCTGCCTGTCGTCTTGCAGCTTTCCCCAAGCGTTATGCTTGTTACAGGGCAGAGTTAAGGTGGTTTGGGGGCCCTGACTCTGCATTCCAGAACTGAGCATGTGTGGTTTTCTTTTTAGTTTCGCTTCGAGTCTACGTTGCTGGGACTCTGAGGCTTTTGGGCGCCCACTCTGTGATGTATTTTACCTTGAATTATGGAGCCATCCTCATACTGGTGTGCCTGCTCTGCTATTGACAGGATGACTTACTTGCCTTCAGAACTCAGAACCAGTTCCTCAACTCGGAGATCCACCAGGTCACGGAGCTCTGGAGACGCGCTGCTGAGAGGGAGAAGGCCCTGCGGATGCAGGTGAGCTGTGGAGAGCAGTGGCAACTAGTCCCTGGTTTAGTTACTGGAACCGGTGCAGGGGTTTCCTTTCCTCCCGGGCCCTGGTCCCGATGCACAGTAATCGACGAGAGTCGTCTTGTCTCCGGTGGACTCCCCTCGCCCCTTCCCCAGCACGGGCTCCCTGCTCACCGCCCCGCGCAGCAGACAAGCAGACGCTGAGTTCTGTTCGGGCGCAGCGTTAGTAGAGCTGGGGCCTTGCAGAGTTAAAGTTTGGCTCCCCTACGAATTGCAGCTCCAGGCCAGACACAACGTAGCGTCTGGTGGGGCGCTGGGGTGCGCGGAGGCAAAGGCCCAGTCCAAGCTCCATCTGCTCCAACAGCCTGTTGCCAACAAGGCCGGTGCGAGGACGATGCTTCACGGAAGCTCAGCTGCCCACAGGGAAAGGCCCCTTCAGCCCCCAGGAGTAAGAGAACACAAGAGCGGCCAGGCGGGGTCAGACCCAAGGCCCATCCGGCCCAGGGTCCTGTCGGGTGCCCCAGGGGGAGTGAACAGAACCGGGAATCCTCCCGGGATCCCGCCCCAGTCGCCCCTTCCCAGCCCCTGGCAGACAGAGACCAGGGACACCCTCCAGCCCAGCCTGGCTAAGGGCCATCGCTGGCCCTGCCTCCATGAACCTACCTAGCTCCTGAACCCGTTACTCTTGGGCCTCCACGGCCTCCTGCGCCCGGCGCTCCAGGCTGGGGGTCGTGTCCCTTCCGGCGCACTGGTGTGTGGCTGAGCCACTGCGGTCGTAGCTCTGGACACCCACTAGCCTCCGAGACACCTGGCCCTTCCCGCAGCCTGCTGAGTCTGTGGCCTCGGCGCCAGTGGCGTAGTGATCACCCCTCTTCCTCCCTCCCCCTCCCCCTTCTCTTCCCCCCTCCCTCCTCCCCTTCTCTTCCTCCTTCCCCCCTCCCTCCTCCCCTTTTCTTCCTCCCTCCCCCCTCCCCCTTCTCTTCCTCCCTCCCCCCCCCTCCCGCCCCTCGCACACACTCCCCCTCCCCCTTCTCTTCCTCCCTCCCCCCCCTCCCGCCCCTCGCACACACTCCCCTGTGGCGTCCTGCTTTGCCACGCACCAGCGCCCAGCTCACCAGCCCTCGCCTGCCCCGGCTGAACTGCAGGGAACTACGGCCAGCGCCCGGGCTGCTCTCCCTGCCACTCCCCCACTGCAGTGGCCTTGCTGTGGCTGCTCCCCCGCCAGCGCGCTCCGTGGCGCACCACTGACTCAGGGGCCCCCAGGGCGGGGATTCCAGGGCAAGGGCAGGCAACGTGGCTGCTGGCCAGGTCGGGGCTGTCGGTCCTGTGCATCCGCAGCACAGCCCTGCTGACGGCCCCTCGCTCTCTCCCAGTGCACGCGGCTGCAAGCCCACGGCTGCCAGGTGGAGAGCAAGTACCTGATGGCGCTGCGCAGGCTGCAGGAGGCCTCCCCCGGCCTGGCCAGCGGGCACGCGGAGCTGGTGAAGAGCCTGGTCCAGGAGGCGCTGCAGTGGGATGCAGAGGAGGGCGCGGCAGAGGCTCTTCAGCTGAACCCTGTCAGGTGAGGGGCCAGCCACTGCTCCCGTAGGGCGCCGCTCCGGGCAGGGTGAGTGCAGAGGGGCCCCGGCTCCGAGCAGGCCCGCGGTGGCTCCTGCCAGGTGTGCAGAGGTGGCCTGGCTGGCTGTTCAGTGCAAAAGGTCCGTGGTCTCTGGGGGCGGGTGGCAGGACGGGCAGCGAGTGACGGGCCACAGGCCAAGTTGGGGAGCGGGACAAGCTATTTCCCATGGCGGGTGGGGAAGCCCTGGGCTGGTTCCCTGGGGCCGGGGGCAATCTCCAGCCCTGGAGGTGTGCAAGTCCCGGCTTGACCAAGCCCTGGCTGGGCTGCTTGCGTTGGGGCTGGCCTGGCCTGTCTCCGGGGTCTCTGGATCTGCACATCTCCCACGGCCCGGTTTCCGGCAGGGCTGGCCGCTCAGGGCTACAGATGCAGGAGTGGGAGGACGCATCCCAAACCCAAAGCACTCCCCGTCCGCTGCGATGTAGCCGGGCTGTGCGGTAAACCCAGTGGGCCCCAGCGTGGTGCCCGCCGAGTGACCAGGGCTGGCCCGAGCCATTCCTGCACCCTGGGCACCCGGCAGCCCCAAAGGGTGGGGACCACTGGGTTAGCCGGACAGGGGCTGTCAGAAATGCTGTTCTCTGAGCTCACCTCACCACCAAGGTTGCTCCCCTCGCCCTGCCCACCTTGGGGAGCGCTGCCGAGCCAGGTGCTTCTCCGCCTTCCCAGCGGGCTGCACTGCGCAGGCTCCCAGCATCTCCCCCGGTTAGTGGTGGAAAGGGGGCTGGACGCAGATATGCAGCAGGGCACAGAAGCTGTCACTGTGTCCTTCGGGGCCCAGCCCTCGGGCGACTGCCATTCCAGGCCCGTGGGAAGTAGGGATGTAAAACAGCAGGGGATTAGTCCACTACTCATAACCCTGGGATTCCCGGGTAGTCGAGTCAACCACTCCCACTTCCCCCTGCCCCACTACCTCTGTATCGGAGAGGGGAGCAGGAGCCTGTGCTGGGAGAAGGGCGCGGGGAGGCCGTAGCGCTGCGGTTCTGCCTTTTACATGTAGCAAGAGCCGGGACCTCCCCGCACTGCGGCTCTGCGGTTAAACGTGGGGGGAGCCGGGCCGTCCAGACCTCCCTGCGCCACGGCTCTGCGGTTAAACGTGGGGGGAGCCGGGCCGTCCGGACCTCCCCGCACCGCAGCTCTGCGGTTAAACGTGGGGGGAGCCGGGCCGTCCGGACCTCCCCGCACTGCGGCTCTGCGGTTAAACGTGGGGGGAGCCGGGCCGTCCAGACCTCCCCGCGCCGCGGCTCTGCGGTTAAACGTGGGGGGAGCCGGGCCGTCCGGATCTCCCCGCACCGCGGCTCTGCGGTTCAACGTGGGGGGAGCCGGGCCGTCCAGACCTCCCCGCACCGCGGCTCTGCGGTTAAACGTGGGGGGAGCCGGGCCGTCCAGACCTCCCCGCACCGCGGCTCTGCGGTTAAACGTGGGGGGAGCTGGGCCGTCCGGACCTCCCCGCGCCGCGGCTCTGCGGTTAAACGTGGGGGGAGCCGGGCCGTCCGGACCTCCCCGCACCGCGGCTCTGCGGTTAAACGTGGGGGGAGCCGGGCCGTCCGGACCTCCCGGCACCGCGGCTCTGCGGTTAAACGTGGGGGGACCTGGGCCGTCCGGACCTCCCCGCGCCGCGGCTCTGCGGTTAAACGTGGGGGGAGCCGGGCCGTCCGGACCTCCCCGCGCCGCGGCTCTGCGGTTAAACGTGGGGGGAGCCGGGCCGTCCGGACCTCCCCGCACTGCGGCTCTGCGGTTAAACGTGGGGGGAGCCGGGCCGTCCAGACCTCCCCGCACTGCGGCTCTGCGGTTAAACGTGGGGGGAGCCGGGCCGTCCGGACCTCCCCGTGCCGCGGCTCTGCGGTTAAACGTGGGGGGAGCCGGGCCGTCCGGACCTCCCCGCGCCGCGGCTCTGCGGTTAAATGTGGGGGGAGCCGGGCCGTCCCGGCCTCCCCGCGCCGCGGCTCTGCGGTTGAACGTGGGGGTAGCCGGGCCGTCCGGACCTCCCCGCGCCGCGGCTCTGCGGTTAAACGTGGGGGGAGCTGGGCCGTCCGGACCTCCCCGCGCCGCGGCACTGCGGTTAAACGTGGGGGGAGCCGGGCCGTCCGGACCTCCCCGCGCCGCGGCTCTGCGGTTAAACGTGGGGGGAGCCGGGCCGTCCGGACCTCCCCGCGCCGCGGCTCTGCGGTTAAACGTGGGGGGAGCCGGGCCGTCCGGACCTCCCGGCGCTGGGCTCTGCGGTTGAACGTGGGGGGAGCCGGGCCGTCCGGACCTCCCCGTGCCGCGGCTCTGCGGTTGAACGTGGGGGTAGCCGGGCAGTCTGGACCTCCCGGCGCTGGGCTCTGCGGTTAAACGTGGGGGGAGCCGGGCCGTCCGGACCTCCCCGTGCCGCGGCTCTGCGGTTGAACGTGGGGGTAGCCGGGCAGTCTGGACCTCCCGGCGCTGGGCTCTGCGGTTGAACGTGGGGGTAGCCGGGCAGTCTGGACCTCCCGGTGCTGGGCTCTGCGGTTGAACGTGGAGGTAGCCGGGCAGTCCGGACCTCCCGGCGCTGGGCTCTGCGGTTGAACGTGGGGGGAGCCGGGCAGTCTGGACCTCCTGGCGCTGGGCTCTGCGGTTAAACGTGGGGGTAGCCGGGCTGTCCGGACCTCCCGGCGCTGGGCTCTGCGGTTGAACGTGGGGGTAGCCAGGCTGTCCGGACCTCCCGGCGCTGGGCTCTGCGGTTAAACGTGGGGGTAGCCGGGCCGTCCGGACCTCCCGGCGCTGGGCTCTGCGGTTGAACGTGGGGGTAGCCAGGCTGTCCGGACCTCCCGGCGCTGGGCTCTGCGGTTAAACGTGGGGGGAGCCGGGCTGTCCGGACCTCCCGGCGCTGGGCTCTGTGGTTCAATGTGGCAGGAGCCGGGTTGCCTGCATGCCTGGCTTCTACTCCATTTAACTTGCAGAACCGCAGCGGCCCCTTAACAACTAATTCACAAGTTGTGTCGAGTCCACGATTAGTCGTTTACTTGCATCCTGAACGTGAAGCAGCAGTTGAGCTGAGAGCGGCTGCTCCTGGACTCCCTGCCCAGCTCTCCAAGCCCGTCTCCAGGTGGAACGAGGGGCAGCGTCTGACCAGCCGGGGTGCTGCTGCAGGGGCAGCTCCTAGAATCACGGGGCTGGTTTTAATCACTCCTTAAGCCCAAGCTGGAACTGGCTGGCTACCCCAGCGCAGCCCGAAGGCCTCAAGCCAGGGTCAGTGAAGGGGGGTCTGGGCCAAAGCCAGGCTGTGGAGGGGACACGTCGTCCGTGAGCTGGAGCTGGGTGTTGTCCGCGGTGGGTGGGGAGGATGCGGGGGATGAGCAGAGGCCAGGAGGAAGCGTCAGGATGGTCTGTCTCCACTACAGCGCAGCCAGGCTGTGAGCAGCAGGTGAGCCCAGCCCAGGTGTGAGCAGCCGCACTGCAGCACCCTCGAGTGGCCAGGCCCTCACCGGGGGCCCGTGCCTCACTCGGGCTTCGGGGGCTTAGCCCGTGGGTCTTGGTGCCGGGGGACTGTGGCAGAACTTGTCTGCCCTGAGAAGGCGGCAGGGCCCTGGGGGCCACCGGCACTTGAGCGGGTTGGTCTGTGTCCTCCCTGCAACAGGCTGGGTGAAAGCGGCTCGCGATCCCTAGCCCGGGCCGGCCTGGCTGGGTGGAAGGGAGGGGTTATGTGTCCAGGAGATCAGTACCGTACCTTTGGCAAATGCCTGTCTGGTGGTTCAGCTTGTCAGCTGCTGGGGAAGACTGTGGGCCTGCTGTGCCCTCTTCCTGGGCAAGGCTGGCACGGTGATTTGGGGGCATGGAAGGACGGGGCGCAGCGTTGGTGCTTGGGATTCAGGAAGCAGAGACTCCGGACGAGGCCAAAGCTGGCTTTCTCGCAGGCGCTGCCCGGGCGGGCGGGCGGGCGGGGAGAGGGCGGCGGGGCGAGGCGTGGGCAGCGTAGCCTCCTCTGACCCCGCTTGCCCTGCGTACCTGTCTGTCCAGCATCTCGCGTGAGTTGCAGCCCTGGTCTCTCTGCCCCTCCAGGGAGTGTGACGACTACGGGTTCCTCACCGTTCCCGAATACGAGGTTGAGGACTGGAAGCTTCTGGCTAAAATCCAGGCCCTGGAGATCAGATCTAACCACCTGCTGAGCCACGCGGCGGTGGAGAAGCCTCTCCGCGAGAGGTGGGCCGCCCTGGCTGACCTCAGCCCCTCCGCAGAGCTGAAGGGCCTGATCCGCTGTGGCATCCCCGCGGAGCACCGCCGCAGGGTCTGGAGATGGGTGGTGAACCGGCACCTGGCCCAGCGCCACCCCGGCAAGCACTACGAGAGGCTGCTGCAGCGGGGCGAGGGCACGGAGCACCCCGCCTCCCGGCAGATCGAGCTGGACCTGCCTCGCACCCTGACCAACAACCGGCATTTCACGTCCCCCTCCTCCCGGCTCATCCCCAAGCTCCGAAGGGTGCTGCTGGCCTTCTCCTTGGAGAACCCCGCCATCGGCTACTGCCAGGGCCTGAACAGGTGAGGCTGGGCGTGCACCGCCGGCGCGGCAAGCAAGGCGGCTCGCCGGGGCTCAGATACCCCAGCACAGCAGCCAGAGGGGCCCGCAGGGGGAAGTGGGTGGGCTTTTCCGCGCAGAGGGGGCCGTCTCCCTGCCGGGGGAGGCCGGGACGGCGGATGTGGGGTGAAGGAAATGGCTCCTGTGGGCCGTGGAGGGCAGTGTCGCCCTGCCCTCGCACCACTGCAAATGCTCCTTGAAACACTTTCCAGCCCCTGCCGGAGATCCCGAACAGGAGACAGCGCCGGCGCCTTTCCCGTGCGAGGTCCGACTGCGGCTTCCCTCTGGGCTGGGAGCGCTGCTGAGGGGAGGTCCCAGTCTGACCGGCCGCAGGTGGTGCTGGGGGGGCGCTGGCATTCCGGTGGAGCCAGCACGGGGGCCGTGTCGTCTCGGGCTCGTCGGCCACATGGCCCCTCCCAGGAGCAGGGTGAGGAAGGCCGGGGAGGCTGGACGTGGCGGCTTGGCAGCCGGGATGGCCTGGCTCCACTGTCCTTGCTCTGCGCTTTCTGCCTGCCCCCCTGTGCCCGCCAGCCCCTGTGCCCACGCCATGGGAAGGGCCAGGCCTGGAGCGGGGCGATGACCGAGGCTTGCCACGCGTGGGGCACGGCTGTGCTGGTGGCTCTCCCCTCGTGGCGTAGCTACTGGGAAGCACCGCGCCTCCCCTTCCCGCCCCCAGCTGTGTGTGCTGTGCCCAGCGCGTGGCTGCCGAGGGCTGGCTGGTGCGCTCGACAGGCCTGGGGCTCTGCAGGCTGCCCCTGGAAGGCCCTGTCCAGCGCACAGCACCATCCGCTCCCCTGAGGCTGAGCCGAGCGGAGGGGCAGGGCCGAGGCGATGGGAGGGAAGGGGCGGGGGTGAATGGGGGCTGGGAGAGGCAAGGCCCCAGCCCTGCTCCTTCTGCCCGTGGCCTGGCTCCCCACGGGCGCCAAGTCCAACCCCTGTCGCCGGGGCAAGCCTCCAGCCCCCTGCAGAGCTCCCCGGCTCAGAGCACGGGTGGCAGGCGGCCCCAGCCTCAGCAGTGCCGAAGCCCAGTGGCCCTCCTGGAGCTGGAGGCAGAATGCGGGTGGGTCGTGCATCCCAGGTTGTGAAGGCAGGGCCCCCCCGCCCGCTGCCCGAGGAGGGAAGTGGAGCCCTGCCCTGATGCGAGTGCAACGCCGCTGCTTGGCCCTGCCTGGCCTCTAGTGCCTGCTCTGGAGTCGGCTCCCCCAGCCCTGCTCTCGGGGAGAGGCGCGCTCACTGCCTGCCTGGAGATCCAGAGCTCTCTTACCCCTCAGGTGTGAGTCGGTGTTTATTACAGGCCGTTAGTCAGCCTAGATTGGCGGTTTGGCTGTATCACAAGTGGTGAAAGTAACTTCAGACTTCCTGCGGGTCCTGTCCTGCTGCAACGCGGGTCCCTGCCAGCTCTTTTGGGAGCTCCCTGCTGGCGTTAGCCAAGCTCGCGCAGCTCTCGCTGGAACAGCCACCAGGGCGCCCGCATCCTGTCCCCTCTGCCTAACACTGCAGGCTGCTGTAGCAGGAATGGATCGAGTAGAAGGAAATGCAGCTGTACACTCTCTGTCCTACGGTGCTGGGCTGTGTGACTGTGCGACATGTATAAATCAACTGTATTTGTAAATGTACAAGGGAGTGCTGCACCTGTGCACGTCAGCGTCCCCTACCCTCGGGTATGTGAAATACTGGGCCCGATCCTGCAGCAGAGGACTTGTCAGCCCTAAAGAGAGTAGGACGTTAACGGGTAGCTAGTTAACCGGTGTCCCAGCGGGGCTCAGTGGGTCCCACCCCGTCCCACAGGATCCCACTTAAATGCTAACTGGGATTTTACATCCCTAAAAGGTGGTAACTGGAAATTCAAAGAGCTCTACAACCAGGCAACACACACAAGCCACACAATTGATTTAATGCAAAACCTGAAGCCAGAAGACCAAAGCCTGCCAAGAATCTCTGATTGGCCCCCCAGTGCTGCTGCAGGTGGGTCCAGCTCACAGGTGATGCCCTTTGTCTCATGGTGGCTGTCCATACAGGTTGGCAGCCATCGCTCTCCTGGTCCTAGAAGAGGAGGAAAGTGCATTCTGGTGCCTGGTTCACATTGTGGAGAATCTGATGCCGGTGGATTACTACAGCAGCATGTTGCTAGCGTCACAGGTGAGCAGGGGATCCAGCTGCATCGGGGTGTGCGCACTGTTAAAGGACATAGTCAACTCTCGCAGCCTGTCCCCTGGCAGAATGCTGGGTGCTGTGCAACCCTCCGGTGGGAGCCAAAGTCAGGGTTCCTTGGCACCACTGGCATAGCGCCCGTGAGAGTCTGACCCTTGCTGCCCAGCAAATCCTTGGGACTCGCACAAGTTGGAACCATAGAGGATCAGGATTGGCAGAGACCTCAGCAGGTCACCGAGTCCAGCCCCTCCCAAAGCAGGGCCAACCCAACTCAATCAGCCCGGCCAGGGCTTGGTCAAGCTGGGACTTAAACACCTCTAGGGATGGAGACTCCACCCCTCCCTCGGGAACCCAGCCCAGCGCTTCCCCCCCCCAGAGAAATAGTTTTTCCTACTAACCAACCTAGACTCTCCCACCACAACTTGAGCCCATTGCTCCTCGTTCTGCATCCATCACTACTGAGAACAGCCTCTCACCAGCCTCTTTGGAACCTCCCTTCAGGGAGTTGAAGGCTGCTCTCCAGTCCCCGCTCTGTCTTTCCTTCTGCAGGCTAAGTAAGCCCAGTTCCCTCAGCCCCTCCTTATAGGTCATGTGCCCCCTAATCATTTTCCCTGCCCTCCGCTGGCCTCTCCAATTTGTCCACACCCTTTCTGTGATGGGGAGCCAAACTGGCTGCAGCACTCCAGATGTGCAGAATAGGGGTGATGGTTTCCCTTGCTGTGCTGGCAACGCTCCGGCTAGTGCAGCCCAGTATGATTGCTGCAGGGCCTGTAGCAAGGACTCTGCACGTGTCCTTGTTTGAACGTCTTGAGATTTCTGGTGGCTCAGTCCTCCAATGTGCCTAGGTCACTCTGCAGCCTCTCCCGGCCCTCCAGCGTCCCTACCTCTCCCCAGCTCAGTGTCATCCGCAAACGTGCTGAGGGCGCAACCCAGCCCCTCCTCCAGTCATTAATGAAGATGTTGAACAAAACTGGCCCCAGGGCCAGACGCTGGGACACTTGGCTTGGCACCGGCTGCCAGCTACACATCAAACTGTGGATCATTATCCATGGAGCCCAACGGTCTAGCCAGCTCTGTCCAGCTCACCATCCATTCAGCTCAGCCACGCTTCTGTAACGTGCTGCCAAGAATATTGTGGGCTGGATGGACCCTTGGCCTGACCCAGTGCGGCCGGTCTTATGATTTTGGTGTTGCTATACCCTGGCTGGCAAAGCTCTGCCGTAGCCAAGGTACGTCATGCCCACAGCCAGGTATCCCCCACAGGAGCCAGGCAGGGCACTCAGAGGAGACACTCAGGCTCCGCCCCTGGCTGTGCTTTCTCCTCAGCGGTACCTTCTCCGACCAGGGGTCTCCGGCCCCGCCCCGCCTGTCCCAGAGCGGCTCGAGGGATTCTTGGAGCGCACCGCTGCACTCTGGTGGCAGCAGAACCTTGTGCTGGTCTGGAGCCGCCCGCAGACGTTTTCACAGCCGAGTCCAAGGTCCCGCGGCACCTTCCACTGGACGCTTGTCTGTCGGCAGTGGAGGGCAGTTCCAGGGGTTTCCCCCACCCAGTCCCCGTGGCCCCTAAAGCCAGACAGTCTGACGCCATTTCTCTAAGCACCACTGTCTGCCTCAGCGTCACGCACCGCGGCAACCCTGGCGTGCTTGGGGTATTCCTCCTCCCACTCCTGGAGTTGTAGGGCTGGGCCTGCAGCAGCCACAGGACTCGAGCCAATGTCTCGCCGGTAACGGGGAAAGGGGAAGGCGCCGGCGCCTTACTGGGTCCCTTTACCACTTTGTGCTTCTGGCACAGATCACAGCTCCTGCAACCATCTCTCAGTTCCAAAAAGCGAAGACCCGCAGAAATGCAGCTTCAGCTCCACACACGCCAGCCAGACGCCCTCCACACACGTCAGCCAGACGCCCTCCACACGCGCCAGCCAGACGCCCTCCACACGCGCCAGCCAGACGCCCTCCACACACGCCAGCCAGACGCCCTCCACACGCGCCAGCCAGACGCCCTCCACACACGCCAGCCAGACGCCCTCCACACGCGCCAGCCAGACGCCCTCCACACACGCCAGCCAGACGCCCTCCACACGCGCCAGCCAGACGCCCTCCACACGCGCCAGCCAGACGCCCTCCACACGCGCCAGCCAGACGCCCTCCACACGCGCCAGCCAGACGCCCTCCACACACGCCAGCCAGACGCCCTCCACACACGTCAGCCAGACGCCCTCCACACGCGCCAGCCAGACGCCCTCCACACGCGCCAGCCAGACGCCCTCCACACGCGCCAGCCAGACGCCCTCCACACACGTCAGCCAGACGCCCTCCACACGCGCCAGCCAGACGCCCTCCACACGCGCCAGCCAGACGCCCTCCACACGCGCCAGCCAGACGCCCTCCACACGCGCCAGCCAGACGCCCTCCACACGCGCCAGCCAGACGCCCTCCACACGCGCCAGCCAGACGCCCTCCACACGCGCCAGCCTGCGCTAACTTCAGCAAGTCGCTCCAGTCCTCAGGGATTGCAGGCTGCTTGAGCTCCCCCATGAGGAGGTTCCCCCACAGGAGAGTCGCTACACAGCAGCCTGTTTTGCATGAAATCTCCCCAGCTGGGACTGGATTCTAGCCCCGTTCTTGGCCCTTCCTAGTGGGATATCATTTCCCTCTGGGGCCACTGAAATACTAGGCTGCTCCCGTTCGGGCAAAAGTCCTTTTGCACAAAAGGGCCAGTGTAGACAGCTCAGATTTGTTTTGCGCAAAAAATCCCTGATGACGAAAATGGCGATTGGGGCTTTTTTGCGGAAAAGCGTCCTGCCAATCTAGACGCTCTTTTCCGAAAATGCTTTTAACAGAAAACTTTTCCATTAAAAGCATTTGCGGGAAATCATGCCAGTCTAGACGTAGCCCTGAAAACACAGAGAAAATCTCTGGGCACAGTGTGAGCTAGTAAAGGGGGAGGGGAGGCAGAGATTCAAACAAAGCAGTTCAAACCCAAACCACAAAATAAAGAAAAGTTACCCTGAACGTGACTAGGTCTACTTCTCCTTGTACTCCCAGTCCCCTCTCTGCTCAGTCCACTCCCTGCTCCCCATGCCTCAGGGACACGGCGTCCTGCCTGGGTTTCCATCGCCCTGTGCCTCCCGACTCCTGGTTTCTCTCCCGCACCGCGAGCAGGCAGGGAACCTAGACCCAGTTCAGATTTCAACCCACTGTCCGGAGTGTTTCTCCAGCCCCCGGCCAGCCCCTTTGCTGACTACCTGAATGTGACCCCTTGCCCCCGTGCTGGTCAGCGCTCCTCCTGCCCATTGCAGCCTCCCTTACTGCCGTCTCCCGTGACCCACGGAGCCCGATGGTCCAGCCAGCCTCAGAACCATACTTCCCTTGGGATCTGGCTGTGACGGGACCTTGATAAGGCATAGTTACTCTGCTATTTCCAACCCAATGGCAACAGAAGTGAAATCCAGGACCCCGACCAGCGTATCCCCTTCAAACCCTCCCCATTCCGCTGGGATTCTGGCTGTGGGCAGTTCTCTGGCCGACTCCGAGAGAGCTACAACAGTGACCCTTTCACCTGGCCGCGCAGGTTCCGACCTGCCACGATGTCCCTTGACGAAAGTAATGAGAGCGCCCATATCGCACCATCTCTTGCATTCAATCCCATTGCGCTCCATGGATTTCTCACTTCCCTTTTACGCCTCAGTCCAAGCATGATCTGTACCAGGGCCGGCCCGAGGCACTCTGGCGCCCCGGGCACGGGTGTGTGGCGCCACCCCCGGGCGCATGCGCGGACCCACCCAGGGAGCGGGCCCACCCCCGGGGCGCACAGCGCACGGCCCAAGTCCGGCCCAGTGGTTGCTGCTGGCGCGCGCGCCGGGCCGTGTAGAGCCCCATGGCTGTGGGGGGAAGGGCGTTGCTGGCCAGCGCAGCGGGAGCCGGGCGCGCGCCGCCTGATGGCAGCTGTAAGGGATGCCGGGCGCCTCTTACAGCTGCCGTGAAGCGCCCCCCATCAGTTGGAGCCCTGGGCAGCTGCCCGGCTCGCCCATGCCTCTGTCCGGTCAGTCCCTTCCCTGAGTCGGCAGAGATCAGAGGCATTTACATCCGCAGTGGCTGCGCTGGACTGAGGATGGCAGTGTTGGCGTTCATTGGGTCAGCCTGTGTGTTCAGAGCAGGGCTACTCAACTCTGGAAGCCCCGGGGCCACGATGATACTCACAGCACATGCCGAGGGCCGCACCTTAAGAGTGGTTGCATGGACATGCAAATATATGCAAATATATGCAAATATCTTATTGCACACTGACGGGCATGAATACAAAGATTAAGGCAGGACTACACAACACTCAGGCCCATTTCAGTCAGTTCTGCTGGTACTAATCAAATGCAACATTGACCCGATTTCTACCCTGTGACAGCACTTGGACTGAGCAATGTAACGACTAAAGCGCATCTCAGCAGAGGACCATCCCATTGACGCCTTTTAGTTCTGGCTCCCGCCCTCGGGCTGCGTGTTGAGCCCCGTGTCAATCCAAACTGCACCGCGGGCCGCAAACAATGGGCCACGGGCCACGTGTTGAGTAGCCCTGGTTGAGTCCCAGGATTGGCGTGTGTTGTGTTCTTGGCGTGTTTATCAGATTCAGACCCTCTGCCGCCTCCGCCGTCGGGCTGCCCGGGCTCAGCTGTGCTCGGTGCTGCCTGAAGAGCTCTTGGCAGTCCCAGCAGGGCAGTGGCAGAGACCCTGCCTCCCGCACGCAGCCGCCGCCAGGGCCCGGGAGAAGGATCCACATGCAGCCAGCCCTGAGACTCAGCAGCTTGGGCTGGGGAGGCCCAGCAGGGAAGCTGTGGCCGCAGACGGGGCTGGGTGGGTCTTTCGGGGAGTGTCAGGTACGCCCAGCAGGAGGGTGCAGGAACCGGCGCTGCCAGGCCATGCTGGGGGCCCCGTGCTGGCAGCTCTTCAGCCCTCTGGGAACGAGTGTGCCGGGGGGGGGGTACGAACTCGGCCTGCCCTGCTCACGCCAGGCAGGGCCTCGGGCTCCCCTGCATGGCCCTCGGGCTGCCGGCCTGTGGAGCACGGCGCTGCCCCAGCACAGCACTGACGTCCCAGGCCAGCCTGCCCCGCAGCTCACGAGGGAGGAGGCAGAGCCCGGCCAACCACGCACCTGCCCTGGCTCACGGCCTCCTGCTTCTCAATCCCAGGTGGATCAAAGGGTCTTCAAAGACTTCCTGTGGGAAAAGCTGCCCAGGCTGGCGGCTCACCTGGAGCGGCACCGCATTGACGTCTCGCTGATCACCTTCAACTGGTTCCTGGTGGCCTTCGTCGACAGCCTGGCCAGCGACATCCTCCTGCGCGTCTGGGACGCCTTCCTGTACGAGGGGACGAAGGTAGGAGCCCCGAGCCGCGCCCGCCTGGAGGGGACACGCGCAGGGCACACGGGTTCAGAGCCGCGCCCGCCTGGAGGGGACACGCGCAGGGCACGCGGGTTCAGAGCCGCGCCCGCCTGGAGGGGACACGCGCAGGGCACGCGGGTTCAGAGCCGCGCCCGCCTGGAGGGGACACGTGCGGCGGGCACACGGGTTCAGAGCCGCGCCCGCCTGGAGGGGACACGCGCAGGGCACACGGGTTCAGAGCCGCGCCCGCCTGGAGGGGACACGCGCGGCAGGCACATAGGTTCAGAGCCGCGCCCGCCTGGAGGGGACACGCGCAGCAGGCACATGGGTTCAGAGCCGCGCCCGCCTGGAGGGGACACGCGCAGGGCACGCAGGTTCAGAGCCGCGCCCGTCTGGAGGGGAGACGCGCAGCGGGCACGCGGGTTCAGAGCCGCGCCCGCCTGGAGGGGACACGCGCAGCGGGCACACGGGTTCAGAGCCGCGCCCGCCTGGAGGGGACGCGCAGCGGGCACGCGGGTTCAGAGCCGCGCCCGCCTGGAGGGGACGCGCGCGGCGGGCACGCGGGTTCAGAGCCGCGCCCGCCTGGAGGGGACACGCGCGGCGGGCACGCGGGTTCAGAGCCGCGCCCGCCTGGAGGGGACACGCGCGGCGGGCACGCGGGTTCAGAGCCGCGCCCGCCTGGAGGGGACACGCACGGCGGGCACGCGGGTTCAGAGCCGCGCCCGCCTGGAGGGGACACGCGCGGCGGGCACGCGGGTTCAGAGCCGCGCCCGCCTGGAGGGGACACGCGCGGCGGGCACGCGGGTTCAGAGCCGCGCCCGCCTGGAGGGGACACGCGCGGCGGGCACGCGGGTTCAGAGCCGCGCCCGCCTGGAGGGGACACGCGCGGCGGGCACGCGGGTTCAGAGCCGCGCCCGCCTGGAGGGGACACGCGCGGCGGGCACGCGGGTTCAGAGCCGCGCCCGCCTGGAGGGGACACGCGCGGCGGGCACGCGGGTTCAGAGCCGCGCCCGCCTGGAGGGGACACGCGCGGCGGGCACACGGGTTCAGAGCCGCGCCCGCCCGGAGGGGAGACGCGCAGCGGGCACGCGGGTTCAGAGCCGCGCCCGCCCGGAGGGGACACGCGCGGCGGGCACGCGGGTTCAGAGCCGCGCCCGCCCGGAGGGGACACGCGCGGCGAGCACGCGGGTTCAGAGCCGCGCCCACCCGGAGGGGACACGCGCGGCAGGCACGCGGGTTCAGAGCCGCGCCCACCCAGAGGGGACATGCGCAGCGGGCACGCGGGTTCAGAGCTGCGCCTGCCCGGAGGGGACACGCGCGGCGGGCACACCCTGCGCCCCTCCCCTCGCACACGGCACCACGCACCCCCCTCGCCCTGGCACCCTGCGCCCCTCCCCTCGCACACGGCACCACGCACCCCTCACCCTGGCACCCTGCGCCCCTCCCCTCGCACACGGCACCACGCACCCCTCGCCCTGGCACCCTGCGCCCCTCCCCTCGCACACGGCACCACGCACCCCCCTCGCCCTGGCACCCTGCGCCCCTCCCCTCGCACACGGCACCACGCACCCCTCGGCCTGACACCCTGCGCCCCTCCCCTCGCACACGGCACCACGCACCCCTCGCCCTGGCACCCTGCACCCCTCCCCTCGCACACGGCACCACGCACCCCTCGCCCTGGCACCCTGCGCCCCTCCCCTCGCACACGGCACCACGCACCCCTCGGCCTGGCATCCTGCGCCCTTCCCCTCGCACACGGCACCGAGCACCCCTCGCCCTGGCACCCTGCGCCCCTCCCCTCGCACACGGCACCACGCACCCCTCGCCCTGGCACCCTGCGCCCCTCCCCTCGCACACGGCACCGAGCACCCCTCGTCCTGGCACCCTGCGCCCCTCCCCTCGCACACGGCACCGCGCACCCCTCGCCCTGGCACCCTGCGCCCCTCCCCTCGCACACGGCACCACGCACCCCTCGCCCTGGCACCCTGCGCCCTTCCCCTCGCACACGGCACCACGCACCCCTCGCCCTGGCACCCTGCGCCCTTCCCCTCGCACACGGCACCACGCACCCCTCGCCCTGGCACCCTGCGCCCCTCCCCTCGCACACGGCACCACGCACCCCTCGCCCTGGCACCCTGCGCCCTTCCCCTCGCACACGGCACCACGCACCCCTCGCCCTGGCACCCTGCGCCCCTCCCCTCGCACACGGCACCACGCACCCCTCGCCCTGGCACCCTGCGCCCCTCCCCTCGCACACGGCACCGCGCACCCCCCTCGCCCTGGCACTCTGCGCCCCTCCCCTCACACACGGCACCACGCACCCCTCGCCCTGGCACCCTGCACCCCTCCCCTCGCACACGGCACCGAGCACCCCCCTCGCCCTGACACCCTGCGCCCCTCCCCTCGCACACGGCACCACGCACCCCTCGCCCTGGCACCCTGCACCCCTCCCCTCGCACACGGCTCCACGCACCCCTCGCCCTGGCACCCTGCGCCCCTCCCCTCGCACACGGCACCACGCACCCCTCGCCCTGGCACCCTGCGCCCCTCCCCTCGCACACGGCACCACGCACCCCCCTCGGCCTGGCACCCTGCGCCCCTCCCCTCGCACACGGCACCACGCACCCCCCTCGGCCTGGCACCCTGCGCCCCTCCCCTCGCACATGGCACCACGCACCCCCCTCGGCCTGGCATCCTGCGCCCTTCCCCTCGCACACGGCACCACGCACCCCTTGCCCTGGCACCCTGCGCCCCTCCCCTCGCACACGGCACCACGCACCCCCCTCGGCCTGGCACCCTGCGCCCCTCCCCTCGCACACGGCACCGAGCACCCCTCGCCCTGGCACCCTGCGCCCCTCCCCTCGCACACGGCACCGAGCACCCCTCGCCCTGGCACCCTGCGCCCCTCCCCTCGCACATGGCACCGAGCACCCCTCGCCCTGGCACCCTGCGCCCCTCCCCTCGCACACGGCACCACGCACCCCTCGGCCTGGCATCCTGCGCCCCTCCCCTCGCACACGGCACCACGCACCCCTCGCCCTGGCACCCTGCGCCCCTCCCCTCGCACACGGCACCACGCACCCCTCGGCCTGGCATCCTGTGCCCCTCCCCTCGCACACGGCACCACGCACCCCTCGCCCTGGCACCCTGCGCCCTTCCCCTCGCACACGGCACCGAGCACCCCTCGCCCTGGCACCCTGCGCACCTCCCCTCGCACACGGCACCGCGCACCCCCGTTGCCCTGGCACCTTGTCGGTGCTGGGGCAGCCGGGCCCACTCCTCTCGCAGCTAAACCTCCCCTCCGCCTCCCACCAGCCCTCTGAGCTCCCCCTGCAGCCCTGCCCCAAGGTCCCTGCTCCATCTCCCCTCTTGCTTCTGGAGCAACAGGCTCTTCTGGGGCTGTCTTGGGTTGGGAAGAGGAGGCGTGGGGCTCTCCCCTCGTGCGCAGCACGTCCCATAGTGCATCCGTGCCGGAGCTCCTGGGCCGTGGGCGGAGACCGGGCGCTGAGCCCGCTGAGCCCATCTCAACTTGTGCAGGTGATTTTCCGCTACGCTCTTGCCATCTTCAAGTACAACGAAGAGGCGATCGTGCGGCTGCAGGACGGCGCGGAGATCTACCAGTACCTGCGCGTTTTCACCCGCACCATCGGAGACGGCAGGTGAGCCGAGCTGCCCCCGGCCGCCGGCGTGCACGGCTGTTCAGAGCGGCGCCTGCGGGGCGGGGAGGAGCGGCCACTGGCCACGTGCCCAGAAGCCCCCCAGCGCCTCCCCCCAGGCAGAGCCCGGAGGGCCAGTGGCGGGACAGCCGGGCCGGGGTCCCCTTGGTCCTGCTAGTCGCGCAGTGGAGCGTGCACTGCGGGCGCTGACGGAGGCAGGGTTTGGGGGGAACCTCTCCCGAAACAGGGCCTCAGACAAGTCCCACCGCGAGGCGCCCTGGGACGTGCCTCTGAGCCTGCTCGGGCCAGGCCCAGCCCCTCCCAGCAGCCTGTGTCCACCTGGAGAGACGCCCCCAGGCTCCTTCCCCTGCTGGGGCAGAGACGCTGCACGAGGGGGGGCTGACACCCGCGGCTGATTGGCCCTTGGGTGGGGGTCTCCTGGCCTGCCGGTGCCAGGCTACGAGCTGCCCACGGTGCTCCAAGGCCAGGGCAGGAGGGGCGGCGTTCTCGCACACTAGGACCGTGGGATGCTAAATATCGCTTCACGGAATAGTCGCCTACTCGACTCGTCTGTAGTCCCCGGGGGGGGCCGGCAGCCAGTGGGTGCCAGGCGGGAGCCGGTCTGCGACGGGGACCAGTTTAAAAACCAGCTCCCCTTGTGGCCCGGCTGCCTGGCACCTCGCGGTGCTGTCCCTGGGACAGAGGCAGCCGCATGGGGTGGCAGCAGCCCCTGCCTGGAGCGGGGCTGAGCTCTGGGACCTGGTGCGAACCAGAACTCAGGCTGAGCCGGGGTCCCCGCCTGGCTCCTCATGCACGTCAAGGGCAGAGCTGCAGCGGGTGGGTCCTGGGCCTGGTGTGAGCAGGACTGAGCCGGGGTCTCCGACTGGCTCCTCATGCACGTCCAGGGCAGAGCTGCAGGGGGTGGGTCCTGGGCCCGGCGTGAGCAGGACTGAGCCGACGTCCAGGGCAGAGCTGCGGCGGGGTGGGTCCTGGGCCCGGCGTGAGCAGGACTGAGCCGACGTCCAGGGCAGAGCTGCAGCGGGGTGGGTCCTGGGCCCGGCGTGAGCAGGACTGAGCCGACGTCCAGGGCAGAGCTGCGGCGGGTGGGCTCCGGGCCCGGCGTGAGCAGGACTGAGCCGGCTGCTGACCAACGTGCTGGCGGCAGGCGCGCAGTCCCTAGCAGTAACTGAGAAGGGGGGCGTCTGGGTTAGTCGGGTGACCGGCCGCCCTGGTGCAGCTGGGAGGGGCACACAGCCGAGCACCGTTCGCCAATGGGCCCGGTTAACCCCTCGGTCACACACAGCAGCAAGAGGGGGAGGGGGCTGAGAGGCAGGAGCTGGCTCCCACGGAGCTGCCTGCTCATCACTGCCCCGCCCCCGCTGCCCCCACATGGGTATGGGGGGGAGCTGGGGCTCGCGAGGAGCCAATTTAAGACCACCCCCCCGCCCCCATCAAGCACTAGCTCCCGTGCAGCCGCCTGGCCCCCCACCTGGCTGCTGTCTCATACAGAGGCAGCCGCGCCGGGGAAGAGCCAGCTGGAGAGATGGCTTCCCACAAGCACCGGGTCCCCCCAGCCCTCGCGGGAAAGCCGCTGCTAGTGCAGAGGAGGAGGCCGTGCAGCCGGAGAAGGAGCTGCTGGCTTATTTCTGTGTCCCAGGCTCCCTGCGAGCCCCGGCTCCCGCCTCTGCCCCGTGTGTAGACGTGTCTGGTGGACCCGGCAGCAGACGCGCGTGGGCGTGTCGCTTGCCGAGTGCCGCGCGGCTGAGCCCACTGGTCCTCTCCCGCAGGAAGCTGATGGGCATCGCCTTCCATGACATGAACCCCTTCCCGATGAAGGGGCTGCAGAGCCGGCGCGCCGCACACCGGGAGCAGCTGGAGGCAGAGCTGCGCCAGCTGGAGCGGATCCGAGCGCAGTATGTGGCACAGCGAGCCGAGCAGGCAGCCTTGCCCCTGGACGGAGCTGCCAGTGAGGAGGAGGAGGAGATGTAGCCCAGCTTATTGCTGCGTCCCTGGCCCGACGCTCCGCACAGAAGAGATGGGAACTCCGGAGGTGAGCAGGCTCCGTGCAGCGGGTACTCCCAGAGGCTCTGTGGAGCTCAGCTGGGAGGCCTGTGTCCTGCCCACGCCTCCCAGCACTCAGCTGCAGGCTTGGAGCCATCGCTGGGCCTGCTTTGGGAAGGTCCCGTCTCCCTCGCTGAACTGGCCCATCCGTTCACCCCACCCTCCTAGACAAGGGCCCCGCCTGCAGGCCGTAGACCAGAGCAATTCACAAGGTCCTCGGCCTGCTCCAAGCCGGTAAACGAACCGCTCGGTCACTAACGCTTTGGCCTCATGCTACTTCAGTTCTGAGTTCCCTGCGGGTTTTCCCTCTTTCCCATCACTCTGATACACATCTTAGTTTGCAATAAGTTGCTGTGCGCAGTATTGTCCATCTACATACATAAGAAACAATCCGCGTGGCCCGCTGCAGGTTGTGCTTAGGGTCACGTGTGCACAATAAGGTGGGAAACTAAGCATCACAGGATGCTTATTGATTGATAGTACCTAGCATTGTTACAAGGAGAAGAAAAATTGTTCTTGTTGACCTCTGAGGACAGGACAAGCAGCAATGGGCTTAAACTGCAGCAAGGGAGGTTTAGCGTGGACATTAGGAAAAAGTTCCTGCCTGTAAAGGTGGTTAAACGCTGGAATAAGTTGCCCAGGGAGGTTTAACTTCCATTTTTTAAACGATGCCTTTTGATCTCTCCCTGTTTCTTCAGCATGGTCCAGAATGGCAGTTGTCCCTTTGACTTTTTGGCTTGATTTCCCAGCAGTGAGACAACCTATTCACCACTCGGCTCTATGTGCTCAATAGAACTGGTCCAAATATTCCTGTCAAAAATGGGGGGGTTTTCAAAATGATTTTTTAATTGGAGACGGTTGCTTTGGCACCAGTTTTCAATGGCCAAATGCAAATTGAAATAATACAGACATTTTCATTTGGAATGAAATGTGGGTTTTTTCAAATCCTGACAAATTGTGAACAATGTAAATCTTCTTTATTCCCCTTCCACTCTTTTTTCTCCTCTTTTGCCACTAGATGTAATAATATGAACAATGTCCACAGTTTTCAGCTTTGAAAAAAAGAGACGGGACAGTCAAAGGAACATTGGAGGGCTCTAACTCTGCAACTTCTCAACAAGGGAGAAATTGTGGATGAATTCTGAAGTCAGTCAAAAAAACCCAAGAGAAAAAGGTTACAGTGAATGTAGATGTTCATCTATTGTACTCGGGGGGAAAGGAGAAATTGGTAGAAATAGGAAAAAGCTAGTCTCTGAAATCTTGAAAAATCTTGTGTTTTCAGCAGTGGAATAAAAATGAAAATTTTGAATCACTTGCATGATTCTGGGAGGCCAGACGCTTGAATTGTGAACTTTTGCAGTTGGCAATTTTGACCACAAGAGCATCCCTATGCTAGAAGGCAGGGGTGTGCCTGGTACCACGCAGAGCGTTCTAGCTGGCCTGACCGCACCATGCAGCTACACTACAGAGGTTTTTTTTAGAAAAACAGCCGTTTTTCTGAAAAAATGTCAATTATGTCCACACCTCAATCGCGTTCTTCTGAAAGAAAATCGAAAGCGCAGAGGGGTTTTCCTGGCATTGGTAATCCTCATTCTACGAGGAAGAAGCCTTTTTGTGGAAGAGCTCTTTCGGAAAAAGGCGTCTGTGGATGGGGATGAGGGAGTTCTCTGGGAAGAAGAGGAAATAGGAGAAAGCACAGGCGGCCACTCTGTCCATAGCAATCACAGCTGACGTGCGCGATAGCGTCCATTCAGTGTGGGGACACTCTTTCGAAGCAGCAGATCTTTTTTTGATGTGCGTTGGTAGTGTGGGCGCGCTCTGTTGGAAGAAGTTTTTCTGGGAGATCTCTTCCAAAAAAGCTTGTTCCCAAAAAAGCCTGTAGTCTAGACACAGCCTCCCTCTGGCTGTACTCTGTATCTAAATGGTGTCGTTGGAAAACTAAGAACCGACCATGCCCATTCTGGCGTGATGCCTGTTTGCTCAGCCCACAAAAGACTACAGCGCTGTGCTGGGATTGAGACCAAACTGTGTCCAAGCCAGGCATGTTGGGCGAGTTGATAGCAGCACTTTTCCACACAAAGGAATGAGGTTCCCCTTGCTTGACTGTGTTGCCCGTGTAAATGATGCCGCGTGTGCCCAAAGCCGAGGAAATGCCCTCGCTTCATGCCAGCGGGAGAGCAAGTGGAGGGAAAGGTCACTTAACAGTCTCCACAGCGGACGGAGCCAGCGCCTGGGGGAAGCCTCTGGAAGCAGGGGAAGCACTCGGTGAGAGACTGCTCCGAGCTTTCCTGGACTGTCCAGAGAGGGCAGAGACCCCCAGCCCAGCCACGACTGGAACAATAAGACTGGGGAGGAAACGCCCTTGCCCCAGGACTGTCGCGTGCTCCGTTGGACCCTAGCCTGGAACGCCTGGCTTTGCTCATTTGTACGTCACCCTTCTGTTTGTATCCCTGAGACCTGAGCGCACTTAAAACTGCTCTTTGGAATCGAAGAAACGGTTTCTCTGTGTCCGAATGAGCCGGGTGCTTTCCTTCACTGGCGTGAGTGTTAGCTCCAGGCAGGAGCACAAGCCGCCGTTGCTGTCTCTTGAAAGAAGCAGGAAACGTCACCTCTGGGAGCGCTCCAGGAGCGCGTTGGGCACGGCAGGGAGATGGCTTTGGGGAACGTTGGGATTGAGGAGTGTGGGGTCACTGCAGATAGTTATTGGGCAGTGGAAGTCCGGGCGTCTGCATGCTGGTCTCCAGGCTGTGCATGGCCAAGCCACAGCACTGAAGGAAGCCAGGGTGACAGGGCCGCTGGTAACAGAGCCCACCGTAGGTCTGGGTTGCACCCCAAAGTGTGACAGCGATTAGGGGTGTTACAGACGGTGGAACTGCATGAAATCCTAGTGGTCACACGACTGTTCGCTAGTCCCCAGGGGTGGGCCCGGCAGCCAGGGAACCCCGTCACCCCACGTTGCTACCTCTGGATCAGAGGCAGCAGCGTGGGGCGGCAGGCAGCAGCCAGTTTAAAAACCAGCTCTCTGCATAACAGCTGCCTGCCGCTCTGCTGCTGCCTCTGCGTGTCCCCCCCCCCCCCCCCCCGTGGCAGCAGCCTCTGTTCATGGGCAGCTCGGACCCCCTGCAGACCGGCTGCTGTGGACCAACCTCTGTCCTTGGCTGTCCCAGGCTCGCCGCAGATAGAGGCTGCTCTGTGGATGGCGGAGCAGCCTCTGTCCGTGGGGGGGTCCGACCCCCTCCTGCAGACAGAGCTTGCTTCGCAGCAGCCTCTGATAGAGGCAGCAGCATGGGGGGGGAGGGCAAGTGGGTCTGTGGGGCTGGCGTACACAGGGAGCCTGCTTGAAAGCTGGCTTCCCGCACATATCGGCTCTCGCCTGCCCCCTCACCCTCCGCGCTGCCGCCTCCTTTCAGAGCCAGGAGGGGGAGCAGGCAGATCCAGTGCTTGTGGGGAGCCTGCTTCACGCCAGCTCCTCGTGGCTCCCCACCCTTGCTGCCTGACACAGAGCCAGGAGGGGGGAGCAGGCAGATCCAGTGCTAGTGGGGAGCCTGCTTCACGCCAGCTCCTCGTGGCTCCCCGCCCTTGCTGCCTGACACAGAGCCAGCAAGTGGGTGCGTGTAGTCCACAAGATTAAGCGAGAAGCCGAAGCTTCTCGGTTATTCGTGTTGTCGTCTGAAGATGGGCGGCCGTTCAGCCTGCCCGCCTGCCTGCATTACACGAGTCCTGGGGCCCGCTCGGTGGCCTTCCCTTGGCCTCCAGAAAGTCACTCGTTTGGCAGCTAGCGAGTGTTGAAAGCAACCGCTCCCGCTTCATCGTGCTGCTTGGTTTTGGGCCCACGTCCAAAGCTTTCCGTAAACTCCTCCGGGGCCTTGCTGCAGCACCGCAGGCAGGCTCCCGGGTGGACGCTCGTGATGGTCCATCCGTCCACCCTCGGCCTAGAACGGGGACCAAGAGCACGTGCAGGATCCTGCTCTCCAGCCTCTGCTAGGCCCCGTGTCTGTCTGCTCTCGCCCCTGCAGCGGGTGCCGCTGGCTCTCCTGCTGCTCCCCCCGGCACCCGCCTGGCGAGCTGCTGGTGCCAAGGGAGACGGGCCACGCCCAGAGCCAGAAGCGCCAGGCTGTGGAGCGATTGGAGCCCTGCCGCCCTGCATTAATCATTCACTTCTCCACGTGGACTTTGCTGTTTGCTAGTCATGCTGCCAGAGCAGCCAGGCGCCGGGGGAAGGGTCTTGCTACCCGAGAGCCTGGGTGCAGCTACTAAGGGCCTGTCTCTCCACTGGCCGTGCTCCAGCTGCGGTGTGTCCTGTCGCTGCAGGGAGGGGCTGCGGCGGTGAGGGAGACGCTGGAGACGTGAGCTCAGCAGGGCCGGGAGACGGCCAGAATGCTGCTGCGTCCCCTGGCGCTGAGGCTGCTGCAGCCGCTCTCTGCAGCGTGGCACCGCCCTTAGTCGTTCTCAGCGCAGCTCAGCCTGCCGGCTGCCCCGGGACACTTCCCTGCCAGGGCTCCGCGGAGCGGTCTCTTTGGAATCAGCTGGGTCTGGAGCAGGACCCTGCATGAACACGGGCAGACACGCCAGCCCCTGCTGCTTGCTGCCCTCCGAGAGACGGGCGCAAAGAAATCCCGTAGACGAGGGCTCGGAAAAGCCCGGCTGCTGTGTGTGTACCACACACCTAGTGCACGTGGTACCTAGGCCACAGCAACAGTGGGGTCAAGAGCCCTCGGCAGCCAGGGAGTAGAGGCCCCTGTACCCAGGTTCAAATCTGCCCGGGGGCGGTTACATGTGCATTTCCCACCAGACTGCGTCCCGAGGCCACAGCCAGCCCAGGCTGCGCCACCACAGCTGCCTCTGGCCTCCCCATCAGCTGCTTGCACCCGAGGGCACCTTGTCCGGCGAGCAGTGCGACCCGGCCTGCAGCGGGCAGGGAGTGGCTCGTGGCTCTCTGAATGGCTTCCTTGCCCAGGGCGGGGCCTGGCTGCCCCTCGGGCAGCATGCTCAGGAGTCCTGGCCTCGCGCTCTGGAAGCGAGTGATGCGACTGCAAAGAGGGAGATCTGGTTTGCTTTCTGCAATGAATATTGGAAGGGCCTTGGTCGTGCAGTGGGAGCGTCTCGCACGGAGCCGTGAGCCTGGACTGAACCGCGTCGGCGCCAAGGGCCCCACAGCCACAGGGGCTCTGCTGGTTGATGCAGTTGGGGGTTCAGGGTTCAACCGGAACAGTCGTCTCTGGTAGCTCTTGGGGCCTAGCCCCATGGCCTGTCCCAACGGGTGGCACGTGCTTTGTGACCGTGCCCTGTGCCGCGGGGGGTCACCCTGCCGACAGCCTCCTCTGGAAACGGGCAGGCCCACCCGTTGGCTGGCGTTTGGACTCAGTGCTGAGGAGGGATCCAGACTCCTGTAGTTTCAAAGGGCGATGCGTGGGGGCTGTTTGGGAGCTGCCCAACGTCTGCGTGACCAGCCGTGGGTAGCGAGGCCCTGCGGGCGTGCCTGGTGTTCCCAGCGCCATCCACGCTTGGCCGCCGGTCGTTGGGGTCTGGTAGGCAGCTCTGTGCCGTGCTCCCTAGATAGACGCCCGTCGCGCAGGCTGAGGAGTAATTTTCACAGGTGCCACTTGATGAATGTTGGTACGTGGTGTCGGGCCGGCTCCCGGCCCCCAAGCGGGAGGGCCTTGAATGGAAGGGGTGGGGCTGGGGCTAGGGGGGGGCAGTTTGTGCGTGGTGGGCGCGGAGACGGGCGAGTGTGGCGCACGGGGGTGCTCGTGACAGAGCGAGGGCTGGCCATTGCAGCGTGCGGATCCGCAAGAGGCCACGCTTTGCCCCTGGCAACAGGGCTGCTGCCTGCTGCGGACCAAGCACTGAAACCTCAGGAGCAGCCGGCCTCTTCAGACAGGCTCCCCTGAGTGCTGGAGCAGCCCCCGGCCTGCAGAGATGGGGCACGAGGGCAGGAGACCAGCCTGTCTGTGCATGCGCACCCTGGGCCAGGCTGTGCTCGCCGAGGGCAGCAGCCCCGAGGGGCAGGGTCTCCCGCCCTGCGCGTGGGATGTGGCCCAGGACCCGCGCCGGCCGGGGCTGGGCTGCTGGGCGCCGTTTAAGGATCTTCTTGTACCCTGGCGAAGGCCCTGCCAGCCTGAGCGTTGCCTCTCCCCAGGGCCAGCTTGAGCCATTCCTGTGCCCTGGGCAGCGGGCGCACGACGCCTGCGTGGCCCCCCGGTGTGCGGCGCCCCTTGCAGCTGCCACCAGGTGCCCCATAGGTTAGCCCCCCCAATCCAGCCCTGCCTCTCCCCTCGTGCTGACACTGCCGGGGGAGCCGCAGGAGCGACGCTGCGAGCTGGAGCCGCGGGCGGGCGGCGGGATTCGCTCCCCACCGTGTCCCTTCAGCACAGCCGGCAGGGGAGTCCCCAGCACCGGGCTCCTGGCAGGGGAGCCGAGCCTCTGAGCCGGCCCCTGCTCTGGTGGTGAGACGTGCTGACCAGCTCTGTGCTCAGGCTGTGCACTTGCACGGTGGCCTGGGCGGCGGCTGCCCCCTCGTGCACCGGATCCTTCGTGCGTCAAGGCGCCAGGGCAGGATGCTGCCTCGTGCCGCCATCCTGACAGTTGCCTGGCACAGCAGCCGGTTGCGGCTGATGCTTGGGGCGGCATCACACAAGGATGCCCCCGGCTGCTGAGAGCAGAGCAGCACCGTGGTGCGATCCCAGCGCTCGCAGGGTGGCAAAGCGCCATCCCTCGGGCTCTGCGTGCGGTGCCCGGGCGCAGACACGTGCACACCCCTGTGGGGTCGAGCCCTGCAGCCAGCCCCGTGTCTGCAGCTCCCACGCGTGTTCCCAGACCAGGCCAGGCTCCAGAGTCCAGACAAGGGCAGCACGTTTGCACCCAGATCTGCCTCCTCACGCACTGCGGGAACCGAGCGCAATGCACACGATCCAGCTGGGCGATGGAGCATGGCAGGGCCCCCCGAGGCCCATCCCTACGCTGGCGGGGAGTGTGTGGAGTGCCAGCTGCTCCTCAGGGCTCGCGGGAGCAGAGCGCTGGCTCTGGGGCAGGCAGACCATGGCTAGGTGCCAACTTTCCACTTGCACAGAAACCAGCCCCTTGCCCCCCCCTCTGCTACACTCACTCCACCCCGCTCCCTCTTGCCTGCTCTCCCTGCTCTCTGGGCTGGCTCGGGGGCAGGGGTGAGGGCTCCAGGGGCTGGTGGGCCTCGGGATGAGAGGTGCCAAGTGCAGGCGGGGGCCAAGGTGAGTCGATGAGTTGGGATGCCAGAGGGGGAAGGGCTCTGGGGAGGGGCCATGCACGAGGGATTTTGGGGTGCAGCGGGAGGCTCTGGACTGGGACTGAGGGGGTGTGTGAGGGCTCTGGGGAGGGGCCATGCACGAGGGATTTTGGGGTGCAGCGGGAGGCTCTGGACTGGGACTGAGGGGGTGTGTGAGGGCTCTGGGGAGGGGCCATGCACGAGGGATTTTGGGGTGCAGCGGGAGGCTCTGGACTGGGACTGACGGGGTGTGTGGGAGGGCTCTGGGGAGGGGCCATGCACGAGGGATTTTGGGGTGCAGCGGGAGGCTCTGGACTGGGACTGAGGGGGTGTGTGAGGGCTCTGGGGAGGGATGGGGTGGGGATGAGGGATTCGGGATGCAGGAGAGGGCTTTAAACTGGGACCGAGGGCTACGTCTAGACTGCAGACTTCTTGCGCAAGAAGCTTTTGTCAGAAGAGATCTTGTGCAGAAACTTCTTGTGCGAGAGCACGTCCACACTGCAAAAGCACATGGAGAAAGCGATGCACTTTTGCACAAGAGAGCGTCCAGACTGCATGGATGCTCTCCTCCAAGTGAGCTCTGATTGCTGTGCACAGAACGGCCACCAGGGCACCCGTGCTTTTTCCTCTTCCCTGCACACACCCCGCTCTGCAACAGCGCTCCTGGGGAGGAAGGCTCTTCCTCGTGGAACGAGGGAAAACTCCTCTGCGCTCTCAGGGTTTTGTGCAGAAACATGCTCGAGGTGTGGACGCTGCGCAAACTTTCTTTGGAAAAACTCTCTAGTGTAGACAGCCAGGGGTTTGGAGGTGGGAGGAGGACTCGGGCTGGGGCACAGGGCTGGACTGCAAGGGGGCTCGGAGATACTGGCTCTAGGCAGAGCTTACCTCAAGCAGCTCCAGGCAGCAGCAGGTCCCCCCTCTGGCTCCTTCGTGACCGCACGGCCAGTCCGCAGGCACCTCCCCCGCAGCTCCCACTGGCATTCAGGGCAGAGGCAGGCTGTGGAGCCTCCCAGGTGCTCCTACACATAGGAGTTGTGGGGGGCAGGGGGACATGCCAACTACCCCCCTAGAGCAATAGGCTTGCAGGGAGCTACCGCCCCTGCTGTGCTGCCCATCGGACAGTGCTGACCAGAGCCAAAAACCGGACACCTGGGCATCCTGCTCACGCACCAGGCATTGCATGCTGTGGAGCTGGGACCAGATGGCCTTTGCACTCTTGCACCTTCCAGGCACCCTAGCAGGCGCGGTGCGAGGGGAGGCGGCTGTTCTGTGTTCAGGTGCAAGAAATCGAGGGCTCAAGCTGCAGTCGGGGTACAGCAGCATCAGTCACTTTTCAATGGAGCAATGTCCGTTTTCACCACCTGAGGGTCTGGCCTAGACTTTCATCCACTTGTGGGTGTCAAAAGTCAAGCCAGGAAAGTATCCGGTGCAGAATGGAAACGTCCCCAGTAGCTGTGCACTTTCATGTGTGTGTCTGACTGGCAGCTCTGCCCCTGCCCTGCCATTCCTGGGAGCGGAGATGTGCCGCTGTGAATCGTAATAGCACCTTTCACCTCAAGACCTTCAGGTGCTCCACAGACCTAGGTTACGTGTCCCAGCCCTGGGACTCCCCACCCAGTACCTCAGATGTTTGGCATCCTCTGTGCGTGATCCTCGCATCAGACTCCGAAGGGCAGCATGGACCTGGGCAAGCGAGAGGGGATCAGACCCAGCAGGGCAGCACGGACGCGCTGGGGGAGGCAGTAGGGCCTCGCAGGCGCCCTGGGCAAGGGAGAGGGGATCAGACCCAGCAGGGCAGCACGGACGCACTGGGGGAGTCATAGGGCCTCGCAGGCGCCCTGGGCAAGCGAGAGGGGATCAGACCCAGCAGGGCAGCACGGACGCGCTGGGGGAGGCAGTAGGGCCTCGCAGGCGCCCTGGGCAAGCGAGAGGGGATCAGACCCAGCAGGGCAGCACGGACGCGCTGGGGGAGTCATAGGGCCTCGCAGGCGCCCTGGGCAAGGGAGAGGGGATCAGACCCAGCAGGGCAGCACGGACGCGCTGGGGGAGTCATAGGGCCTCGCAGGCGCCCTGGGCAAGGGAGAGGGGATCAGACCCAGCAGGGCAGCACGGACGCGCTGGGGGAGTCATAGGGCCTCGCAGGCGCCCTGGGCAAGGGAGAGGGGATCAGACCCAGCAGGGCAGCACGGACGCACTGGGGGAGTCAGTAGGGCCTCGCAGGCGCCCTGGGCAAGGGAGAGGGGATCAGACCCAGCAGGGCAGCACGGACGCGCTGGGGGAGTCATAGGGCCTCGCAGGCGCCCTGGGCAAGGGAGAGGGGATCAGACCCAGCAGGGCAGCACGGACGCGCTGGGGGAGTCAGTAGGGCCTCGCAGGCGCCCTGGGCAAGGGAGAGGGGATCAGACCCAGCAGGGCAGCACGGACGCGCTGGGGAGTCAGTAGGGCCTCGCAGGCGCCCTGGGCAAGGGAGAGGGGATCAGACCCAGCAGGGCAGCACGGACGCGCTGGGGGAGTCATAGGGCCTCGCAGGCGCCCTGGGCAAGAGAGAGGGGATCAGACCCAGCAGGGCAGCACGGACGCACTGGGGGAGTCATAGGGCCTCGCAGGCGCCCTGGGCAAGGGAGAGGGGATCAGACCCAGCAGGGCAGCACGGACGCGCTGGGGGAGTCAGTAGGGCCTCGCAGGCGCCCTGGGCAAGGGAGAGGGGATCAGACCCAGCAGGGCAGCACGGACGCGCTGGGGAGTCAGTGGGGCCTCGCAGGCGCCCTGGGCAAGGGAGAGGGGATCAGACCCGGCAGGGCAGCACTGATGCGCTGGGGGAGTCAGTAGGGCCTCGCAGGCGCCCTGGGCAAGGGAGAGGGGATCAGACCCGGCAGGGCAGCACGGACGCGCTGGGGGAGTCAGTAGGGCCTCGCAGGCGCCCTGGGCAAGGGAGAGGGGATCAGACCCAGCAGGGCAGCACGGACGCGCTGGGGGAGTCAGTAGGGCCTCGCAGGCGCCCTGGGCAAGGGAGAGGGGATCAGACCCAGCAGGGCAGCACGGACGCGCTGGGGGAGTCATAGGGCCTCGCAGGCGCCCTGGGCAAGGGAGAGGGGATCAGACCCAGCAGGGCAGCACGGACGCGCTGGGGGAGTCATAGGGCCTCGCAGGCGCCCTGGGCAAGGGAGAGGGGATCAGACCCAGCAGGGCAGCACGGACGCACTGGGGGAGTCATAGGGCCTCGCAGGCGCCCTGGGCAAGGGAGAGGGGATCAGACCCAGCAGGGCAGCACGGACGCGCTGGGGGAGGCAGTAGGGCCTCGCAGGCGCCCTGGGCAAGGGAGAGGGGATCAGACCCAGCAGGGCAGCACGGACGCGCTGGGGGAGTCATAGGGCCTCGCAGGCGCCCTGGGCAAGGGAGAGGGGATCAGACCCAGCAGGGCAGCACGGACGCACTGGGGGAGTCATAGGGCCTCGCAGGCGCCCTGGGCAAGGGAGAGGGGATCAGACCCAGCAGGGCAGCACGGACGCGCTGGGGAGTCAGTAGGGCCTCGCAGGCGCCCTGGGCAAGGGAGAGGGGATCAGACCCAGCAGGGCAGCACGGACGCACTGGGGGAGTCATAGGGCCTCGCAGGCGCCCTGGGCAAGGGAGAGGGGATCAGACCCAGCAGGGCAGCACGGACGCACTGGGGGAGTCATAGGGCCTCGCAGGCGCCCTGGGCAAGGGAGAGGGGATCAGACCCAGCAGGGCAGCACGGACGCGCTGGGGGAGTCAGTAGGGCCTCGCAGGCGCCCTGGGCAAGGGAGAGGGGATCAGACCCATCAGGGCAGCACGGACGCGCTGGGGAGTCAGTAGGGCCTCGCAGGCGCCCTGGGCAAGGGAGAGGGGATCAGACCCAGCAGGGCAGCACGGACGCACTGGGGGAGTCATAGGGCCTCGCAGGCGCCCTGGGCAAGGGAGAGGGGATCAGACCCAGCAGGGCAGCACGGACGCGCTGGGGAGTCAGTAGGGCCTCGCAGGCGCCCTGGGCAAGCGAGAGGGGATCAGACCCATCAGGGCAGCACGGACGCGCTGGGGAGTCAGTAGGGCCTCGCAGGCGCCCTGGGCAAGGGAGAGGGGATCAGACCCAGCAGGGCAGCACGGACGCACTGGGGGAGTCATAGGGCCTCGCAGGCGCCCTGGGCAAGGGAGAGGGGATCAGACCCAGCAGGGCAGCACGGACGCACTGGGGGAGTCATAGGGCCTCGCAGGCGCCCTGGGCAAGGGAGAGGGGATCAGACCCAGCAGGGCAGCACGGACGCGCTGGGGGAGTCATAGGGCCTCGCAGGCGCCCTGGGCAAGCGAGAGGGGATCAGACCCAGCAGGGCAGCACGGACGCGCTGGGGAGTCAGTAGGGCCTCGCAGGCGCCCTGGGCAAGGGAGAGGGGATCAGACCCAGCAGGGCAGCACGGACGCGCTGGGGGAGTCATAGGGCCTCGCAGGCGCCCTGGGCAAGGGAGAGGGGATCAGACCCAGCAGGGCAGCACGGACGCGCTGGGGGAGTCAGTAGGGCCTCGCAGGCGCCCTGGGCAAGCGAGAGGGGATCAGACCCAGCAGGGCAGCACGGACGCGCTGGGGGAGTCATAGGGCCTCGCAGGCGCCCTGGGCAAGGGAGAGGGGATCAGACCCAGCAGGGCAGCACGGACGCGCTGGGGGAGTCAGTAGGGCCTCGCAGGCGCCCTGGGCAAGGGAGAGGGGATCAGACCCAGCAGGGCAGCACGGACGCGCTGGGGGAGTCATAGGGCCTCGCAGGCGCCCTGGGCAAGGGAGAGGGGATCAGACCCAGCAGGGCAGCACGGACGCGCTGGGGAGTCAGTGGGGCCTCGCAGGCGCCCTGGGCAAGGGAGAGCAGGACTGGGCCCAGCTCAGCCCCACAACTGCCCCAGGTAAGTGAGAGCAGGATCAGGCCTCGCATGGACCCATGCACAAAAGCAGGGCAGGGCCGAGTGGTGCTGCCCCGCGCCCCAGGCGAGCTGAGCAGCGTGCGCGAGACACACGCTAGTGCACAGTCCCCCACGCACGCGACGCGGCGCTCGCTCCTTTTGAGTCAATAGCTGGAGATTCAGAAGAGCTTCACTCGGACATTCCAGGAGACACCAATATACTCGGCCCAGGCCTAGCTGGGCAAGCCACTGTCCCGGCTGTGTCCTGTGTCACCGTGGAGACGACAGGCCCACTGCTAGAGACCCAGGGATGCCACCCAGCTGGTATTTGAGCAGCTGGGCAGGTTTTCAGGGAGTTGCCAGAAAATAATGTAATCTGCTGGGTTTTAATGTGGGCCTGAAGACTTGCATCACTGCCCCAACACACCGGGCCAGCTAATGATCAAAGCACCTGTGCTCAGCGAGCCGTGCTGCCGTGTCCCTGCTACCACTGGGGATGCCATACGAGATCAGAGCTGGGGGAAACGCAGCAGCCGTCGGCCTGTCCACTCACAAGCACTTGCAGTGGGGGTGGCAGAGTTGACTCGTGGTTGGGGCTATGGCCGCCTTGCCCTGGCTTTTTGATTGCTTTGTTGCATTTCAAAGATGGTAACCCATTCTGCATATGCACAAAGGGAAGAGGAGGCTACCTGGGTGTGTTTCTGTGACAGCGCGTGGGGGTCCCCCGCCTCCTGCACCCCCGTAATGGCACGGACAGACTCCGCCAGCCAGTAGAACAGAGGGAGTTTATTGCTTCTCCAGGATACAGCACAGCACAGATGGAATCTGGTTCCAGGGCAGGCCTAGGATGCCTCAGCCCCCTTGAGATGGGGGAGCCTGGGCCCCTAAATCCCAGCCTGTTGCTGAGGCTGCTTCCTCCATGATCCCCTGACAGAAACTAACTCCCTCTCCTCCAGCCCTGCCCCCAGCCAGGGGCGGCATCCACCTTCCTTTGTTCCTCTCCCTGGGGGGTAGCTGGTCAGACAGGTTGAGAGACCCTCTTTGCATAGTATCCGAGGGGTAGCCGTGTTAGTCTGAATCTGCAAAAGCGACGAGGAGTCCTGTGGCACCTTATAGACTAACTGAAGTGTAGGAGCATAAGCTTTCGTGGGCAAAGACCCACTTCGTCAGATGCATCTGACGAAGTGGGTCTTTGCCCACGAAAGCTTATGCTCCTACACTTCAGTTAGTCTATAAGGTGCCACAGGACTCCTCGCCTCTTTGCATAATGACTCACCCCCTGCCCTGCTGGGCCGTGCTGCAGCCAGCAGCCAGCAGCCAGTGGGGGTCACTCACAGCCCACTGCCCAGCACAGCAACCAGCAAGGTACCCCCACTACGTCACAGTTTCCATATGTGAACGCTTGACGGTCAAAAAATTATAGGTTTGCCCAAAAAGGAGCAGGATTTGATCAAAAGTACACTCACGAATTTAAACCACACTAGCCAAATTTGTGGCCCTGCATTGTCCTAGTAGCAGGCAAGACTTTTTAAAAATGTGTGCTGTGCTGCCGGGAGCTGTACTGTGGGCCTCGGGAAAAGATGTGACTTGTTATCTGGGAAGTGAACTGAACGGTGTAACTAGCAGAGCAGTGTCTGCACGGGCAGGAATTCCTTCTGTACCAGCGGGGAAACCCCTCACTCCAAGTATGTATTTCATCATTCTGAATACTGTTAACTGACAGTAACGTAGCGTTATGTAAGAACCCTCTTCCCGGCACTTGTTGGCTGGCAGGACAGTGATTTTCTCCCAGCACTTTCTCACAAAGTCTGGTTTCCATGTTCTTTCAGAACTTTCATTGTTTTATGAATTACTTTTGCATTAGGTCCTAGATTTGTCTGTTTTCTGCACAGTTCTCAGTGCGTCCTGATGACGATGAACTATTGATTAATGTAGCTGACCCCTTTATCCAAGGCAAGAGGTGGGTTAAAACACGTGACATACCAGGTCCACCAACGAGGGACGGCAAAGCCACGGAGCCAGAGACCCTTTACAACTCCACCAGAGTACTGCCACAGCACACGCCAGGCAGCTGTGAGCGCTGTGGGGTGGGGACGGCACTGAGGGCTGGCTGCCCCAAGCCCGCCCCTTCCACGAATAACGGGCCAGCCCCGCTCGCCCAAGGGCCTAGCAAGGCTCTCACCCCATGGTGACAGTTACACAGACACAAACCCACACCTTACATCACATACAGAAGTATTTGTGCTCGGTGAGAATGCGGCAGCACTCACTGGATTAAGAAGCTGTGCTATCGGATGTTGCCAAAACCCAGCTGTGAGAGTCCCTGTCTCGAGCAGACCTGGCACACCACTTGTGATTGTGTTATCCACCAAAACTCAACTGCCACACTAGGGACACAGACAGTTACCCGGTTCCTAGGGCTCAAGGTGTAACCCTGTTCATATGCAGAGCCGCCCTGGCCAGTTCATAGGGCTCGGGGCATCTCCCTGCAGGTTTGCACAGTCTTTTGCCAGTGAAAGAGCCTCACTCCGAACAGCCTTACTCTGTTTATGATCATTGCCAAGCAAGCAGCGTGTCACGCTAAGCCCGCAGCCCCATGCTTAGCAACCTGATGAAGGCAGGCAGACTTCCCGCGGGCCAGGCAGGCCAGTCTCACGGGATTCTAGCTGCTGCCTGTAACAGTTGTGCAGAGGAGCCTGCAGCGCTGGTCTTAGGCTGTCTTTTGGAGGCGAGTTCTTCAGCCACGTCTTTCTGTTCGGCTGGTTTCCTCCTTGGGCCCAGTTTATAGAGCGACATTTGAGGGCCACGTGGCTAGACCGTAACCAATTACTTTACAAAAACTTTACTAACCAATTATAACCTAGTGTGACAATTACCTAGCCAGTCCCATCCCACCACCTTCGCTTATTCACACCTAGAAGAACGGGGGCCGGGAGCGCACACAATCTACGAGCCTGCCCCAGGCTCTGGAGTGTCGCTCTCCGGCCAAGACCCACGTCAGGAAGTGGCTCTGTTTTCTTTGGGGTTTTTGTGCTTGGCCCCTGACTGATTGTTCTGTGGGTCAGCGCCCCCCCCGTTCCCCGCCCCTGTTTCTCTTTAACCCTCCTGAGATCTGTTTCCTTATCTGGTGATAGTGGGGGCAGCCTGTTGTAATGCGATGTCCATGGAATGCGAGGGGAGACGCCCTGCTTCAGGGCTGCTGCTCTCCAGTCTGGCTGCAGGTGAAGGCCTTGGCCCTCCCATAGGCTCCGGGAGAAGGCTGTGCGCCCTAAGCCACTGGCCTTGCCTCTCATTCTGAGCTCTCCCGTGAGGACAACGCGCCCTGGCATTGTCAGGTGCAGCAGGGCCACAGGAATCCCCCCCCAGCAAGGGCAGGATCGGGCCCCTCAGCGACGCACGGACACCGGGGGCTGAGTCGAGCCAGCAGGACTGGGCGGGAGGGAGATGACGACCACGCAGCAGGTAGGGCTCAGCGGGCCGGCTGCCTACGCTGGGGGCAGGACCCGGGGGAGGGAGCCGTTTGCAGCCGGGATCGAAGCGGTGTCGCACCGGGGTGGGCGCGGCGAGGTGTGAAGGGTCCATGTGCGCGGCGGGCGCAGGGACCCCCTGGCCCCAGCCAGCCCCGCACCTGCCCCGCACGGCCGAGGGGAGCGGCCCCGGGGTGCGTGCGCTGCGGGAGCCGAGACTTTGGCCAGGTGCGGGCCCGGCTCCTCCCACCGCCTCACTGCGCAAGGCGGCGGCTCCCTGCGGACCGGCTGCCGGCGCACAAAGGGTCCGGGAGCCGCGCCCAGGCCGGGGATCCCCGCGCCTCCCCGGCCCGCCCCGCGCTCCTGCCTGCTGCGGCCGCCGGGCTGAGCAGCGAGCGGGGCAGACGCCGCAGAGGGAGCCGGGCGGCTCTGCCCGGCCGCCGCAGAGGTAGGGCCCCGCCGCCGGGAGGGGGACGCACCTGCCGATGCCGGAGCCGCTGCTGCGCTTCCTCGCCCACTGGCGCTCGGCGCGGGGTCTCGGACGCGCAGCGGCTGCGCTGGCGCCGGGGCGGGGAGAGCGGGGCCAGGCTCGGGGGCGAAGGCAAAACGTGCCGCGCTCTCCAGTCACCGGCGCCGGGCCCCGGGGCAGCGGCCCCTGCGCGGCGCGGGGAGGAGCGGAGCCGTCGGGCGCGGAGGGGCTGTGCCCCGGCTCGGCTGCAGGCTGGCAGGGCTCCGGGCAGCGCTTCGGGGATCTCCCCTCCCCCAGTCGGGGCAGGGCTCCCTGGTCCGGGCCTGCAGGGGCAGCGCCTGGGAGTAGTGGCTGGGGCCTGGGCTCCCACCCCCGGAGCTGTCCTTGTCTGCAGGGACCAAGTGGCCCGCCAGCGCCGGCTCCCCGCATGGGGCTGCGCGCTCCCACCCCCGCCTGGCACCCCCCGAAGCAACTGGCCCCACCCCACCCCCTTCGGTAGCCACTGCCTTGCTGGGGTTGGGGTTGGGAAGGTCTGAGTGGCTTGTCCCTTGGGGTCCCTTGGGGGAGGGAAGCTGCTTTGGAAATGGGGTGGTCTCGGGCGAGGTTCTGTAGGGCCTGGGACCGTCGCCCTGCCTTGGGTCGTGAGACCCCCTCTTGGTGCTGGCGAAAGCTGCTCCCTATAGCACCAGGAGGGGGTGCTGGACAGGCGGGTGCTCTGTGACTGGGGGGCCTGTTTCCGCTCCTCCCTTGTCACGTATCCGGGCAGAGTTCCTCTGGGCGGCTCCACTGGCTCCATCCGCAGCTTCGAGGAGCAGCGGGCGCTGCCTGGGGCTCCCAGCTCGGCGGCCCCGTCCGGTTCCCTCGTTCTAAGCCTTTGACCTGCACCCTAGACCCTGTTTTATATTAATTGTCCCAAGGAATCAGTTGAGCCCCAGGTCCAGTCGTCCCTCCTGCAAGGCGGGGGGAGGGGCTTTTAGAAGTGGGCGGGCTGACGCCGGCCTGCTCCTGGGATTTCAAATGGTGCCTTGGATCGCCCTTAGCGTGTGCAATGCAAGGAGGCCGTCAGCCTGGGACACGCCTGTGCTGAGCCCCCACGCTGCGGGAAGTGTCTGCTGCCCCCCAGAGGCGGGGACTGACTGGGGCATCCCCCGAATGCCACTTCCCACTCACCACCTGCTGATTACTCTGGGGCGCCCATGCCCTGGTTCTTGGTTGAGCGCTGCATGTATGGGTCTAGGCTGAGTGAGCAGCGCAGCACCACAGGCCTCCCCTCGCTGTGCACGTGTCCAGTGACGGTCTGGGACACGTGGGTGGACAGGTGTGTGTGCGCACTAACGACACGCTTGCTCTCCCGGTCGGGGTGAAGGCCGATGCTCTCGGGCGTGCGTGGCCCGGCGTGCGTGTGGGAGGAGAGCTGTGTGGGACGCGTGTGGGAGGAGAGCTGTGTGGGACGCGTGTGGGAGGAGAGCTGTGTGGGACGTGTGTGGGTGGACAGGTGTGTGCACACTAACGACACGCTTGCTCTCCCGGTCGGGGTGAAGGCCGATGCTCTCAGGCGGGCGTGGCCCGGCGTGCGCGTGCGGAGTGCGGTACCTGCACTAGCATTTCAGCCCTGGACTCCAGACTCGGGGCGGGCTCCCAGGGACATACCCTGCAGGCTGCTGCTCACCCACGGGGTGGATGGAGGAGCTGCGGAGAGCCGTGGCTCGGGCCGCCGGATCGGACTGCGTGTAGCACAGTATTCTTGCGTGGCAGGTCCCAGTCATGCAGCTGGCCCTTGGCCCCGGGGCCTGCTGCTCCTGGGCCCTGTCTTGCTTTGGGGGGGACTCCAGCCTCAGGCTCTCTAGGGTGTTCAGGTGGGTCTCGGGAAGCAGAGCGATGGGCTGCCCCACCGGTCCCAGCTGCGAGCCAGCTGTTACCTGTCTGGGGCCGGGCCAGCCACTGCTGTTACCCACGTGGATTTCTGGCCCAGGTTTGGCTCAGTGACCGTGGCTCAGTGCGGGTCACCCCCCAAGGAGCTGTACCGGCCTGGGAGTATAGCTCACCCCATGGCTTGTGGGAGGCAGAGGCACGGGGTGAGCAGCCGACTGGCCCAGGGCAGTGCAGCAGCTGTGCGGGCACGAAGTCCAGGCAGAGCTTGAAGGATGCGAGGGGCAAGCTGGGCTCAGGCTGCCCCCCAGGCTGGCGGTGAGCACCTTCCCGCACTGTGTAGTTAACCCCAGAGCCCCTTGTGGGTTCCAGCCAGTCCGGCCTCCCAGGTGCTGCCTGTTGGGTGCCGCTTGCTGCTGTTTCTCATAGGAGGGAGCCACTTGCTGGCAGTTTGGAATCCAGCTCAGAGCTGCCTGGTGACACGTGTGGAGGCAGGAGACCTGGTGTCTAACTCAGTCCCCCTGAGTGAGGGCAGGCGCCCCCCCCAGCTGTTCTAAGGGCTCCGGTGCAGTAGCAGCTCGTGCTGCCTGCTGAGCAGTGCTGCGCGCCACGGAGATGACGAGCGGAGCTGGGTGATATTGACAAGTGCTGTAGTCAGGACAAGGGCGTTCCTGCCTGCGGCAGAGCGTGCTGGCAGGAGGAGGGGGGACTTATCGAACGCTCTTGGGCCCGGGCAGCAGGGCCACATGCGGCCCGAGGGAGTTGGCCCTGCCACAGTTTGAACCAGCGGCTCCAGGGACTCTGCGTGCCCTCCCCAGTGCTTGGAACACTAAGCAGTCCCCTGTGGCATACCTAGAGACATGCGCCTGCTGCTGGTGCACCCTGGGCTGGAAGGAGCCTGGCCTGGCAAGTGCTGCTAGCAGCTGTTCGAGGCGCCAGGCCCTGCCGTGGTGGCAGGCGTGAGGGTGCTCGGCACGGTGCAGGATCAGGCTCCTGGGGCCGTTCTGGGTGGGGGGTGCCTGGCGGGGCTGGGCTTTGCCACACTCCGTTCCCAGGGCAAGGTTAGCTCTTGGAAGGCTCCAGGCATCTGTGGAAGATCTCAGCCCTGGGTGTCTGGAGGCAGGGTTGGGTGGCAAGAGTAAAGACTCCTGCATTGTCTGTGGAGGGAGTGGTCGCTCTGTCCCTTACCAGGCCGTGCTCTTCGGGGTTCTTCCTCCGGGTAATTTCAAGTAACCTTTTATTGTAGCCCTCTCCGGACCTAATCCAGTTCGCCCCTGCGAGCCCTTGGGCTTCACGAGAGCTGCAGGAGCACAAGGGTGGGCAGAATATTGCCCGTGGGTTTCCGGCAGACCTAGGAAGGGTTCCGGCTGCCGCCGTTGTTCCATCCGTAGCCCTGTAGCGATGGTTTGGAGGCACAGGGAGGGGATGTACTTTAACCCAGTTCCGGGTTATTTGCAACAGGCTCACTCAGCAAGTTAACATGATTGGAGAACACGCTCCAGATCCATTGATGGAAGTCATTTGAAATTCATCCCGGCCAGGAGGATGTACCAGCAACTGTCCCCCCGCCCGTGCAAAGAGCTGCTGTGCCACCCCCCCCCCCCCGAAATCCCTGGAAAGGCCCCGGGCCCAGCCGTCTGTGTGCACAAACCCTCTGCTCCCGCTAGTTGAGCCATTCGTCTGTCTACACTGTGGCCCCAGCCTGGATCCAGAGCTGGGTGTGCCAGTGCTGTGTGTGTGGGGACTGCAGGCCAGATGCAGCTGCAGTGCGAGCATAGTGCGTCCTGATGCTGCTTCCTAGTTACGTGGACTCGGAGATGGTGCCCCCGCCCCTAGTCGAGGTGCATTCGAGAGCCCCAAGGCTTCCCAGCTGCCTGCCTGTGTCACTGTGCTGAGGGACGCCCCAGTGGGACCTGGCGCTGAGCACAGCTGGTCAGAAGCATGGACACGCGTCTCATAACACGTCCACCTCCAGAACTGGAGGAGTTGCTCCTTTGACCTGCTGCGTCACTGAGCTGCCGGCTTGGGCTCTCAGCTCACCTGCGCTGCAGAGCTGCCGTGGGGCGGAGCTCAGGAAAGAGCCCCCACAGCAGCCTGATCTCTTCCCTGAGGAGCCAAGTTCTGGGAGAGCTGGAGCCACAGGGTGTTGGCTGGCGTTGCTGGATGGTGTGTTTGGCAGTCGGTGCAGCGGGCAAGGTGAACCTGGGGAGGGCTTGCTGGGGCTCAGGCACCATTGTGCCATGGGGCACCCACAAGGCTGTGCTTCCTGCTTACTCAGCGAGCTCCTTGGGATAGACGTCCATGTTAGGCTGGCGGCCAGCCGGCACAGTGATTGGCGCAACTGAAATGTGGAGGCAGAAATTGATCTATTTGTTTTTTGGACTCTGTTGTAGTGTTGGCCTTCACACTATCCTCTGGCAAGGAGTTCCACAGGTTGGCTGTGTGTTGTGTGACAAACTTCCTTTTGTTTGCTTTAAACCTGCTGCCTATGAATTTCATTTGACTCTTTATTGTTGTATTTATGAGAAGGAGTAAGCAACACTTCCTCATTCACTTTCTCCAGGCCAGCCATGATTTTATAGACCTTTATCATATCACCCCATAGTCATCTCTTTTCGAGCTGAAAAGGCCACTTTTATTCTCTCCCCATACAAAAGCCATTCCATGCCCCTAATCGTTCTTGTTTCCCTTTTCTGACCATTTCCACTGCTAATATCTTGTTTGCAGATGGGGAGCCACAGCTGCACGCAGTTTGAGGAGTGGGCGTACTATGGGTGTATGCTGGGGGATGCGCTGTTTTCTGTGTTGTGTTTATCCCTTTCGTAATTCTGCCCAGCATAGGGATGAGAATGTTGAACTGGTTGGGGCGGGAGCAGGCAGGGTGCTTCTCCAGCCCCTCCCCCCCCCAACTCCCTTAATCTGTTCACCAGTTAACCAATGAAATGGGGTTTTACATCCTCAGCGGAACGTGCTGTTCCCTTTTGGACTGCTGTTGCTCATGGAGTAAGTGTTTTCATCAACCACCCGCAGTGCCTGCAAGATCTGTGTCTTGAGCGGTAACAGCGAATTTACCCCCATCGCGGGGGTCACGGTTTTCAATGTGTGTTACTTTGCATTGATCACCACTGAACCTCATCTGGAAGAAAGTGCTACAGTGGGGCTGCCGAGGCGTTTCCCTGCTGTGCAGAGGCTGGGAGTGAGCAGCAGGGGATGGATCACTTGCAGGTTGCCTGTCACTCCCTCTGGGGCACCTGGCATTGGCCGCTGTCCAGAGGCAAGTGGCTGGGCTAGATGGGCCTTTGGTCTGACCCAGTTCTCAGGGATCCTTGTCCCCAAGTGCAGGAAGCTGGCAGTCTTGGCAAAGGCCAGGCAGCTTTCCATATGCTGCGCCAGGAGATGTGGTGAGGGGCTGACGCTGAGCCATGGAGTGAGGGGCGGGGCAGGAACAGTTGTGCGGTCCTGAACAGAGTCCGAAGAATTCATAGTAAGTAAGCGGAGACGCTCCCTGCGCCGCGGTCCCTTGGCGTGTTCGGGGGCGAAGTCTGGCCTGTGCTGCAGCAGTGTAATGCAGGTGCCTTGGTGGCCTTGCAGAGCGTGACAGTCTCCTTCTTGCAGGACAGTGTGTGTGTGGCGGGGGGCGGCTGCGCAGCCCTGAGATGAAGGGGAAAGACGGGGCCTGCTTAACGCCGCGTGGAACCTCGGTAAGGGTGTTAAAATGCGGCTAATCGCCTACTCGATGGACTAGTCAGTAGGCGCGTCCGCATTGCCCCTTCGCCATGTGCGAAACCCCAGCGGGGCTCTTGCGCATTTCAAAGCCACGGAGCCGGGGTGAGTGGGGGACTGTCCGTGCTAGGGGCTCCCCTGCCCCTTTAATCGCAGAGGCAGCCGTGTCAAACGGGCAGGGCCAGCACAGCTGATCAGCTGCATGGCCGCTGTCCCTTGGAAGCTGCCACCTCCACGCGATTCAAAGGGGCGGCAGGGGAGCCCGGGCTCTGCTGAGCACTCCCCAGCCGCCCCCAAGCTCTCTGCCAACCGGGATCAGCTGGGGAGCCCCCAGGTTCCACGTGGCACTTCCCTGGAACCCAGAAACGCGGAGGGGATTCCCCAGCTGCCCCCGGGCTCCAGGGCTGCCCCTTTGAATCCCCGCAGAGCCGGTGTTTAAAGGGGCAGCCCTGCACAGCTGATCCCGGGCTCCAGGGCTGCCCCTTTGAATCCCCGCAGAGCCGGTGTTTAAAGGGGCAGCCCTGCACAGCTGATCCCGGGCTCCAGGGCTGCCCCTTTGAATCCCCACAGAGCCGGTGTTTAAAGGGGCAGCCCTGCACAGCTGATCCCGGGCTCCAGGGCTGCCCCTTTGAATCCCCGCAGAGCCGGTGTTTAAAGGGGCAGCCCTGCACAGCTGATCCCGGGCTCCAGGGCTGCCCCTTTGAATCCCCACAGAGCCGGTGTTTAAAGGGGCAGCCCTGCACAGCTGATCCCGGGCTCCGCTGTGCAGGTGCCGCCTTGGGGTTTCACAGGAAATCGACGAGTCCTTTGCACCCTTGGCTCTTGGTGCCCGGCAGCGAGCCCAGCGGCTTTCAGGCCTGCTAGGTGGCTGATGGGCAGGAATTCTCCGTCGCGGCTTCCCTCGTGTTCCCTGCTCAGCACCCTCCAGGCAGCGCGGGGCAGCGCCGCACTCTGGAGTCTGGGTGGGGGGTGGGGGCCACGAGCCGCGGCGATGGTCCCAGGGAGCGCCGGCGCTCAGTGACCTTAAAGCCAACTGGTTCCAAGACCGCTTGTGGCTCAAGAGCTTGGCTGCCATTGGGCCCCAAGGGGAGTGCGCGGCGCTGGGCTCCAGCCCTGCTGAACATCTGTGAGGCGAGCTGATGCCGGGAGAATCCGCGTCCTGCTTCGGGGTGCAGACTGTCCCTGTCGTGGGGCCAGGAGGGCGTTCCACACCCTGCCCGTCCTGCTTCGTGGGCAGGGAGACTTACTGCTGGGGCTGCTCAGCGATCCCTCCCCGAGGGTGTCGGGCAGGCGGGTGCGGAGTCGGTGTGACCCTTTTGCCCCATGCCGAGGAGGAAGACGTGGGGCTAGGCAGTGACGGGGCTCTGCTCCGACGGCGGCTGTCTCTAGTGTCCGCCTGCTGCAGCGCCTTTGCTCCTGGGCCAGGCACGAAGCGCAGCCGTGGGGTGTGTTGGGCGCAGGGTGTGCGGGAGGTGCCTGGGCGGGGGTCTCGTGGCGCCGGAAGGGTTAGCGAGTGTTGCAAACAGAAGGAGAGTGGCACGGGGAATGCCATGGCCACAGCAGATGGTGCCCAGCTGGTTCTCTGCCCTGAAGGCCCCTGTGTGCGCCAATCACGTGTACCCTCTCCACAGCCCTTGGCAGCAGGAACTAACCCGTCCTTGGAGTTCAGCTGCAGAGACGGGGCTGCCTGTGGTCACCCAACGAGCCCGGCTCATTGGCTGTGTAGCACTGTCCTGCCAAAGGGGAAGGCTTCTCCCGGAGTAGCCCTGGTGTTCGGGACAACTGGCCCAATTGGCTGCGTGTGTTGCGCTGAAGGAGCTCAGTTCTGGGCTTACGCTCCCCCCCCTCCCCCCCCGAAAGACACAGCTGAGAGTTTCTCGCATACCTGGCTAGGACCAAGTACCACAGAACATGATAAGAGAGGAAATTGAGCTGAAACTTCCAGGCTTTATTATATGGTATCCCTGAACCCTCATGCAAAGTCCATGGAAACTGATTAGATAGCTGCCCGGGAGGCAGTAGGGGCTGTGCAGCCCCACTGAACTGCGCGGGACCCTGGGGGTGAAGCGGAGGGAGCCTCTGGCTGGGTTTTATGACAGGCAAAGCAAGCCAGCTAGATAACGTTAATATCCCTGAAACTCAAACACAGGGCCAGCCCTTTCACCGCCGCTCAGTGCAATCTGGGGGGTGGATTGCAGAACCGGGGTCATGGGCCTGGGTTGGAAGCCGGGATAACGGCCTGTTCTGCAGCACTGTTGCTGTCCGATTCCAGACAGGCGGCTGCGCAGAGGCCCTTACAGTCCACTGGGGACATCACGCAGCTAGAGACTAGAACAGAGACCCAGTGGGGAGGGAGTTGGGAAAAGAAGGGGAGCCTGAACCCCAGCAACACATGGAAAGGGCTGGATCTCTGGCTCCAGGCCTGCTGTTAATACCCACGGGATGGAGCTCCCTTGCAGCCAGTTTGGAGACTCCAGCCCGTTGCTTTTAGACAGACAGACAGGGCTTCTGCACAGCTTCTAACGCATGTGACGTAGTGGGGGGGTACCTTGCTGCACAGCCCAGCAGGGCAGGGGATGAGTCATTATCCAAGGGGGCTCCGAACCTGTCCGACCAGTTATCTCCCAGGGAGCGGAACAATGGGAAGAAGGGGAGTGGAGCCCTGGCTGGGGGCAGGGCTGGAAGTGCGGGAGTTCGTTTCTGTCTGGGAGCATGGCGGAGACAGCCTAGGGGAAGGGGCTGGGACTTAGGGGCCCAGGCTCCCCCATCTCAAGGGGGGCTGAGGCACCTTAGGCCTTCCCTGTAACCAGATGACATCTGTGCTGTGCTGTATCCTGGAGAAGCAATAAACTCCCCTGTTCTACTGGCTGGGGGAGTCTGTCTGTGCCATTACGGGGGTGCAGGAGACGGGGGACCCCAACGCGCCGTCACACGTGGGACTGATGAAGTGGGCTGCAGCACACTACAGCTTGTGCCCAAATAGCTGTGTGGGGTCGGTAAGGTGCTGTTACACTCACACGCCTACCCCTCGGAAATGCATCACACGATCGCTCCGCTCCAGTCACCTCTTGGACCACGTGTGTTTCTCCTCGGGCTAAATCAAGAATCCCCCCTCCCCCGTGTGTCCCGGGGCTAGCTGCTCCAAGAGGCTAATGATGCTTTCTCTCTCGTTCCATCCTCTGATGATACGGCCCCATCGCTAGGAGAGTAGCTGACCTCCTCCATTAGTACTGGGCTTTCTGTTTCTGTAGCATCGTTACTTCCCCTGAGCACTTCACTGCCGCTGTCTCTGTCTGGGCGCACCCCTGCCTGCGAGGAGGCCGGGTGTTTCTGTGGCATTAAGTGCGCCCAGGCCAGGCTAGAGATTTGCTCCCTAGTCGCGGTAGCTGTGGACCCTTTGCTGCTGTCCCTAAGGACGGTGATGGTAATGTGCAGCATAGACGCCTGGGCTTAGCTGGGCTCTTTCTGACCTGCTCACAGTGACTGAGGGCTCTTCTGTGAGGCTGTGGATTAGCATGAGATCACTGTACAGGCAATTAGCAAGTGCAATCAATTGCTCATTGGCGCTCCACCTCCTCCACGTTTTGCTGTTCGTATCCTCCCTGCTACTCTCCTCTCTAAAGCAGAGACCGTTCAACGGGAAGAGCCAAAGGCTTCGTGGTCTGTGCTGTGAGCACAGCATTTCTGTGAACTCTGATCTCATCCCTGACCTCTGAGCGTGACAGCTCAGCCGATCCAGCGCAAGCAAATGGAACGGGGCCAGTTTCACCCTGGCTGGAACGAATGGGGCAAGGTGCCCTCTCGGTTCCGCAGGGTAAAACCAGACTGATGGTTGATGGCGGGCGTTCACGTTGCTGAGCCCCAGCAGAGAGTGAATTTGTTCCTCTTGTAAGGAAGAAAGGTTGGTTGGGATTCTCCTGGGGCCTAGGAGGTCACACCACTGCGGTTCTCAGGCAACAGGCTGTCGGGCTGTGCAGTCAGCCTGCTTTAGCCCTGCTGCCCCGCTGGGCTGTTAGCCTGAAATCCCTCAGTCGGGGCGATCGAATCTGAGAGGCATGGCAACCCCCCCCCCCTCGCTGTGGAGAGAGCAATGTACCAGACCCCCCACGTCCCGCGAGCCACGCCGCTTCAGGTGGAACACGTGGCACCAATTTCTTGGCAACAGAAGAATAGACGGTTGCACCGGTTCTGCTGAATGGTGCGTCGCAAAGCAGGTTAACGCACCAATACAACAAAATGGCAGTCTGAGCTCTCGAGCCCGGAGCGGGTTTGAATCGAGAGCGTCTCACCCGTAGCTGCTACACGCGGTCCCCACGCCTCCTCCACAGCAGGCTGCTCTTGCTGCCTGAGACCTCTCTCCGCTCACTCTTCGGCCCTCGGTGTTTCCGGGGGGGCCCGGTGGTGATTCACTTCCCCCTTTTCATATTTTCCTGTGTGACGGGACTTTTGTTTCTAGCCAAGCTCCCCCTGGTTTGTGGGAAAATACAGGCGTTAAAATGGGGTCTGGGGTCACCTCAAGTCACATGCCTTGATCAGTCGTGGGAGCCATTATCCACACCCTGGCTGAAGCAGCCGCAGGTGAGGGTTAGGGGTGTAACTAACGGGCGGGTGTGTAACTGCTGGTTTTAGCGGTTACCCATTTTATGTGGGGGTGGGAGGAGGCAGGAGCCAGTCAAGAGGCAGCAGCATGAGGGGAGATGTGCACGGGGAGTCGGCTTGAACGCTGCTTCCTTTGTGTGCTGTCTCCCACCTACGCCCCCCCCAGCACCATCTCCTGCTCCTCCCCCACCCCCTGCCTCCGTGGGAGGCAGCAAGGGGGGAGTAGGCAGCTCCATGGAACTGACAGGCAGACAGCTGGCTTGAAAGCTGCTTCCCTGCGTGTCTCAGCTCCGGCCCATCTTCCCTTCGCTGCTGCCTCTGATACAGAGGCGGCAATGGAGGGGCGAGGAGCAGCTGGCTCCATAGGAGTCGAGCCAGTATGCGACGGGAGTCTGCTTGAAAGCCAACTTACTGCACGTACTGGCTCCCGCCTGCCCCCCGCCCCTCCACACTGCTGCCTCTGTGGGCCTGGCTCCCGCCTGCCCCCCGCCCCTCCACACTGCTGCCTCTGTGGGCCTGGCTCCCGCCTGCCCCCCGCGCCTCCACACTGCTGCCTCTGTGGGCCTGGCTCCCGCCTGCCCCCCGCCCCTCCACACTGCTGCCTCCATGGGCCTGGCTCCCGCCTGGCCCCCGCCCCTCCACACTGCTGCCTCCGTGGGCCTGGCTCCCGCCTGCCCCCCGCCCCTCCACGCTGCTGCCTCCGTGGGCCTGGCTCCCGCCTGCCCCCCGCCCCTCCACACTGCTGCCTCTGTGGGCCTGGCTCCCGCCTGGCCCCCGCCCCTCCACGCTGCTGCCTCTGTGGGCCTGGCTCCCGCCTGCCCCCCGCCCCTCCACACTGCTGCCTCTGTGGGCCTGGCTCCCGCCTGCCCCCCGCCCCTCCACACTGCTGCCTCTGTGGGCCTGGCTCCCGCCTGCCCCCCGCCCCTCCACACTGCTGCCTCTGTGGGCCTGGCTCCCGCCTGCCCCCCGCCCCTCCACACTGCTGCCTCTGTGGGCCTGGCTCCCGCCTGCCCCCCCGCCCCTCCACACTGCTGCCTCTGTGGGCCTGGCTCCCGCCTGCCCCCCGCCCCTCCACGCTGCTGCCTCTGTGGGCCTGGCTCCCGCCTGCTCCCCGCCCCTCCACGCTGCTGCCTCTGTGGGCCTGGCTCCCGCCTGCCCCCCGCCCCTCCACACTGCTGCCTCTGTGGGCCTGGCTCCCGCCTGCTCCCCGCCCCTCCACGCTGCTGCCTCTGTGGGCCTGGCTCCCGCCTGCCCCCCGCCCCTCCACGCTGCTGCCTCTGTGGGCCTGGCTCCCGCCTGCTCCCCTATGCTGCTGCCTCCGTGGGAGGGGGCGGGCAGCTCCAGAGGAGCTGGCACTCCCAGGGAGCTGGCTCTCCACGGAGAGGGGCAGCCAGGGAAGGTGCCGGTGGTAGTTGGGGTTAGCCAAGAAGCCCAGGCTTATTGGTGAGCTGGGGGAATGGCTACACGCTCACATCCCGGTGAGGGTAAGTTTCCCATGGCCCGTTCAAGTGGAATAGGCCGTTTAAGCTTTGTGGGGTTTCTCCGGAGCAGGCACACCCGGAATACAGATGCGTGGGCAGTATTGAACGTGCATCTACAAATGGCGCATGCATGCCAATGGGATAATCCCGGTCAGCACCCGTTGGCTCGGCTGTGGACACCACGTGACTTGTGTACAGCGCACCACAGCCCAGTCGTAGCGCTGCGGCGTCACCCCCTGGCGTACTGCCGGAGTGAGCCCCGCTCCCGGGGCTGCCCGCTTCCAAACGGTGACGGCCACACGCTGCTCCCCCCAGAGCGCAGCTCCAGGAAGGCGGCTGTGTGCACCCTAAGGGTCTGCATCCCACCGCCCAGTGCTGGTTCCCCAGCCCCAGAAGGGACGGCCTGCCCTGTGAGTGCCCGGTGAGCACCTGAGTTACTCAGAATGTCCTTCAGGGTGACACAGGAAAAAGAGGAGCCGGCAGCGTGAGGCCGCTGCTCCAGGTGGACTTTTGGAGATTGTCAGGGCACCGATCAATGCAGTCCACTCCGCAAGCAAGTCCCGACAGAGCATTTCCCTGGCCAAGATGCTGCTGTGGGAGGGGATTTTATGCCGCTCTCAAGGTGAACAAACTTCTGGGAACCGGGTCTGCTGTTCCGCATTTATGGCTCTCGTCACTGTAAATCTTTATTGCCAATGACTGAGCTTGTGGGCTGCTGTGAGAACAAATAAGCATGTGTGGTATTTACTGCTCCGGCTTCTTGAGTGTGATGCATTTTTCCAACCTAATTGGGACCAAAAGCTCTTGTTAATTGCATATTCCCAGCTAACCTGTGCTCTCCTCAGCCACAGCTGATCTACGAGCCCTGCTCTTGGGGAAGCGAATGGGACTTTGCCTTTTGCGTGCAACAGGATCCTGAATTCTCTGTATCGTAACAGGGGAAGCTGGGGGCAAGGAGGGTTTTGTCCCATTTCTGTGCAGTGCATGGTAGAATGGGCCCCCACACCACTGACTGGGTGTGTCTGTGCAGTGAGACAGTGGGGGCCCCCACACCACGGACTGGGTGTGTCTGTGCAGTGAGACAGTGGGGGCCCCCACACCATGGACTGGGTGTGTCTGTGCAGTGAGACAGTGGGGGCCCCCAATCCCTGACTGGGCCTGTGTTGTTACCTGCGCAAAATACTCTCTCTAGGGGCCCCCTCCCTTGCCCGTTCCTAGGGCTCGGGTGTAACCCTCCCCATGTAGGCCCCCTCCCTTGCCCGTTCCTAGGGCTCAGGCGTAACCCTCCCCGTGTAGGCCCCCTCCCTTGCCCGTTCCTAGGGCTCGGGCGTAGCCCTCCCCGTGTAGGCCCCCTCCCTTGCCTGTTTTCCCAGTCTGTCTATCTGCTGCTGCACGTTTGGGCCCAGTCCTGCTTTCCTCTCTGCTCTGTCCCTTCCCATAGACATGGACTTTGTCCCAGTAACCATTTAGCAAGGAGCATGGGCTCCTCAGCTAGTCCCCGCCCTTCTGGTCCCTTCTCTCTCATTGCTCTGGGTGGTCATTCTGTAGCGACCATTTCTGGCCAAAGGCACAGGTACTGTGCTGCTTCCTGTGCTAGACTCTGAGGCTATGTCTACTCTGCCACCCTAGTTTGAAGTAGGGTGGCTAATGGAGGCATTTGAACTTGCTCATGACGCCTGGGATTTAAATCTCCCAGGCTTTATTTGCATGTTCTCAGGCGCCGCCATTTTTAAATGCCCCGTAGTTTGAACTACCTGTCCGCGGCTACACGCGGCATGGACTAGGTAGCTTGAATTAAAGCTCCTAATTCGAACTACCGTTACTCCTCCTGCAATGCGTAACCTTTCCAATTCAGGCACCCGCCTGCAGCCTTTTGCAGGCTCAGGTGTGACCTCACACGGTGCGGGTATGCGGGGTCTGTTACCAGTGAAAGAGCCATGCACAGTAATATCCTACTTCATCTCTAGTGATTAACAACCATCACAAAAGGTGCACCCAGTGCTCACCATTCTCAAGGAGACAGATGAGGTCAGGTCCATGTGGGGGACTCCAGTTCCAGCACGGTGTCATTGGCACAGGGTTGAGATCTTGGAGCTGTGGCCTGGAATTAGTTCCCCAAAGAATTTCCTTTTGGGCCCCAGTTTATATAATGAAACCCGAGTCCTGCATAGATCTACTTGAACAAATTATTTTACTGTAATTTTACTAACCAATCGTAACCTATATTAACAGAGTTACCTAACCAATCGTACCCCACCACCTTAATTGATTTACACCTAGCAAAATTAATTATACAGCAGACAGAAACAATCAAAAACCAGCCAGGGATCGTACAGACAGACGATAGGAAGCTGAGGACCATAATCAGAGAATGAGGATCCTGCAGCCGTAGCTATTGGTAAGCAGTTTCTTGCTAGACAAAATGGTGTTAAACTAAGTTCTCTCTATCCATCTTGAGGTCTGTTTCTGTGCCTGGTGACAGTGGGGGCCATTAGGACGGGATCTCCTTTAGACAGCTGGGGGTGATGCTATTTTGATGCAATTTAGCTGGAAAGTGAGTCTGTGCCTTCAAGCTTTACAGTTAATGGCGGCTGCTTTCGGCCTTCTACGATGGTTACAGACCTTCCAATATGGCTGCAGAAGAAAACATGTTGGTGCAGCGTCTGCAATAACACTGGGTACAGTGGGCGCCACCAATTCCTGCCCGCATCTTTAATAACGTCCGGTGCAATAGGGGTCCCTGACTGCCTGTGTAGACCAGGAGTGTTAAAATGCAGGGAGCTGTCCAGCCCTGCTATGGAGACCGGTCCACTCTCTGGTGAGCAAATGCTTCTCGGATCCTCGACAAGCTAGTCGACTAGTCGCTCCCCTCCACTCCCTGCTGCCTCTATCACAGTGGGGCGGCGCGGGGGGGGGGGCTTCAAAGCAGCAGCACTGCTTGCAGCCTGGGGCCAGACCCCTGGTTCCACATGGTGCTGCCGCTCTGAAACACTGTGCGCGGCCCAGGGCCAGCTGGGGTGACCCCAGGTTGCACGCGGCGTTTCGCAGCAGCACCGCGTTGAGCCTGAGAGCTGAGCCCGGGCTCTGTGCGGCACTGTCACCTTTTGAAGCCCTGGGGCTCTTGCTAGACTTCAAAGGCAGAGGCACCTTCTCGACTAATGGAAGAGTCGATGCAAAATGCATCGGTTAGTCGCTATTCAACATCCTTAGTCCAGAGGCCGCAGTGCAGGGCCACTCCCCAGGAGCCACCTGTCCCCGTTGGAGCATTTGCTGGTTCAAAGGGTTCCACGCCGACATCCCTGGTTTACACCGTGCTTGGTACAGTGGGACCCCTCGAATCCCTGACTTGGGCTAGTGTCTGTAATAACACCTAGTTCAGTGGGGCTCCCGACCCCTGGCTGGGTCTTGTCTGTACAGCACCTGGTCCTGTGGGGCCCCCAATCCTTAATGGGGCCGGTGTCCATAATAACACACACCCGGTGCAATGGAACCCTGCTCTGGGCCTGACGGTCTGTTCCCATATGCTCTGACTCTACAGAGGACACCCACTGTGCTTTTGGGCCCGTATTTATACAGCGCCTGGTGCAATGGGGCTCCCCACCCCTCACTGCCCCTTGTTCAAACGGGTACTGTGATGAATTACTATTGCAAATGTTACAAACATGCATTCCCTGTATTCACATTCTTCTGCCCTGATTTTCTGTGCCCCATGTCAGTGTCACAGAACTGGAAGGGACCTTAAGAGGTCATCAAGTCCAGTCCCTGCATTCGTGGCAGGACCCAGCACTGCCTATCATGCCTGACAGGTGCTGTCCAACATGCTCTCTGAAATCTCCACTGATAGAGATCCCACACCCTCCCTAGGCAATGGATTGCAATGGTGAACCACCATGGCAGGAAGTTTTCCCTAATGTCCAGTCTAAACCTCCTTTGTTGCAATTTAAGCCCATTGCTTCTTGTTCTATCCCCAGAGGATAAGAATAATTTTAGGTACTTAAAAGCTGTTCTGTTCCTTCTCAGTTTTCTCTTCACCAGACTCAGCAATTCCCGTGCTTTTCAGCTGTCCTCATGCTCTCTAGACCTTTACTCATTTTTGTTGCTTTTCTCGGGACCTTCTCCAAGTTCTCCCCATCTTTCCTGGCCGCGGTGCCCAGCAGCAGACGCAGCACTCCAGCCGAGACCTCACCAGGGCTCGGGATGGGAGCAGCTAGTCACATTGGCTTGTCAGAGAGCTGACACGCTAGTCGACTAGTCGCTTCTCCCCCGCCTCGCTGACTCTGTGAGAGGGAGGGGAAGTGGAGGGGACGCTTCAAAGCGGCAGAGCCCAGTACCAGACCCTGGTCTCCAGGCGGTGCTGCCATTTTGCAATGCCGTGTGCAGTCCAGGGCAGCTGGGGACTCCCCCGCTGGCCCCGTGCTCCCTGGAAGTGGACAACGGCCCTGGGGCTGTGGGGAGAATTCCTACTTGTGTCTTGCTTGCTGTGCTCTGGTTACTGCTACAACCATCATCCTGGGATGTAGCATCGCGCCACTGACTCCTGCGCAGCTCGCAGCCCACTAGGTCCAAGGTCCCTTTCTGCAGGACTCCTTCCACGGAAGTCGTTTCCCGTCTCGTATGTGTGCAGCTGGCTGCTCCTTCCTAAGGGGAGCACTTTGCATTGGTCCTTCCACTGTGCGGACGCTTGCAGATGGCGAGTGTGGGGAAGGCACACGGGGGATATAATAGTGATCTTTCAGCAGTGTCACTGATGAGCGTCATCCGGCAGTTCTTACAATGTATGGTATTGAGAGAGAGAAAACGTGTATAGGCCCTCCGGAAAGTGGTTCCCAGACTGGTCTGAATTGTATAGGATAAAATATCCACTGTATGAACGAAACCAGACCAGTGGAGCAGAGGAATGAAATGTCAGATTGGCCTGGCCCCAGACTCTGATCTGTGCTTCGCTGGTGACACTGACGTGAGTGGAGTTACTCGGTTTAGTTCCACTCGAGGACGTGGCTGGTGTAAATGTGTGAGCCTGGTCTCTTGGCACTGCCCAGGATAAAGGTAACTGCAGGGTGGCGAATGCTTCTGGGCCTTGGATCGGCGCCTGATGCCATGGCAATGAGAAAATATTGTATTAAGCCCTGGTGAACATTGAACCCTGCAGATAAACACTTGTTCGCTAATGAGAGCTTGCAGGAAACGTGCACCTAGACACGTAATTAGCTGGAGAACTGGCGGTGCCCACGGGCGCTCCTGATCCCATCCACACGTTGAGTTAGTCTCTAAGGTGCCACGCTCCTGCTCGCTGTTTCTAAAGTTACAGCGTGACCTGGCTCCCCTCGGAGACTTGGAAAGCAGCCAAGTCTTTACTGTGCATATAGTCAACCCCAGGGCTTTGATTCCCTCGCACTTGCCGTACACGTCGTGAGCACCCTGGCCCGCCAGTGCGGAACAGTGGGGCACGTGTTAGCTTCATTGGCTCCAAGTCTCATGAGTGGTGTCACAGGCAAGCACAGAGCTCTTTCCACGCCCGAGTCACCCCCTTCCCGCCTGCCCTGCCCCTGCGTCTGATTGGTGCAGCTCCTAAGGCTAATGTTGTTTGCTCAGGTCCTGAGCCAAAACCCACTGGAGCTGGTCTTCCCATTGATTGCAGTGGGTGCGGGCTCAGGCCCTGCAATCTGTCCGGCTCGCTACCTGCATTGGATTCTGAGTGCTTGTGCCTACAAGTTGCTTGTTGGAACAGCCGCTCTGCTGGTTGTATTGTCTCCTAGCGCGCGGTTCTGCACCGCTGCCAGCTGAACGCAGGAACGCTTGCCAGGAAGTGGGCACATTCTACTCTCGCTTGCACAGACGCAACCCCAGTCAAAGCAGCGTGGGTACATGGGTGCCAGTGAGAGGAGGGTTTGGCCCAGTGCAGTAGAACCTCAGCGTTACAAACAGCGTGGCAGTGGAAGTTGTTTCGAACTCGGAAATGTTCATAACTGACCAGACATTGTGGTGGTTCTTTCAGACTTTTACAACTGACCACTGGCTTAATAGCACTTTGAAACGTTACGGTTCAGAAGAGAAGTGCTGCTGTTACCCATCTTGATGTAAATGACACCAGCACAGAACCAGTTCCATGCCCTATTGAACATGTGTTAAACTCTTCCTTTATTTTGTAATATTTTGCGTTTAACGCAGCACTGTGCTGGATTTGCTTCTGCTGGTCTCTGCTGGTTCCTGATTGCATACGTCTGCTTCCAGATGAGTAGGGCCGTACTAAATTCATGATCCAGTTTGGTCAACTTCCTGGTTGTAAGATTTTAAAACCAGGAAATTTCAGGGTTTCAGCAATTTCTCTCTAAAATGTCATAGGTGATAATTGTAGGGCTCCTTGTCCAGAAAGGAGCTGAGTGTGGTGCCAGGTGACTGCAGACAGAGCTCTGGCCAGCGGCAGAGCAGAAGGAAGGATGGCGTGGAACGGTGTTGCCACCCTTACTTACGTGCTGCTGCTTTCAGAGTTGGGCCTTCGGTCAGCAGCTACTGCTCTGGCCACCCAGCCGGCCTTAACGGAGCCTGCCTTAGCTCTGCTGCCGCACCAGACTGGTAGCCCCGTGATCTCCTGGTTTCACTGAAGTGGTCTCAGGAGAGCATGTGATTCCAGCAGACTCCTGTCACAATGATCAGCCTTCCCTAATATTTTGTGGAATACTTTCCATTTCAGGCTGTGCTGTGGCCCTCCCCTGCTTCAGAGAGGCTGCTCCTAGTACAGCCCATCATACCTGGGAGCTTGCCCAGGCAGCTCGAGAGCAGGAGCGCTGCTTTCATGGAATGGTGTGCGCCTTCCTGCAAGGGGCCCATTACAAACCGGAGGCCGTTAAGGGGCAGGGCCAGGAAGCGGTGGGAGAATTCGCCTTAGGAGAGATTTAGATCACCATCAGACATGGCTTCCTCCACTTACATGGGGAGCTGGAGCAGGTGACCATGCTCCCCTGCCTGCGATGGAGCTGTTGCTCCAGAGAAGGACGCGCTTCTGGCGAAAGAGCTAGCTCAGACAGTGCTGGGGGGGGGGGGGGAGGGAGGCCATCAGGCCTGGCAGCTTGAGATGGCTCCTTGCTGTCCGTGCTGCAGTGTGTGAGTCTCTTACCCAGGCAGGGATGTGTCGTGGGGGAGGGTACAGGGGAAAGCGGGGACGTGGCTGCCGGCAGGACACGGAAGGGCACGTGTAGCTTCAGGCACGTGCTTACGCCTGATTGACTTCAGTGGAATGTGCTTAGGTGCTTTGCGAATCGGGGCCCAATGCGAAACAGAGCTGCAGAGCAAGTTCTCCCTGGCCTGCGTGGGGCAGCCGGAGAGGTGCTGGGAGGGTGCGTAAGAGGGAATGACAAAGGGGAAGAGGGTTCTGCCCCATAGTTCTCGGTGCACAGTGCTCTGATGATGACACTTAAAGGAGGATTAGTAGGGCCAACGCGCTGCTCAGGAAAGCAGACGCCACACCAAGAACTTCGCGGGGCTTCAGGGAGAGCTGGCTAGTCCGGTCCGCCCCGGGAGTAGCCAGGCAGCTGCCACCAGCTTCCCCAGTGCTGGAGCTGGCAAGAGCAGGCGGCTTACTGGGGGGCTGTACTGAGCCACCCCCCGGCCCACCATGGCCATGTGTAAGGGTCCTTACACTGACTTTCCAAGTGGGCTGCCCTGGCATCATGAAATGCAGAACTTGGCCTTGGCCTGACTGTCCTCTTGCTGATCAGCTGTAACTCATGAGCTAGACTTGGCAGCGATTTCGCTGTGCTGGGAACTTTCTGGCCATGTCTGCGTGGACCCGGGGAGAGGTGCTTGTGGAAGCCATATGCTTGCGGTAGCACCTTCCAGGTGAAGTTTGCTTGCTTCCTAGCTCAGTGCTGACACGCTGTCCCTGCCAGTCTAGAGGAGGCCGGGCACACTGGGAGCGAGGTTTGCCCCAGGGACTTGTCAGTGCTACACGTGGCCATGAAAAGGCAGAGCTACTCTTCTGTCCCAGCTCAGTAGGGCGGGGGGAGAGCCCTGGCAAGAGACAGGGCCCCATCCTGTCTGTATGGATCCCACAGGCCACTCTGGGTGGTGCTCCGGTGAGCTGGCCTCGCGCAGCCCTCCTTGACGGGTGGGGTGCCCACAGCCTCCGCAGAAGGGAGACCCGGAAGTCAGGCGTCGAGACTTGCCCCAGGAATCAGTGCTTTGTGCCAGAGATGGATATCTGGCTCTCCAGACGGGCCTGTCCCTTCTTGCTCCAGCAGGAAACTGGCTGGGGAGCAGCTGAGCAGCAGCGGAGCGGTAACCATTTCGGATTGATCCTGGCTCAGCGGGTGACTGGCGCATGGCACCAGACTCGTGGCTGGGCTGTGACGGACCGGGCCGTGTCTGGGCACAGCTGCGGGCATCCACTCAGGGCGAATTGCTCAAATCCGGGGTTCCTTACAGCCCCCGACTGGCGACCTCTCCACACAGGCCACAAACCAGTCTCACAGAGCGCTCCAGCAACCTGCCTGAAGCCTCCCGAGCAAAACCCCTCCCACACCCCAGCAATATCCGTGCCCCAGATGGCCCCGGGCCTGTACACAGGTGGGGGGTCCTAGCACCCAATCCCACCTACCCCGAACAAGTCCTGTCCGGTCCCAAGAAACCAGCCACAGATCCCTGGTCAATTTACCCTCTGGATCTTACCCACAAATCACGCTGGGCCAATCCTTTAGAATCTAAAACTAAAGGTTTATTAACACAAGAAAGAAAAGCCTGAGAGTAAGGTTATTAAAGTACAGTACGTTACATGCACCGAATCTCCCAGTTCTCGATGCAGGCTCTAGCAGAGATGTTGCAGCTGCTGGTTTAAAAGTTCTTATTGCACATCCTACGATCAGGATGGGTTCACAGGTCTTCCGGGCTCTTCAATCCCTGCAGTGCTGCCTCTGGGATGAAGTGCTGAGCTGAGAACAAAATGGCATCGACCACATGGCCTCTTTATACTCCTTCCTGGCCTCTTCTAGTATGTAGCAGGTCACCTGGTCCTCAGCCTCTCTGTGTTCCCTGCTGGCTGCTCTCAGGACAGCCCCCATTCTTTGGGTGTGTCTTTGGCCCATTGAGAACCATTGTCCCACAGGTAATTAGCATGTCCACAGGCTCCACAGGCTCGGCCCTGCCCAATGCTTAACCACATGCAGGGAAATCTTCAGTTTCCACACAGATTACAGATCTACACACAGAGACATTATATACTCACATAAACAGTGTACACAGGATCAGAAAACAACAAGCTCCCATTCAATACCCCACATGGCTCCCTTTCATACAGATTTCTGGGGCCAACACCCCACCTAGGGGTGCAGCAGCGATCTGGCTGCTTTCCTCCAATTCAGCAACGTGACATGGGCTCTGGGCAGAAAACCAGCCCTTCTCGTGTTGAAAACGTGCCCCCTCTGTCTGCCCGTGCCCCCAGCGTTGTGGGGGAAGGGGCTGGGCGTGGCCGGGCCTTTCGTGGAGCATGTAGGAAAGGCTAGAATGGCTGAGGCCCCGTAGTCCTTGAGATAAGACCAGGCAGCTTTCTCCTGGTGGTGGCACTGGTGCGAGCCCACCAGCTCTCTGCTGCTGCAGATCCGTGACGCCACGTGTGGCTATTGGGCCGGTTGCGCATGGCTAGTTGGCCCTGCCTCGGAGCTGGTGGCCAGCGTGGCCGCGTGCGTGTTGGCAGAGGAGCAGACAGGTGGCTCACTGCAGGGCTCGTTCCCCTGACTGACGGTTGCCCATTTCCAGGGGAGCAGCAGGGTGTGGCGCTGTTGCTGCCGCGCTGGGCTGGCCTTTGACAGCCACAGCAGCACGGCTGCAGCGCGGACTCGGCTCAGGAGCCCCGCTCCGGCAGAGCCCCCCCCGCCGGGAAGGATGGTGTGGGACGGGGTCTCTCCCCTTCTGCAGAGCTGTGCCCCGGGGCTGCCGCTGCCGCTCGCTGGCTGCCCCGCTGTGACGCAGAATGGCCTGGCGTGGTGTCGCTACGCGGAGCTGCTGCTGCGACCGGCAGGGCGACTGGGTGCCCGGACAGCCGTTGGCACTCCCTGGCCGTCCAGCTGTGAAGTGAGTGACAATACTGCAGCCTCCTGGCATCTCTCTTGGGCCAGCCCCCCGTCTGAGAAGCGCTAGGCTCCCTCCTGAAAGCGATACGCCGCCAGGCGGGGCGGGGGCCGCTAACCCCCACAAAGATCAGTCGGGGGAAGAAAAAACCAAACTCACCGAGCTGGCCCTACTGAGGAGGAGGAAGACCCTCCTCACGACCCTCGCACGCCTGAGCTGGGGCCCAGGCTAGTAGATGTCGTGTGCTCCACCCTCATGGCAAGGGGTGGGACGAAGCTGGAGCGTCAGCCGGGGCTCTCCAGATCTGGGGACAGTCCTGCGCCTCGGTGGCCAGCTCCAAGCAAGCCGGGGGCCGGGCCCTGAGATTCCCCACCCCTGCTCTGAGGCAAAAGCACACGTGCACTGTAGTTTGTGATGGATTTACACATGCTGCTCGGAGCATCAGTCTTCTGCTACCTACCTATCCGGCAAGTCTGCCTACATAACCCATTGACACACCCTTGCTGTCTGCTCCCCTCACGTCGCATCGCTCAGGGTGCTCAGCAGGGTATGCGTAGGGGGCATGCGAGGAAGGCGGGAGAGTTTCTTTTCACCTCTCCTGTGAAGGTGAATAGTTTAACACAGACTCAGAAGGGACCGCCATGATCAGCAATCTGATCTCTGCATGCAGAGCAATCCCCAAGTTACTGGGCTGAGGCCCTGGCTAAGAAAACCTGGCAGGCAGTGAGTAGTCCCAGTGACTCATGTGGCATTGGTAGTGGGACAAAGCACCAGGCAAACCAGGTCAGCCCTGCAGGGCGTTCCTTTGCGTCCTGCCTGCCAGTCGTCTAAAGGACTGGGGAGAAAAACGTGGGAGGGTTTGACAGTTTCACCTGAGTAATTTTAATGTCCACTTCCTGCTCGTGGGCCCCGTCTCGGCAGCAGCGACAGAAGGCCCAAGGCTGGAAAAGGCAGAGGGAGGCACCATGTTAGAAATGTTAAATCCGGGAGAGCTGCAGACTAGCTCTTTGGTAAAAGCAGGACAGGCAAATCATGCGGTTCGGGGGAGCTTAGTTAGTCTGTAACAGGAAAGCGTAACGAACAACGAACGGTCCGGTAGCACTTTGCAGACTAACCGGCCAGGTCGGTGGATCGTGCGCTGTCGTGGGCACCGCCCGCTTCTCCAGATGACCGGAGTGTTGGGGAGTCACTTTCCAAAGGAAAAGAAACATGCAGCCCCTGTATCCTGTAAACGGAGTGACCTGGCTGGGACCGTTCCTGATGGCCATGAGACAGCATTTCCTGGAAGGAGTCTTAACAGAGACTTCTCTGCTGAAATGCTTTAGGCGAAAATGGGACGCTGGATCCTCCTCCTGGGGTGGGCAGTGGGTCACGGTGCTAGCTGCTGGCGAGCTGCTGCCGCTCTAGTCACCTGTGCCGCCTCAGGTGCAGATGCTTGCAGTTCCCAGGCAAAGGGAGCCGCAAGGAGCGGTGCAGACGGGTATACCACCTCCCAGTGCTCCCGTTGGCCGGGAACAGCGATCCGCAGCCAGTGGAGCTGCCAGCGCCCGTACTTGCGGTGGCACAGGGAAATACTACAGCAGTCGCCCGCCCAGGGCTAGCCCTGGAGAACCCATCGAGCCCACGGGCTGTGGGGGAGTAAAAGCCACTTTCCGTGTCAGCCAAGGAAGCCTGGGACTTGCCTGCCCTTCGGGCACCAGAACCTCTCCAGCTGTTGTGACTCAGCCTCTCCGCTTGGATTTGGGGCTAAGGATGTAGCTGTGCTGTGTGGGGATAGCGCCCTGAGCGGTGGTGCGTGGGAACGGCTTGGGGATAAGAAGCGCAGTCTGTGTGGGGCACCGGGCTCGGCGTGGGGATAGCGCCCTGAGCGGTGGTGCGTGGGAACGGCTTGGGGATGAGAAGCGCAGTCTGTGTGGGGCACCGGGCTCGGCGTGGGGATAGCGCCCTGAGCGGTGGTGCCTGGGAACGGCTTGGGGATGAGAAGCGCAGTCTGTGTGGGGCACCAGGCTCCGCGTGGGGATAGCGCCCTGAGCGGTGGTGCGTGGGAACGGCTTGGGGATGAGAAGCGCAGTCTGTGTGGGGCACCGGGCTCGGCGTGGGGAGAGCGCCCTGAGCGGTGGTGCCTGGGAACGGCTTGGGGATGAGAAGCGCAGGCTGTGTGGGGCACCGGGCTCGGCGTGGGGAGAGCGCCCTGAGCGGTGGTGCCTGGGAACGGCTTGGGGATGAGAAGCGCAGTCTGTGTGGGGCACTGGGCTCGGCGTGGGGAGAGCGCCCTGAGCGGTGGTGCCTGGGAACGGCTTGGGGATGAGAAGCGCAGGCTGTGTGGGGCACCGGGCTCGGCGTGGGGATAGCGCCCTGAGCGGTGGTGCCTGGGAACGGCTTGGGGATGAGAAGCGCAGGCTGTGTGGGGCACCGGGCTCCGCGTGGGGATAGCGCCCTGAGCGGTGGTGCCTGGGAACGGCTCGGGGATGAGAAGCGCAGTCTGCGTGGGGCACCGGGCTCCGCGTGGGGATAGCGCCCTGAGCGGTGGTGTCTGGGAACGGCTCGGGGATGAGAAGCGCAGGCTGCGTGGGGCGCCGGGCCCCGCGTGGGTATAGCGCCCTGAGCGGTGGTGCCTGGGAACGGCTCGGGGATGAGAAGCGCAGTCTGTGTGGGGCGCCGGGCTCCGCGTGGGGAGAGCGCCCTGAGTGGTGGTGCCTGGGAACGGCTCGGGGATGAGAAGCGCAGTCTGTGTGGGGCGCCGGGCTCCGCGTGGGGAGAGCGCCCTGAGTGGTGGTGCCTGGGAACGGCTCGGGGATGAGAAGCGCAGTCTGTGTGGGGCGCCGGGCTCCGCGTGGGGAGAGCGCCCTGAGCGGTGGTGCCTGGGAACAGCTCGGGGATGAGAAGCGCAGTCTGCGTGGGGCACCGGGCTCGGCGTGGGGATAGCGCCCTGAGCGGTGGTGTCTGGGAACAGCTCGGGGATGAGAAGCGCAGTCTGTGTGGGGCACCGGGCTCCGCGTGGGGATAGCGCCCTGAGCGGTGGTGCGTGGGAACGGCTTGGGGATGAGAAGCGCAGTCTGTGTGGGGAACCGGGCTCCGCGTGGGGATAGCGCCCTGAGCGGTGGTGTCTGGGAACGGCTCGGGGATGAGAAGCGCAGGCTGCGTGGGGCGCCGGGCTCCGCGTGGGGATAGCGCCCTGAGCGGTGGTGCCTGGGAACGGCTCGGGGATGAGAAGCGCAGTCTGTGTGGGGCGCCGGGCTCCGCGTGGGGAGAGCGCCCTGAGTGGTGGTGCCTGGGAACGGCTCGGGGATGAGAAGCGCAGTCTGTGTGGGGCGCCGGGCTCCGCGTGGGGAGAGCGCCCTGAGCGGTGGTGCCTGGGAACAGCTCGGGGATGAGAAGCGCAGTCTGCGTGGGGCACCGGGCTCGGCGTGGGGATAGCGCCCTGAGCGGTGGTGTCTGGGAACAGCTCGGGGATGAGAAGCGCAGTCTGTGTGGGGCACCGGGCTCCGCGTGGGGATAGCGCCCTGAGCGGTGGTGCCTGGGAACGGCTTGGGGATGAGAAGCGCAGTCTGTGTGGGGAACCGGGCTCCGCGTGGGGATAGCGGCCTGAGCGGTGGTGCCTGGGAACGGCTTGGGGATGAGAAGCGCAGTCTGTGTGGGGCGCCGGGCTCCGCGTGGGGATAGCGCCCTGAGCGGTGGTGCCTGGGAACGGCTTGGGGATGAGAAGCGCAGTCTGCGTGGGGCACCGGGCTCCGCGTGGGGAGAGCGCCCTGAGCGGTGGTGCCTGGGAACGGCTTGGGGATGAGAAGCGCAGTCTGTGTGGGGAACCGGGCTCCGCGTGGGGATAGCGGCCTGAGCGGTGGTGCGTGGGAACGGCTTGGGGATGAGAAGCGCAGTCTGCGTGGGGCGCCGGGCTCCGCGTGGGGATAGCGCCCTGAGCGGTGGTGCCTAGGAACGGCTTGGGGATGAGAAGCGCAGTCTGTGTGGGGTGCCGGGCTCGGCGTGGGGATAGCGCCCTGAGCGGTGGTGCCTGGGAACGGCTTGGGGATGAGAAGCGCAGTCTGTGTGGGGAACCGGGCTCGGCGTGGGGATAGCGCCCTGAGCGGTGGTGTCTGGGAACGGCTGGGGGATGAGAAGCGCAGTCTGTGTGGGGCGCCGGGCTCCGCGTGGGGATAGCGCCCTGAGCGGTGGTGTCTGGGAACGGCTCGGGGATGAGAAGCGCAGTCTGTGTGGGGCACCGGGCTCCGCGTGGGGATAGCGCCCTGAGCGGTGGTGCCTGGGAACGGCTGGGGGATGAGAAGCGCAGTCTGCGTGGGGCACCGGGCTCCGCGTGGGGAGAGCGCCCTGAGCGGTGGTGCCTGGGAACGGCTTGGGGATGAGAAGCGCAGTCTGTGTGGGGAACCGGGCTCCGCGTGGGGATAGCGGCCTGAGCGGTGGTGCGTGGGAACGGCTTGGGGATGAGAAGCGCAGTCTGCGTGGGGCGCCGGGCTCCGCGTGGGGATAGCGCCCTGAGCGGTGGTGCCTAGGAACGGCTTGGGGATGAGAAGCGCAGTCTGTGTGGGGCGCCGGGCTCGGCGTGGGGATAGCGCCCTGAGCGGTGGTGCCTGGGAACGGCTTGGGGATGAGAAGCGCAGTCTGTGTGGGGCACCGGGCTCGGCGTGGGGATAGCGCCCTGAGCGGTGGTGTCTGGGAACGGCTGGGGGATGAGAAGCGCAGTCTGTGTGGGGCGCCGGGCTCCGCGTGGGGATAGCGCCCTGAGCGGTGGTGCCTGGGAACGGCTTGGGGATGAGAAGCGCAGTCTGTGTGGGGCGCCGGGCTCGGTGTGGGGATAGCGCCCTGAGCGGTGGTGCCTGGGAACGGCTTGGGGATGAGAAGCGCAGTCTGTGTGGGGCGCCGGGCTCGGCGTGGGGAGAGCGCCCTGAGCGGTGGTGCCTGGGAACGGCTTGGGGATGAGAAGCGCAGTCTGCGTGGGGCACCGGGCTCCGCGTGGGGATAGCGCCCTGAGCGGTGGTGCCTGGGAACGGCTTGGGGATGAGAAGCGCAGTCTGCGTGGGGCACCGGGCTCCGCGTGGGGATAGCGCCCTGAGCGGTGGTGCCTGGGAACGGCTTGGGGATGAGAAGCCAGTCTGTGTGGGCACCGGGCTCCGCGTGGGGATAGCGCCCTGAGCGGTGGTGCCTGGGAACGGCTTGGGGATGAGAAGCGCAGTCTGTGTGGGGCACTGGGCTCCGCGTGGGGAGAGCGCCCTGAGCGGTGGTGCCTGGGAACGGCTTGGGGATGAGAAGCGCAGTCTGTGTGGGGCGCCGGGCTCCGCGTGGGGATAGCGCCCTGAGCGGTGGTGCCTGGGAACGGCTGGGGGATGAGAAGCGCAGTCTGCGTGGGGCACTGGGCTCCGCGTGGGGATAGCGCCCTGAGCGGTGGTGCCTGGGAACGGCTTGGGGATGAGAAGCGCAGTCTGTGTGGGGAACCGGGCTCCGCGTGGGGAGAGCGCCCTGAGCGGTGGTGCCTGGGAACGGCTTGGGGATGAGAAGTGCAGTCTGCGTGGGGCGCCGGGCTCGGCGTGGGGATAGCGCCCTGAGTTGTGGGGCCTTTGAACGGCTTGGGGATGAGAAGCGCAGTCTGCGTGGGGCACCGGGCTCCGCGTGGGGATAGCGCCCTGAGCGGTGGTGCCTGGGAACGGCTTGGGGATGAGAAGCGCAGTCTGCGTGGGGCACCGGGCTCCGCGTGGGGATAGCGCCCTGAGCGGTGGTGCCTGGGAACGGCTTGGGGATGAGAAGCGCAGTCTGTGTGGGGCGCCGGGCTCCGCGTGGGGATAGCGCCCTGAGCGGTGGTGCCTGGGAACGGCTGGGGGATGAGAAGCGCAGTCTGCGTGGGGCACTGGGCTCCGCGTGGGGATAGCGCCCTGAGCGGTGGTGCCTGGGAACGGCTTGGGGATGAGAAGCGCAGTCTGTGTGGGGAACCGGGCTCCGCGTGGGGAGAGCGCCCTGAGCGGTGGTGCCTGGGAACGGCTTGGGGATGAGAAGTGCAGTCTGCGTGGGGCGCCGGGCTCGGCGTGGGGATAGCGCCCTGAGTTGTGGGGCCTTTGAACGGCTTGGGGATGAGAAGCGCAGTCTGCGTGGGGCACCGGGCTCCGCGTGGGGATAGCGCCCTGAGCGGTGGTGCCTGGGAACGGCTTGGGGATGAGAAGTGCAGTCTGCGTGGGGCGCCGGGCTCGGCGTGGGGATAGCGCCCTGAGTTGTGGGGCCTTTGAACGGCTTGGGGATGAGAAGCGCAGTCTGCGTGGGGCACCGGGCTCCGCGTGGGGATAGCGCCCTGAGCGGTGGTGCCTGGGAACGGCTTGGGGATGAGAAGCGCAGTCTGCGTGGGGCACCGGGCTCCGCGTGGGGATAGCGCCCTGAGCGGTGGTGCCTGGGAACGGCTTGGGGATGAGAAGTGCAGTCTGCGTGGGGCGCCGGGCTCGGCGTGGGGATAGCGCCCTGAGTTGTGGGGCCTTTGAACGGCTTGGGGATGAGAAGCGCAGGCTGCGTGGGGCACCGGGCTCCGCGTGGGGATAGCGCCCTGAGCGGTGGTGCCTGGGAACGGCTTGGGGATGAGAAGCGCAGTCTGCGTGGGGCACCGGGCTCCGCGTGGGGATAGCGCCGTGAGCGGTGGTGCCTGGGAACGGCTGGGGGATGAGAAGCGCAGTCTGTGTGGGGCGCCGGGCTCGGCGTGGGGATAGCGCCCTGAGCGGTGGTGCCTGGGAACGGCTGGGGGATGAGAAGCGCAGTCTGCGTGGGGCACCGGGCTCCGCGTGGGGATAGCGCCCTGAGCGGTGGGGCCTGGGAACGGCTTGGGGATGAGAAGTGCAGTCTGTGTGGGGCGCCGGGCTCGGCGTGGGGATAGCGCCCTGAGCGGTGGTGCCTGGGAACGGCTTGGGGATGAGAAGCGCAGTCTGTGTGGGGCACCGGGCTCCGCGTGGGGAGAGCGCCCTGAGCGGCGGTGCCTGGGAACGGCTTGGGGATGAGAAGCGCAGTCTGTGTGGGGCGCCGGGCTCGGCGTGGGGATAGCGCCCTGAGCGGTGGTGCCTGGGAACGGCTCGGGGATGAGAAGCGCAGTCTGTGTGGGGCACCGGGCTCCGCGTGGGGATAGCGCCCTGAGCGGTGGTGCCTGGGAACGGCTCGGGGATGAGAAGCGCAGTCTGTGTGGGGCACCGGGCTCCGCGTGGGGATAGCGCCCTGAGCGGTGGTGCCTGGGAACGGCTTGGGGATGAGAAGCGCAGTCTGCGTGGGGCACTGGGCTCCGCGTGGGGATAGCGCCCTGAGCGGTGGTGCGTGGGAACGGCTTGGGGATGAGAAGCGCAGTCTGTGTGGGGCGCCGGGCTCGGCGTGGGGATAGCGCCCTGAGTGGTGGTGCCTGGGAACGGCTTGGGGATGAGAAGCGCAGTCTGTGTGGGGCGCCGGGCTCGGCGTGGGGATAGCGCCCTGAGCGGTGGTGCCTGGGAACGGCTCGGGGATGAGAAGCGCAGTCTGTGTGGGGCACCGGGCTCCGCGTGGGGATAGCGCCGTGAGCGGTGGTGCCTGGGAACGGCTTGGGGATGAGAAGCGCAGTCTGTGTGGGGCACCGGGCTCCGCGTGGGGATAGCGCCCTGAGCGGTGGTGCCTGGGAACGGCTCGGGGATGAGAAGCGCAGTCTGCGTGGGGCGCCGGGCTCGGCGTGGGGATAGCGCCCTGAGCGGTGGTGCCTGGGAACGGCTTGGGGATGAGAAGCGCAGTCTGCGTGGGGCACCGGGCTCGGCGTGGGGATAGCGCCCTGAGCGGTGGTGCCTGGGAACGGCTGGGGGATGAGAAGCGCAGTCTGTGTGGGGCACCGGGCTCCGCGTGGGGATAGCGCCCTGAGCGGTGGTGCCTGGGAACGGCTTGGGGATGAGAAGCGCAGTCTGTGTGGGGCGCCGGGCTCGGCGTGGGGATAGCGCCCTGAGTGGTGGTGCCTGGGAACGGCTTGGGGATGAGAAGCGCAGTCTGTGTGGGGCGCCGGGCTCGGCGTGGGGATAGCGCCCTGAGCGGTGGTGCCTGGGAACGGCTTGGGGATGAGAAGCGCAGTCTGCGTGGGGCACCGGGCTCCGCGTGGGGATAGCGCCCTGAGCGGTGGTGCCTGGGAACGGCTTGGGGATGAGAAGCGCAGTCTGCGTGGGGCACCGGGCTCCGCGTGGGGATAGCGCCCTGAGCGGTGGTGCCTGGGAACGGCTTGGGGATGAGAAGTGCAGTCTGCGTGGGGCGCCGGGCTCGGCGTGGGGATAGCGCCCTGAGTTGTGGGGCCTTTGAACGGCTTGGGGATGAGAAGCGCAGGCTGCGTGGGGCACCGGGCTCCGCGTGGGGATAGCGCCCTGAGCGGTGGTGCCTGGGAACGGCTTGGGGATGAGAAGCGCAGTCTGCGTGGGGCACCGGGCTCCGCGTGGGGATAGCGCCGTGAGCGGTGGTGCCTGGGAACGGCTGGGGGATGAGAAGCGCAGTCTGTGTGGGGCGCCGGGCTCGGCGTGGGGATAGCGCCCTGAGCGGTGGTGCCTGGGAACGGCTGGGGGATGAGAAGCGCAGTCTGCGTGGGGCACCGGGCTCCGCGTGGGGATAGCGCCCTGAGCGGTGGGGCCTGGGAACGGCTTGGGGATGAGAAGTGCAGTCTGTGTGGGGCGCCGGGCTCGGCGTGGGGATAGCGCCCTGAGCGGTGGTGCCTGGGAACGGCTTGGGGATGAGAAGCGCAGTCTGTGTGGGGCACCGGGCTCCGCGTGGGGAGAGCGCCCTGAGCGGCGGTGCCTGGGAACGGCTTGGGGATGAGAAGCGCAGTCTGCGTGGGGCACCGGGCTCCGCGTGGGGATAGCGCCCTGAGCGGTGGTGCCTGGGAACGGCTTGGGGATGAGAAGCGCAGTCTGCGTGGGGCACCGGGCTCGGCGTGGGGATAGCGCCCTGAGCGGTGGTGCCTGGGAACGGCTGGGGGATGAGAAGCGCAGTCTGTGTGGGGCACCGGGCTCCGCGTGGGGATAGCGCCCTGAGCGGTGGTGCCTGGGAACGGCTTGGGGATGAGAAGCGCAGTCTGTGTGGGGCGCCGGGCTCGGCGTGGGGATAGCGCCCTGAGTGGTGGTGCCTGGGAACGGCTTGGGGATGAGAAGCGCAGTCTGTGTGGGGCGCCGGGCTCGGCGTGGGGATAGCGCCCTGAGCGGTGGTGCCTGGGAACGGCTTGGGGATGAGAAGCGCAGTCTGCGTGGGGCACCGGGCTCCGCGTGGGGATAGCGCCCTGAGCGGTGGTGCCTGGGAACGGCTTGGGGATGAGAAGCGCAGTCTGCGTGGGGCACCGGGCTCCGCGTGGGGATAGCGCCCTGAGCGGTGGTGCCTGGGAACGGCTTGGGGATGAGAAGTGCAGTCTGCGTGGGGCGCCGGGCTCGGCGTGGGGATAGCGCCCTGAGTTGTGGGGCCTTTGAACGGCTTGGGGATGAGAAGCGCAGGCTGCGTGGGGCACCGGGCTCCGCGTGGGGATAGCGCCCTGAGCGGTGGTGCCTGGGAACGGCTTGGGGATGAGAAGCGCAGTCTGCGTGGGGCACCGGGCTCCGCGTGGGGATAGCGCCCTGAGCGGTGGTGCGTGGGAACGGCTTGGGGATGAGAAGCGCAGTCTGTGTGGGGAACCGGGCTCCGCGTGGGGATAGCGCCCTGAGCGGTGGTGTCTGGGAACGGCTCGGGGATGAGAAGCGCAGGCTGCGTGGGGCGCCGGGCTCCGCGTGGGGATAGCGCCCTGAGCGGTGGTGCCTGGGAACGGCTCGGGGATGAGAAGCGCAGTCTGTGTGGGGCGCCGGGCTCCGCGTGGGGAGAGCGCCCTGAGTGGTGGTGCCTGGGAACGGCTCGGGGATGAGAAGCGCAGTCTGTGTGGGGCGCCGGGCTCCGCGTGGGGATAGCGCCCTGAGCGGTGGTGCCTGGGAACAGCTCGGGGATGAGAAGCGCAGTCTGTGTGGGGCACCGGGCTCCGCGTGGGGATAGCGCCCTGAGCGGTGGTGCGTGGGAACGGCTTGGGGATGAGAAGCGCAGTCTGTGTGGGGAACCGGGCTCCGCGTGGGGATAGCGCCCTGAGCGGTGGTGTCTGGGAACGGCTCGGGGATGAGAAGCGCAGGCTGCGTGGGGCGCCGGGCTCCGCGTGGGGATAGCGCCCTGAGCGGTGGTGCCTGGGAACGGCTCGGGGATGAGAAGCGCAGTCTGTGTGGGGCGCCGGGCTCCGCGTGGGGAGAGCGCCCTGAGTGGTGGTGCCTGGGAACGGCTCGGGGATGAGAAGCGCAGTCTGTGTGGGGCGCCGGGCTCCGCGTGGGGAGAGCGCCCTGAGCGGTGGTGCCTGGGAACAGCTCGGGGATGAGAAGCGCAGTCTGCGTGGGGCACCGGGCTCGGCGTGGGGATAGCGCCCTGAGCGGTGGTGTCTGGGAACAGCTCGGGGATGAGAAGCGCAGTCTGTGTGGGGCACCGGGCTCCGCGTGGGGATAGCGCCCTGAGCGGTGGTGCCTGGGAACGGCTTGGGGATGAGAAGCGCAGTCTGTGTGGGGAACCGGGCTCCGCGTGGGGATAGCGGCCTGAGCGGTGGTGCCTGGGAACGGCTTGGGGATGAGAAGCGCAGTCTGTGTGGGGCGCCGGGCTCCGCGTGGGGATAGCGCCCTGAGCGGTGGTGCCTGGGAACGGCTTGGGGATGAGAAGCGCAGTCTGCGTGGGGCACCGGGCTCCGCGTGGGGAGAGCGCCCTGAGCGGTGGTGCCTGGGAACGGCTTGGGGATGAGAAGCGCAGTCTGTGTGGGGAACCGGGCTCCGCGTGGGGATAGCGGCCTGAGCGGTGGTGCGTGGGAACGGCTTGGGGATGAGAAGCGCAGTCTGCGTGGGGCGCCGGGCTCCGCGTGGGGATAGCGCCCTGAGCGGTGGTGCCTAGGAACGGCTTGGGGATGAGAAGCGCAGTCTGTGTGGGGTGCCGGGCTCGGCGTGGGGATAGCGCCCTGAGCGGTGGTGCCTGGGAACGGCTTGGGGATGAGAAGCGCAGTCTGTGTGGGGAACCGGGCTCGGCGTGGGGATAGCGCCCTGAGCGGTGGTGTCTGGGAACGGCTGGGGGATGAGAAGCGCAGTCTGTGTGGGGCGCCGGGCTCCGCGTGGGGATAGCGCCCTGAGCGGTGGTGTCTGGGAACGGCTCGGGGATGAGAAGCGCAGTCTGTGTGGGGCACCGGGCTCCGCGTGGGGATAGCGCCCTGAGCGGTGGTGCCTGGGAACGGCTGGGGGATGAGAAGCGCAGTCTGCGTGGGGCACCGGGCTCCGCGTGGGGAGAGCGCCCTGAGCGGTGGTGCCTGGGAACGGCTTGGGGATGAGAAGCGCAGTCTGTGTGGGGAACCGGGCTCCGCGTGGGGATAGCGGCCTGAGCGGTGGTGCGTGGGAACGGCTTGGGGATGAGAAGCGCAGTCTGCGTGGGGCGCCGGGCTCCGCGTGGGGATAGCGCCCTGAGCGGTGGTGCCTAGGAACGGCTTGGGGATGAGAAGCGCAGTCTGTGTGGGGCGCCGGGCTCGGCGTGGGGATAGCGCCCTGAGCGGTGGTGCCTGGGAACGGCTTGGGGATGAGAAGCGCAGTCTGTGTGGGGCACCGGGCTCGGCGTGGGGATAGCGCCCTGAGCGGTGGTGTCTGGGAACGGCTGGGGGATGAGAAGCGCAGTCTGTGTGGGGCGCCGGGCTCCGCGTGGGGATAGCGCCCTGAGCGGTGGTGCCTGGGAACGGCTTGGGGATGAGAAGCGCAGTCTGTGTGGGGCGCCGGGCTCGGTGTGGGGATAGCGCCCTGAGCGGTGGTGCCTGGGAACGGCTTGGGGATGAGAAGCGCAGTCTGTGTGGGGCGCCGGGCTCGGCGTGGGGAGAGCGCCCTGAGCGGTGGTGCCTGGGAACGGCTTGGGGATGAGAAGCGCAGTCTGCGTGGGGCACCGGGCTCCGCGTGGGGATAGCGCCCTGAGCGGTGGTGCCTGGGAACGGCTTGGGGATGAGAAGCGCAGTCTGCGTGGGGCACCGGGCTCCGCGTGGGGATAGCGCCCTGAGCGGTGGTGCCTGGGAACGGCTTGGGGATGAGAAGCCAGTCTGTGTGGGCACCGGGCTCCGCGTGGGGATAGCGCCCTGAGCGGTGGTGCCTGGGAACGGCTTGGGGATGAGAAGCGCAGTCTGTGTGGGGCACTGGGCTCCGCGTGGGGAGAGCGCCCTGAGCGGTGGTGCCTGGGAACGGCTTGGGGATGAGAAGCGCAGTCTGTGTGGGGCGCCGGGCTCCGCGTGGGGATAGCGCCCTGAGCGGTGGTGCCTGGGAACGGCTGGGGGATGAGAAGCGCAGTCTGCGTGGGGCACTGGGCTCCGCGTGGGGATAGCGCCCTGAGCGGTGGTGCCTGGGAACGGCTTGGGGATGAGAAGCGCAGTCTGTGTGGGGAACCGGGCTCCGCGTGGGGAGAGCGCCCTGAGCGGTGGTGCCTGGGAACGGCTTGGGGATGAGAAGTGCAGTCTGCGTGGGGCGCCGGGCTCGGCGTGGGGATAGCGCCCTGAGTTGTGGGGCCTTTGAACGGCTTGGGGATGAGAAGCGCAGTCTGCGTGGGGCACCGGGCTCCGCGTGGGGATAGCGCCCTGAGCGGTGGTGCCTGGGAACGGCTTGGGGATGAGAAGCGCAGTCTGCGTGGGGCACCGGGCTCCGCGTGGGGATAGCGCCCTGAGCGGTGGTGCCTGGGAACGGCTTGGGGATGAGAAGCGCAGTCTGTGTGGGGCGCCGGGCTCCGCGTGGGGATAGCGCCCTGAGCGGTGGTGCCTGGGAACGGCTGGGGGATGAGAAGCGCAGTCTGCGTGGGGCACTGGGCTCCGCGTGGGGATAGCGCCCTGAGCGGTGGTGCCTGGGAACGGCTTGGGGATGAGAAGCGCAGTCTGTGTGGGGAACCGGGCTCCGCGTGGGGAGAGCGCCCTGAGCGGTGGTGCCTGGGAACGGCTTGGGGATGAGAAGTGCAGTCTGCGTGGGGCGCCGGGCTCGGCGTGGGGATAGCGCCCTGAGTTGTGGGGCCTTTGAACGGCTTGGGGATGAGAAGCGCAGTCTGCGTGGGGCACCGGGCTCCGCGTGGGGATAGCGCCCTGAGCGGTGGTGCCTGGGAACGGCTTGGGGATGAGAAGTGCAGTCTGCGTGGGGCGCCGGGCTCGGCGTGGGGATAGCGCCCTGAGTTGTGGGGCCTTTGAACGGCTTGGGGATGAGAAGCGCAGTCTGCGTGGGGCACCGGGCTCCGCGTGGGGATAGCGCCCTGAGCGGTGGTGCCTGGGAACGGCTTGGGGATGAGAAGCGCAGTCTGCGTGGGGCACCGGGCTCCGCGTGGGGATAGCGCCCTGAGCGGTGGTGCCTGGGAACGGCTTGGGGATGAGAAGTGCAGTCTGCGTGGGGCGCCGGGCTCGGCGTGGGGATAGCGCCCTGAGTTGTGGGGCCTTTGAACGGCTTGGGGATGAGAAGCGCAGGCTGCGTGGGGCACCGGGCTCCGCGTGGGGATAGCGCCCTGAGCGGTGGTGCCTGGGAACGGCTTGGGGATGAGAAGCGCAGTCTGCGTGGGGCACCGGGCTCCGCGTGGGGATAGCGCCGTGAGCGGTGGTGCCTGGGAACGGCTGGGGGATGAGAAGCGCAGTCTGTGTGGGGCGCCGGGCTCGGCGTGGGGATAGCGCCCTGAGCGGTGGTGCCTGGGAACGGCTGGGGGATGAGAAGCGCAGTCTGCGTGGGGCACCGGGCTCCGCGTGGGGATAGCGCCCTGAGCGGTGGGGCCTGGGAACGGCTTGGGGATGAGAAGTGCAGTCTGTGTGGGGCGCCGGGCTCGGCGTGGGGATAGCGCCCTGAGCGGTGGTGCCTGGGAACGGCTTGGGGATGAGAAGCGCAGTCTGTGTGGGGCACCGGGCTCCGCGTGGGGAGAGCGCCCTGAGCGGCGGTGCCTGGGAACGGCTTGGGGATGAGAAGCGCAGTCTGTGTGGGGCGCCGGGCTCGGCGTGGGGATAGCGCCCTGAGCGGTGGTGCCTGGGAACGGCTCGGGGATGAGAAGCGCAGTCTGTGTGGGGCACCGGGCTCCGCGTGGGGATAGCGCCCTGAGCGGTGGTGCCTGGGAACGGCTCGGGGATGAGAAGCGCAGTCTGTGTGGGGCACCGGGCTCCGCGTGGGGATAGCGCCCTGAGCGGTGGTGCCTGGGAACGGCTTGGGGATGAGAAGCGCAGTCTGCGTGGGGCACTGGGCTCCGCGTGGGGATAGCGCCCTGAGCGGTGGTGCGTGGGAACGGCTTGGGGATGAGAAGCGCAGTCTGTGTGGGGCGCCGGGCTCGGCGTGGGGATAGCGCCCTGAGTGGTGGTGCCTGGGAACGGCTTGGGGATGAGAAGCGCAGTCTGTGTGGGGCGCCGGGCTCGGCGTGGGGATAGCGCCCTGAGCGGTGGTGCCTGGGAACGGCTCGGGGATGAGAAGCGCAGTCTGTGTGGGGCACCGGGCTCCGCGTGGGGATAGCGCCGTGAGCGGTGGTGCCTGGGAACGGCTTGGGGATGAGAAGCGCAGTCTGTGTGGGGCACCGGGCTCCGCGTGGGGATAGCGCCCTGAGCGGTGGTGCCTGGGAACGGCTCGGGGATGAGAAGCGCAGTCTGCGTGGGGCGCCGGGCTCGGCGTGGGGATAGCGCCCTGAGCGGTGGTGCCTGGGAACGGCTTGGGGATGAGAAGCGCAGTCTGCGTGGGGCACCGGGCTCGGCGTGGGGATAGCGCCCTGAGCGGTGGTGCCTGGGAACGGCTGGGGGATGAGAAGCGCAGTCTGTGTGGGGCACCGGGCTCCGCGTGGGGATAGCGCCCTGAGCGGTGGTGCCTGGGAACGGCTTGGGGATGAGAAGCGCAGTCTGTGTGGGGCGCCGGGCTCGGCGTGGGGATAGCGCCCTGAGTGGTGGTGCCTGGGAACGGCTTGGGGATGAGAAGCGCAGTCTGTGTGGGGCGCCGGGCTCGGCGTGGGGATAGCGCCCTGAGCGGTGGTGCCTGGGAACGGCTTGGGGATGAGAAGCGCAGTCTGCGTGGGGCACCGGGCTCCGCGTGGGGATAGCGCCCTGAGCGGTGGTGCCTGGGAACGGCTTGGGGATGAGAAGCGCAGTCTGCGTGGGGCACCGGGCTCCGCGTGGGGATAGCGCCCTGAGCGGTGGTGCCTGGGAACGGCTTGGGGATGAGAAGTGCAGTCTGCGTGGGGCGCCGGGCTCGGCGTGGGGATAGCGCCCTGAGTTGTGGGGCCTTTGAACGGCTTGGGGATGAGAAGCGCAGGCTGCGTGGGGCACCGGGCTCCGCGTGGGGATAGCGCCCTGAGCGGTGGTGCCTGGGAACGGCTTGGGGATGAGAAGCGCAGTCTGCGTGGGGCACCGGGCTCCGCGTGGGGATAGCGCCGTGAGCGGTGGTGCCTGGGAACGGCTGGGGGATGAGAAGCGCAGTCTGTGTGGGGCGCCGGGCTCGGCGTGGGGATAGCGCCCTGAGCGGTGGTGCCTGGGAACGGCTGGGGGATGAGAAGCGCAGTCTGCGTGGGGCACCGGGCTCCGCGTGGGGATAGCGCCCTGAGCGGTGGGGCCTGGGAACGGCTTGGGGATGAGAAGTGCAGTCTGTGTGGGGCGCCGGGCTCGGCGTGGGGATAGCGCCCTGAGCGGTGGTGCCTGGGAACGGCTTGGGGATGAGAAGCGCAGTCTGTGTGGGGCACCGGGCTCCGCGTGGGGAGAGCGCCCTGAGCGGCGGTGCCTGGGAACGGCTTGGGGATGAGAAGCGCAGTCTGCGTGGGGCACCGGGCTCCGCGTGGGGATAGCGCCCTGAGCGGTGGTGCCTGGGAACGGCTTGGGGATGAGAAGCGCAGTCTGCGTGGGGCACCGGGCTCCGCGTGGGGAGAGCGCCCTGAGCGGTGGTGCCTGGGAACGGCTGGGGGATGAGAAGCGCAGTCTGTGTGGGGCACCGGGCTCCGCGTGGGGATAGCGCCCTGAGCGGTGGTGCCTGGGAACGGCTTGGGGATGAGAAGCGCAGTCTGTGTGGGGCGCCGGGCTCGGCGTGGGGATAGCGCCCTGAGTGGTGGTGCCTGGGAACGGCTTGGGGATGAGAAGCGCAGTCTGTGTGGGGCGCCGGGCTCGGCGTGGGGATAGCGCCCTGAGCGGTGGTGCCTGGGAACGGCTTGGGGATGAGAAGCGCAGTCTGCGTGGGGCACCGGGCTCCGCGTGGGGATAGCGCCCTGAGCGGTGGTGCCTGGGAACGGCTTGGGGATGAGAAGCGCAGTCTGCGTGGGGCACCGGGCTCCGCGTGGGGATAGCGCCCTGAGCGGTGGTGCCTGGGAACGGCTTGGGGATGAGAAGTGCAGTCTGCGTGGGGCGCCGGGCTCGGCGTGGGGATAGCGCCCTGAGTTGTGGGGCCTTTGAACGGCTTGGGGATGAGAAGCGCAGGCTGCGTGGGGCACCGGGCTCCGCGTGGGGATAGCGCCCTGAGCGGTGGTGCCTGGGAACGGCTTGGGGATGAGAAGCGCAGTCTGCGTGGGGCACCGGGCTCCGCGTGGGGATAGCGCCGTGAGCGGTGGTGCCTGGGAACGGCTGGGGGATGAGAAGCGCAGTCTGTGTGGGGCGCCGGGCTCGGCGTGGGGATAGCGCCCTGAGCGGTGGTGCCTGGGAACGGCTGGGGGATGAGAAGCGCAGTCTGCGTGGGGCACCGGGCTCCGCGTGGGGATAGCGCCCTGAGCGGTGGGGCCTGGGAACGGCTTGGGGATGAGAAGTGCAGTCTGTGTGGGGCGCCGGGCTCGGCGTGGGGATAGCGCCCTGAGCGGTGGTGCCTGGGAACGGCTTGGGGATGAGAAGCGCAGTCTGTGTGGGGCACCGGGCTCCGCGTGGGGAGAGCGCCCTGAGCGGCGGTGCCTGGGAACGGCTTGGGGATGAGAAGCGCAGTCTGTGTGGGGCGCCGGGCTCGGCGTGGGGATAGCGCCCTGAGCGGTGGTGCCTGGGAACGGCTCGGGGATGAGAAGCGCAGTCTGTGTGGGGCACCGGGCTCCGCGTGGGGATAGCGCCCTGAGCGGTGGTGCCTGGGAACGGCTCGGGGATGAGAAGCGCAGTCTGTGTGGGGCACCGGGCTCCGCGTGGGGATAGCGCCCTGAGCGGTGGTGCCTGGGAACGGCTTGGGGATGAGAAGCGCAGTCTGCGTGGGGCACTGGGCTCCGCGTGGGGATAGCGCCCTGAGCGGTGGTGCGTGGGAACGGCTTGGGGATGAGAAGCGCAGTCTGTGTGGGGCGCCGGGCTCGGCGTGGGGATAGCGCCCTGAGTGGTGGTGCCTGGGAACGGCTTGGGGATGAGAAGCGCAGTCTGTGTGGGGCGCCGGGCTCGGCGTGGGGATAGCGCCCTGAGCGGTGGTGCCTGGGAACGGCTCGGGGATGAGAAGCGCAGTCTGTGTGGGGCACCGGGCTCCGCGTGGGGATAGCGCCGTGAGCGGTGGTGCCTGGGAACGGCTTGGGGATGAGAAGCGCAGTCTGTGTGGGGCACCGGGCTCCGCGTGGGGATAGCGCCCTGAGCGGTGGTGCCTGGGAACGGCTCGGGGATGAGAAGCGCAGTCTGCGTGGGGCGCCGGGCTCGGCGTGGGGATAGCGCCCTGAGCGGTGGTGCCTGGGAACGGCTTGGGGATGAGAAGCGCAGTCTGCGTGGGGCACCGGGCTCGGCGTGGGGATAGCGCCCTGAGCGGTGGTGCCTGGGAACGGCTGGGGGATGAGAAGCGCAGTCTGTGTGGGGCACCGGGCTCCGCGTGGGGATAGCGCCCTGAGCGGTGGTGCCTGGGAACGGCTTGGGGATGAGAAGCGCAGTCTGTGTGGGGCGCCGGGCTCGGCGTGGGGATAGCGCCCTGAGTGGTGGTGCCTGGGAACGGCTTGGGGATGAGAAGCGCAGTCTGTGTGGGGCGCCGGGCTCGGCGTGGGGATAGCGCCCTGAGCGGTGGTGCCTGGGAACGGCTTGGGGATGAGAAGCGCAGTCTGCGTGGGGCACCGGGCTCCGCGTGGGGATAGCGCCCTGAGCGGTGGTGCCTGGGAACGGCTTGGGGATGAGAAGCGCAGTCTGAGTGGGGCACCGGGCTCCGCGTGGGGATAGCGCCCTGAGCGGTGGTGCCTGGGAACGGCTGGGGGATGAGAAGCGCAGTCTGCGTGGGGCGCCGGGCTCCGCGTGGGGATAGCGCCCTGAGCGGTGGTGCCTGGGAACGGCTGGGGGATGAGAAGCGCAGTCTGTGTGGGGCGCCGGGCTCCGCGTGGGGATAGCGCCCTGAGCGGTGCCTGGGAACGGCTGGGGGATGAGAAGCGCAGTCTGTGTGGGGCGCCGGGCTCCGCGTGGGGATAGCGCCGTGAGCGGTGGTGCCTGGGAACGGCTTGGGGATGAGAAGCGCAGTCTGTGTGGGGCGCCGGGCTCGGCGTGGGGATAGCGCCCTGAGCGGTGGTGCCTGGGAACGGCTTGGGGATGAGAAGCGCAGTCTGTGTGGGGCGCCGGGCTCGGCGTGGGGATAGCGCCCTGAGCGGTGGTGCCTGGGAACGGCTCGGGGATGAGAAGCGCAGTCTGCGTGGGGCACCGGGCTCGGCGTGGGGATAGCGCCCTGAGCGGTGGTGCCTGGGAACGGCTCGGGGATGAGAAGCGCAGTCTGCGTGGGGCACCGGGCTCCGTGTGGGGATAGCGCCCTGAGCGGTGGTGCCTGGGAACGGCTGGGGGATGAGAAGCGCAGTCTGTGTGGGGCACCGGGCTCCGCGTGGGGATAGCGCCCTGAGCGGTGGTGCCTGGGAACGGCTTGGGGATGAGAAGCGCAGTCTGTGTGGGGCACCGGGCTCCGTGTGGGGATAGCGCCCTGAGCGGTGGTGCCTGGGAACGGCTTGGGGATGAGAAGCGCAGTCTGCGTGGGGCACCGGGCTCCGTGTGGGGATAGCGCCCTGAGCGGTGGTGCCTGGGAACGGCTGGGGGATGAGAAGCGCAGTCTGCGTGGGGCGCCGGGCTCCGCGTGGGGATAGCGCCCTGAGCGGTGCCTGGGAACGGCTGGGGGATGAGAAGCGCAGTCTGTGTGGGGCGCCGGGCTCCGCGTGGGGATAGCGCCCTGAGCGGTGCCTGGGAACGGCTGGGGGATGAGAAGCGCAGTCTGCGTGGGGCGCCGGGCTCCGCGTGGGGATAGCGCCCTGAGCGGTGCCTGGGAACGGCTGGGGGATGAGAAGCGCAGTCTGCCTGCCGGCCCTTGTTTGGGTCAGGGCAGACAGGAAGACTAGCAGGGGCTGATGGAGTTTCCATTGGAGGATCGGCACTGCGCTCCCAGACTCAGCTGTTCCCAACCGGGCCCCTGCTGATGACAGAGCCCAGAATGGGGGCCGCAGGCCACCCTGCCTGTGCCCCACAGCCCACGCCCTGGTTGGAGGGCAGGTAACCCGAGGGTCTGGGCGATGGGGTTCAGGGCTAGCGCTAGTCTTGGCAGCCCCAGGAGAGCGAGGCTGGTGCGTTCTGGGCGTCTGGCCCACAGGCTGAGGTCCCCGGCCCTGACCAATGTGTTGGCCGGAGGCCTGGTTGACTCACCAGACGGTGCAGGAAGATGGACTCCACAGGGGGCCGGGCCCTTGCGCTGCCTGTGGGAGTTGGGATCCCACAGCACTTTGCAGGCCTGTGCTCACTGGCTCCTTTTCCCTCGGCCGGGTGCTGCCCGTCCTCCTGCGCCCAAGCGGGGGGCTTCTCCAGGCCCACGGGCAAGTGCAGCGCGGGCCGGGCCCGGCGAAGGAAGCCGTCGTATTCGGCACAGCCCGCCTGCCGGGAGGCTGCTAGTCTCAGGTGCAGCAGGCGCCGGCTCCCTGCGGCCGGAGGGAAAGGAGCCCGGGCTGACAGCATGGCCGACGGGGAGGGGCGGTGCGAGGCCGCGGCCTCCCTGCTAGCCTGCCAGGTCCCCCGAGGGGCTCTCCCAGCAGGGAGACTGTTCCACCCAGCCCCCGGGGGGCAGGCCCGCGCCCCAGGGGCAGGACCGTACATGCGCCGTGTGCCCGGGGCGACCCTGTGCTCTCTAGGGGGGCAGGCCCACGCCCCAGGGGCAGGACCGTACATGCGCCGTGTGCCCTGGGGCGACCCTGTGCTCTCTAGGGGGGCAGGCCCGTGCATGCGCCGTGCGCCCAGGGGTGACCCTGTGCTCTCTAGGGGGGCAGGCCCGTGCATGCGCCGTGCGCCCAGGGGTGGTGCTGCACACCCGGGCCCAGGGTGCCAAACTGGCCCGGGCCGGCCCTGCCCAGGGGGTTTCTCTCCCGGGGGTTTAAGCCCCGCTCACTGCAGTGTGAGCGTCACAGATGCATTTCTAGTCGCACAGGCGCAAGTGCTGAGCACACCAAGCCACGCTGAGCGAGCAGGCTGCCCTGTCTGTGCATGGCCGCGCGCAGCCGGCTCTGCTTTAAAGCCTGGTCCACGCTGCGCCCGAGCCACGCCTGCCTGGAGCCCAGCCCACGGCACGGCGATTGCTGCTGGTTTTCTCTGCCTGCCAGCAGCGAGCTCACCACTTGCAGAGTTCACTGTCCCGCAGACACTGGCCGCGCGCACGTCCCGAGCAGACCACACCCGGCATCTCCTACCTCCGGCGCTGACCTTTGGGAGCTAGATTCAGCTCCGTGCGGTGTTGGGAGTGCCGAGGGTGCTCTGGCAGTGCCTGCAGCACTGGGCACGGGGCAGGAGAATTTGGACCCGGCCACGTTCTAACCAGCAAAACGCCCAGTGCCTGAAGAGGAACCGTGCACAGAACCGGCAGGGTCTCCGGATGCAGCCCCTAGGCCTTCGGGTTGGCATGGGGCGCTCACCCGTATTGCACTTTGCTCGAGGGATCTTACATTTCGGTGAATCAGCTAATGGAGGAGTCGGAATTCCCATTGGTGAGGGGGCACTTGCTATCCTGTTGCCTCTCTTCCTTTGAAATGTCCAGGAGCCACGGGCAGCTCTCGTACCTATCGAGGGGGGAGGAGCAGCAGTCGGGACCGGCGAGAGCAGAACGGTTTCAATCCCCGCTGCCCCCTGCGGAAATGGTGCTGGGGGGAACCAGATTTTAAGCCGGCTCCCCCCAGCACCTGCTCCTGCTCTCCCCCCCCCCCCCCCGCCTCTCTCTGACTCACTAGCTTATCGGGTGCTCGACTAGTCCAGGCCACTGAGACAGGACCAAGCGTAGGTCAGCCGCATAGGCCCGCATGGCCCGGACAGCATGGGTTCACCGCTGGATTAGCCCCTCTAGAGGAGGCCCCAGTCTGGGCTTCACTGCACACAGATGAGGGGCGAACGGTTAACCTGTACCGGGTGATGCTTTCTGGCCATGCTAGCCCAGCTGCAGCTGGAGCACCCCACCGCCAGCTCCCCTTTTAATTGGTTACCTGCTTAGACGTTGTGGTTGTAAGACAAATGAAGATGTCAGAAGGTGACTAGGGTGCAGTCAGGCTACTGGGCTCGCTGCAGTTGCAGTAATTACAGTGGTGAGAGATGAGCGAATCCCAGGAACTACGGACCAGTCAGCCTCACCTCCGTTCTGGAGCAGGCTGAAGCATTTGGAGGAGAGGGAGGTGATCCAGATCTGCCTCAGGAGGCGCGGGCACTGCAGTGGATGTGGGGCAGCTTGACGTTAGCAGGTTTGATACAGTCTCCCGCTGCGGCCAGCAAGCTGAAGAGTCCAGCTTGTGAATGGCCTAGAAGGCCGATAGGAAGCTGGTGAGATTGGTGGGCTCCGCAGCGCGCTGAGTGGCCAGATGTCCATTGGCAGAGAGTATCGAGGAGTGTCCCAGGGCTTGGGGGCTGAACCCTCAGCAAGGTCGTGGATGACACTGAATGGGTGGGGAAGGGGTCAGTGTGTTGGAGGGCAGGGATGGGGGCAGAGTGACCTATTGGTGGATTGAGCCAAAAGAAACGTGCTGAGGTTCAACAAGGACAAGTGCGGAGTGCGCACGGAGGACAGAAGAATCCCAAGCATGGCGACAGGCTGGGGACCACAACAAGGATGTGGAGTAACTGGAGAGAGTCCAGCGATGGGCATTGAAAACGATCAGGTGGCTGGGGGAGGCTAAGGCACCTGGGCTTACTGATTCCGCAGAAGAGCGAGGGGGATTTGATAGCGCTGACTAGATCACTAGCTGTCTAAGTACAAGTCACCACCCAGAAGTGGTGCTGGGTCTCGTTGGTGCAGGATGATCAGGTGATGAGTGGGGTGCTAAGGCAGCTCCCCGTCTGGCATCACAGATTGCACTGTGCCCTAGCAGCGGCCGGCGGCAAGCCCAGCTCCCAGGTTGGAGGAGGAGAGCGCACAGGGCTCTGCATGCTGCCCCTTCCCCAAACTAGCTTCGCACGCCCATTGGCTGGGCACCTGCTGCTGGCTGCTTAAAATCATAGAACCCTAGAACGGTTAGGGACCTCGAGGGGTGATCGAGTCCAGTCCCCTGCCCTCACGGCAAGACCCAGCACTGTCTAGACCAGGCATGTCCAAAGTCCGGCCCGCGGGCCAATTGTGGCCCGTGTTCCGGTTTAATACGGCCCCACAGGTAATTTGGCAATATCTATCTTTTATGGTCCCCAACGAATCCATATGTATTGAGATGAATACATTGTAAAATCTCAGTTAATGTCAGTTGGTCTAAATCAGTTATAAATATATTTGGACACAACATGTATACTTGGTGTTATGTTCCTGTTCATATTTTTTGAACTTAAAAGTTGACAGACAACCTTTATTACCAATAATATGTCATGTACTTTACAATGTTCCTGACATATATTTCAGCTTCCTGGATTTTTTTTTCATCTGGCCTTCAGATATGAAAGGCAGAGTGATTTAACACCTGTTTAGATTTGTCATCCATGTGACGAAATAAAAGTATGCCGTTTGCAATAAACTTTGCGTAAAATAGTTAATTTGCATTTAATTTTAATGGTTCAAAGAATGTCAGGCAAAATGGTCGGCCCTCACGCTTGTTCACTTCATCAAATCTGGCCCTCTTTGAAAAAAGTTTGGACACCCCTGGTCTAGACCATCCCTGGCAGGTGTCTGTCTAACCGGCCCTTAACTATTTCCATAACCTCCCTGGGCAACTTATTCCAGAGTTTAACCACCCTGACAGGCAGGAAGCTTTTCCTAACGTCCAACCTAAACCTCCCTGGCTGCAATTTAAGCCCATTGCTGCTTGTTCTATCCTCAGAGGCCAAGGGAAACAATTTGCCCCCCTCCACCCTGTGACACCCTTTTAGACACCTGAAAACTGCTATCATGTCCCCCCTCAGTCTTCTCTTTTTCAGACTAAACAATCCCAGTTCCTTCAGCCTTGCCTCATAGCTCATGTTCTCTAGACCTTCCATCATTCTTGTTGCTAATTTCTGGACCTTCTCCAATTTCTCCACATCTTTCCAACACTTGAATTGAGGCCTGATCAGCTCAGAGTAGAGCGGAAGAATGACTTCTCCTGTCTTGCTCACAACACTCCTGTTCATTCATCCCAGAATCATGTTTGCTTTTTTTTGCAACAGTGAAACACCATTTAGCTTGTGGTCCACTATGATCCCTTTCTGCCGTACTCCTTCCTAGACAGTCGTTTCCCATTCTGTATGTGTGAAACTGATTGTTCCTTCCTAAGTGGAGCACTTTGTATTTGTCTTTATTAAACTTCATCCTGTTTACCTCAGACCATTTCTCTAACTTGTCCAGACCATTTTGAATTATGACCCTATCCTCCAAAGCAGTCGCAACCCCTCCCAGCTTAGTGGTATCTGCCAACTTAATAAGCGTACTTTCTATGCCAATATCTAAATCATTGATGGAGATATTGGACAGAACTGGTCCCAAATCAGACCCATGCGGAACCCCACTTATTAAACCCTTCCAGCATGATTGTGAACCGTTAATAACTACTCTCTGAAAATAGTTATCCTGCCAGTTATGCACCCACATTATAGTAGCCCCGTCTAGGTTGTATTTGCCTAGTTTATTGATAAGAATATCATGCAAGACCGTATCAAACGCCTTACTAAAGTCTAGGTATACCACATCCACCGCTTCTCCCTTATCCACAAGATTCGTTATCCTATCAAAGAAAGCTATCAGATTGGTTTGATATGATTTGTTCTTTACAAATCCATGCTGGCTGTTCCCTATCACCTTATTATCTTCCAGGTGTTTGCAGATGAATTCCTTAATCACTTGCTCCATTATCTTGAGCCCACCTTGAGATGGGGGGTGGCTGGGTCCTACAATCCCAGCTCCCCTCCCTAGCTCCTTCTCCCCTGTTTCCCAGACCAAAACTACAACTCTCTTCCAGCCCCCCTCCCAGCCAGGGCTCCACTCTGCCTTCTTCTCATTGTTCCGCTCCCTGGGAGATAACTGGTCGGACAGGTTCAAAGCCCCCTTGCATAATGACTCATCCCCTGCCCTGCTGGGCCGTGCTGCAGCCAGTGGAGGTCACCCACAGCCCACTGCCCAGCATAGCAACCAGCAAGGTACCCCCACTACGTCACACCCCCTCCTTTATCTCTGCTATTATAGCCATGTTCCTTCCCATTTCTGACCCATCTCCCAGGTCTCCATGTTTTTCACTTACTTGTGGGCTTTGGTCACCTGCCCCTGTAGAACCTCGTTTAAAGCCTCCTCACTAGGCTAGCCAGTCTGCATCCAAATAGGGTCTTCCCTTTCCTCAAGAGGTGACCCCATCCCTGCTGAGCAGTCCTTCCTGGAATAGCATCCCGTGGTCAAGGAAGCCAAAGCCCTCCTGGTGACACCATCTCCACAGCCAGGCTGCACCTCCAGGATGCACCTGTCTCTGCCTGGGCCCTGACCTTCGACAGGCAGGATGGAAGAGAATACCACCTGCGCCCCAGACTCCTTCACCCGTACCCCAGAGCCCTGGAGTCACACCTGACAGTATCATTAGCGCCCACGTGGATGAGTGGCTTGGGGCAGTCGTCAGAGGGCTGGATAATCCCTGACACTGCCTCCGTCATGTCTCGGATACGGGCCCCCGGCAGGCAGCACCTCCCGAGAGGGCATGTCAAGGCAACAGATGGGCACCTCCGTCCCCCTCAGAAGGGAGTCTCCAACACCACTCCCCTGTTTCCTCCTTGCAGTGGTGGCAGCAGACCACCCAGCCTTGGGGGTACGAGGCCTTTCCTCTTCTACTGAAGGGGGTGATTCCTTATCTCCCCTATCCAGGACATCTCCAGATCCCCTGGGCCACTCCAGAACCCACCCCCCTTATGCTATCTTCCTAATGCTGGAGCCTGCTCCATCCCTATGGCATCTGGTGGTGTCCCCCCGCTGCCTGGGTAGGTGGAGGGGAGGTAGGACTTAAGACCACCACCCTGTGCTCCCCAGGTGAATACCTTATCCCCAGGCCACTCTAGAACCCACCCACCCTGACACCCCCAAAGCCAGAGGGCCCACCCCCCAAGCTCTCATCCTGAGCCCCACCCCACAGTCCTCACTCTAGTTAAATCAGGTTCGGCTGCAGCCATCAACAATTCACTTCCACTGGGTCATGAGAATGGAAAGTTTGAAACCCACAGGAGCAGAGGGTGGGACGCCAGCCACAGGGACATGCCCAGGCTGGACAGGAATGAGTGGTGGAGCCGCGCTGCTGCTCTGTTTATAAGGATGTGTGGGGTGGTGAAGAGAAAATGGTTATAAGGCTTCCCGCCGTGCTTAGGGGCAAATATACCTCAGAACGTAGGACGTTTTTAGGTGTCACAATCCAATTGGTTTTGTTTAAGCACCATCTTTAAGGGCCCACAGTTAATCATGCGTGATCTGGGGCAAAGATGCCGCAGCAGCTGTTCTGAACTCTGGGGCTCAGAGTTGCTGTTGGGGGTTGATCTTTTCTCTTGGCTTCATGTCCAATAACGTCAGATTTTCAGACCCTGTTACTGCAGCAGCACTGCCCGATCCCCAGTCCTTTCCCAGCCAGGAGTGTCAACCTGGGTGCCGGAGCAGCAGAGCTCAAGCCCTGCATGGGATGTGAATGTGCTTAGCTCAAGGGCTTCAAACGCGTTAGTGAAAACGTGGCCTGATTCCCTAAAGCCCGGAGCCCCCAGCGGCTCCTGCCGCCCTCCGAAGGGGTTTGCTGAGCACTCAGCACTTGTGACCGCAGGATCCCATTTGTAGGTGTCTAAGTATGGATTTAGGACTGAGGGGCAGCTCATCCACGTGGGCTAGTGAGCGGCCTGCGAGACCGTTGTCACCACGACGTCCTCCTGGGATGGCCAGCGTTGCTCCCCGCGCTCGCAGACCTAGAGTTTGCGGGATGCCGCTGGAGTCGTTGCAGCGCTGGGATTGGCTGCAGAGCGCGCGCCCGGCTCTCCCAGGCAGTGCTGTGTGCGATCAGCCCGCCCCTCGTGTCCCTTGCACTTGCTGGAGGCGTGTCACTTCATTAATACCTGGCGTCCCTGCACGTGGGCAGCAGTAACACAAAAGGTCTCGTGGGCCACACCTGAACCCCAGTGGGCCGCAAGTCGCCCACTACTGGTTGCGGAGCTCCACTGGACATTGTAGCTTTCAGATCTGAGCCCCAAGGTCATCCCATTGTGGGCACTGGGGACAGAGGGGAAATTCCCCTGCTTTGAGCACTAGCCACCAAGCAGGCGCCTGGCTGTGGGTGTGAGCTGATCTCCCCCAGGACAGTGTCCTGCTGCCAGCAGTGTGGCGAGTCCCGAATGCTGCACGTGGCTTGACTGAAAAGATGCAGGTGGCACCGGTCCCATGTGCAGCGCAGAGGGGCAGCGCGCAGAGGGGCAGCGCGCAGAGGGGCAGCGCGCACGTCTCAGCCAGCTCCCCAAAGTCGGGCTCTGCAGGTCGCGGTGAACCAGCACATGCTGCAGCCTCTGCTGCTCATGGCTCTGGAGGGCAGAGGGTGCTGCAGGGGCCGGGCAGTGTTTTGACTCTCCCTGTCGAAGAACCTGAGTGTTCTCCACCCCGGTGCGGGGCTGGATCCGCCGTCTGGCAGCAGCATAAGGAATCGGCAGGAAGAGCATTTCCAAAGACCCAGAGTGAATTAGGCCGGTGACTCCGTGGGATTTGGCCTTCCGTGTCACTGAGAGCAGGGCGGGTGCCGGGAGAGTCAAATGCCACCCAGCCCGCAGGGACAGTCACGTGGCGGCACTAGTCAGGCACGTCTTCTCGGGAGTGGTACTTGACTCAAGCCCTTGATCTTGGGGAGACTTTGACTTTCACTCCCGCAGTGCAGTGGAAAGTATCGAGCTGTGCACTCCACGCCCGTTTCCACAAGCGCGCGCTCGCTCGCTCGCTCGCTGCTTCCAGCCCCGCTGACCTCGGGCAAGCCAGCATTCGCACTGGCCGGAGCACAGCCGCCTGGCAAAGCGCCCGATCACCATGCCATGATGGGTTTTTAAATAACCCGCCAACAAGCACTGTCACTGCCAATGACGAAGCATTTTACTGGCCACGTCGGCAGCTTTTCCCTCGCAGCCTGTCTCTGTGCAGGGCGGGGAGCCCCCAGCCCCCTGGGCCAGATCCAGCGTCTTGGGGAGAAGCGCTGCCCCGCCCGCTGTCGCTCACCCTGCCCCAGCTGTGGGGTGTGGTGCTAGAAACCACTGCTGGGAGGGTTTCCCTGCTGCTCCCATTGGCCAGATTTCAGCCAGTGGGGGCAATGGGGAGCAGAGGGAGCACAGAGCTAGGTAAACCCCCCCACTCCCCTCTTGACCAGCCCCTGCATCCCCATCTCTCACCCGCACCCCGTTCTCCCTCCCAGTTCTCCCAGCCCTGGTCTGCTCCTGCCCCTCCTGCCCCTCAGCCCGCTCCTGCAGCTCCCCCCAGCCAGGCCTCCACTCTCAGCCCTTTCCAGCACCCTACCTCCCACCCTCACCCCCATCCCTATCCCACTCCCTGGCAACCCCTCCTTTTGGCCTCAAAATCTCCTAAATCTACTGGGACCCCAAAAGAGTTCATCTGGCCTGTGGGAAGCCTGAAGCTTGGTCCTCCCTGCCGCCCCTCCCCTCCCCGCATGGGGCTGGGCGCCAGGGGAGCGAGGTTTCTCCGTTGGGAGCCACATGAGTGAGGGTTTAGAGGGGGGTTGTTTGTTTGTGGGGTGGGGGAGGGTTGCCTCTCACTTGTGTGGCCCCCAGTTGATTTTTCTGTAGATCGGTGGCCCCCGACCCAAATGATAATTCGGGCAGTTAATCACAGCCCCATGTCTCCAGACCGCCGTAGGACGGTTACTTGACGCTTCTGGATACTTGGTGCAGTTGAGATGCGATACTTTTGTACTTTCACTCCAGCAGTTTTCCAGAAGGATACTTTGACTTTTACTCAATTATATTTTTTTCAAAGTAGCAGTACTATTACTCTAGTAACTTTTGGGGTGCTTTTTCCACCACTGCTTCCAGCTGATTAGCAGAGCACTCACAGACAACAGCATGTCTTCCTACTGGTAGTGCGCCTTCGTACATGCCTTGGTGCACATGACATTTATTCTGCACATAGATGGAGAATACAAGAGGGAACGCTAGAATGCAGAAGAGTGCAGCGGCTGTCTGTGCTGAGCTGAGCTGCCGGGCGCTTGGAGTCAGGGTGTGGCTGCATGGTTAGGCCAGGCTGACTGTGCTGACGGCCTTGGGAAAGCTGGGGGGGGGCAGTAAGGTACAGGGAGAAGGACCCCGGCGTGGTCCGAAAGAGGAAAGGGGGTGAGGCTACTCGAAGAGAGGAAACTAGCCGCAGGGGCATGTTTGCACCGACCCAGCGGTTTGGAGACACGTGCACTGGGCATGTTTGGAGGGTTTGTAAATGTGTGAGGCATGGGGGGGCTGTCCACGCTGAGCCTTCACTGGTTGCTGTGCTTGGGCTGGGGGGGACCCCTACTGGCCTGTGTCTGTAAGTACTGCCCAGCGGGGGCACCCAGAGGGCCCTCCTCACATAGACCATGGCCCAACCAGCTCTCACCTGCCTGACGAGGGAAGGGGTCTGAACAAGGAAGCGTGTGGCTTGGAGAAGGGGCAGTCTTGGCTGGGCAAACATGAAGAGAAGAGACTGAGCCGAGTGCTGGGGGTTCAGGGGCCTGTGCCCCCTGCCTCAAGGAGTCTAAGGCTGCCTGGCCCTGACTCCTATATCCACATCGCGCCTAGGCTGGGCTGTATCCTGGCTGGAGTCTCCTCTTGCTGCAGACGGGGTGCAGGGTCGGGGGTACCCGGCGCACCGACACACCGTGTAACCGCTCCTCTCCCCCGTTGCCGCCTTCACCAGCTCCTGTCCGCGTTCTCTCCTCCTGATACAGCGGCAGCAGCGCAGTGTGGGGAGAGGGTCTTGCATGTAACCGTGAAGTCGAACCATTCAAACATGCGTCCAGACACGTCCCTGATGGGTACTGAGGACTGAGCGCGCTGGGCTGAGTTGCAAACCCACGCCCATGGCCAGGAGGAAGGGGATCTCCCTGCCAGGGTTCCCTGTCAGCTGTGCGTGTGTGACTGACTGCTCAGGAGAGAGTCGCATGCTGCCCAGCTGATTAGCAGAGCGCCCACAGCTAGGTTTTGTTTGGACCGGTGGTGCACACGCACAGGCCTCGGTGCACATCACACAGTTGGTTCTGCACGTGGGTGGAAGACAGTAGCGAGCGCCTGGGTCCCTGCCTCACTGCCCGTCTTGTTTTGGCTGCTGCAGATGTCATGGCACCCTCAGTACCGGAGTTCCAAATTTCGCCACGTCTACGGCCGGCCTGCTAGCAAGGAGAAGTGTTACGACTGCGTCCCCATCACCTCCAGCGTGCACGACAACCACTTCTGCACCGTCAACCCCCGCTTCATTGCTGTGGTGACAGAATGCGCCGGGGGCGGGGCCTTCCTCGTGATTCCCATCAGTCAGGTGAGCAAGGGCGCAGGGCACGGTCTGCCCCTTCCCGAGCTATCCCCTGCGGGAGGGAGCAGCAGGGATCCCAGAGGGTTGGGACCACAATGGAAATGCTGGTTATTGCTGCTGCCTGTTTCACAAAATGCCTGGTAGGGCCAGAGGCTCTTTGGGACAAGGGACCATCTGTTGCATGGTTGTAACTTAGGCCTGCTGTAAACAACTGCTTGGGAAATGAGTCTTGGGTGGAAGCTAGAGGCATGGAGGTAAGTGTAACGGTGGGTAGGTTCCGGTTGTGACGGACGGGCCGTGTCTGGGCACAGCTGAGGGCGTCCGCTCAGGGCGAACTGCTCGAATCCGGGGCTACTTACAGCCCCCGACTGGCGACCTCTCCACACAGGCCACAAACCAGTCCCACAGAGCGCTCCAGCAACCTGCCTGAAGCCTCCCGAGCAAAACCCCTCCGACACCCCAGCAATATCCGTGCCCCAGATGGCCCCGGGCCTATACACAGGTGGGGGGTCCTAGCACCCAATCCCACCTACCCCAAACAAGTTCTGTCCGGTTCCAAGAAACCAGCCACAGAGCCCTGGTCAATTTACCCTCTGGATCTTACCCACAAATCACGCTGGGCCAATCCTTTAGAATCTATATCTAAAGGTTTATTATTACAGGAAAGAAAAGCATGAGAGTAAGGTTATTAAAGTACAGTACGTTACATGCACCGAATCTCCCAGTTCTCGATGCAGGCTCTAGCAGAGATGTTGCAGCTGCTGGTTTAAAAGTTCTTATTGCACATCCTACGATCAGGATGGGTTCACAGGTCTTCCGGGCTCTTCGATCCCTGCAGTGCTGCCTCTGGGATGAAGTGCTGAGCTGAGAACAAAATGGCATCGACCGCATGGCCTCTTTATACCTCCTTCCTGGCCTCTTCTGGTCTCAGCCGGTCACCTGGTCCTCAGCCTCTCTCTGCTGGCAGCTCTTGGGTCTCCGCCCTCCTACTTTAGGTGTGTCTTTGGGCCATCAAGGGCCATTGTTCCACAGGGCTTCACTACTCAGCCTGTCCATAGCAATGCTCAACCACATTCACAGAAATATTCAGCTTCCACACAGATTACAGATTCCTACCTACACACATAGACATTATACACTCACATAAATAGCGTACATAAGATCAACAAACAATAATCTCCCATTCAATACCCCACATGGCTCCCCCCACACCAATTTCTGGGGCCAACACCCCCACCTAGGGGTGCAGCAGCGATCTGGCTGCTTCCCTCCAATTCAGCAACGTGACACCAGTACACAGTAGTGGAGATGTGGCCATAGAGCTGCACATCCACCAAGGTGATCTATGCCATCAAGTGCCAGCAATGCCCCTCTGCCGTGTATATTGGCCAGACTGTCCAGTCTGGCTATGGGAGAGGGTTAATGGACGCAAATCAGATATCTGAAAAGGAAACACACAGAAACCTGTTGGAGAACATTGTAACTTGCCCGAGCACTCGCTAATGGATCTAAAAGTGATATTACAAAGCAGCTTCAAAAACCTGCTGGAGGGAGTAGCTGCAGAACTTGGTTTTATTGTTTTATTTACAAGTTTGACACTTGTAATCAAGGTCCAAACAAAGACCTGACCTGGATGGGGTTGTTACATTCAACCCTAATGGCATAAAAAACTAAGCACTGGGTACTAAGATCCTACTCTATTAGCCTCATTTAGCATGGATACTCTAATTGACAAGATTTTTTTCTCTATTTTTTCCCTTCTCTTTCCCTTCCCATCCTCTCTCTTTCTCTATTTGTACTCTGGACCCTTTAACTCCAGTCATCTGAAGAAGTGGGTTGTGCCCAAGAAAGCTCATGCTACCATCTACATTTCTTGTTAGTCTCTAAGGTGCTGCAGAACCATTTGTTGTTTTTAATTTTTTTCTGTTACAGGCTAACACAGCTACCCCTCTAGATCCATAGCATAATACTGTCCCACATCAGGTGGAAAAGTTGAAGTCCCTTTGTTGTTCTTTTGTTCTGCTTTTTGTTTCTGGGAGGATATCATCAATACAATGTCACCATCTTCTTTTTAAAAGAAGAACACTAAAAAATAAACATTACAAAACAGGTAAATGGCGGTTGAAAATAGCAACTCAGCCAGCTTTTGTTGCTCAATTCCATCTTACTGATCCACTGTAATTTGTTATAGGGAGAAGTATTTGATTTTGGAGAAAGAATGTAACAATCCCCCAAGTTGAACTTGAGCATGCCAGTTCCAATCTGGAAGGCAGGTGCTAGATTACCTGTATGAGTATTAGGTACGCTTCATAGAACACTAGAACTGGAAGGGACCTCGAGAAGTCATTGAGTCCAGTCCCCTGCCCTCATCATAGAATCATAGAATAATAGGACTGGAAGGGACCTCGAGAGGTCATCGAGTCCAGCCCCCCGCCCTCAAGGCAGGACCAAGCTCCGTCTACACCATCCCTGACAGATGTCTATCCAACCTGTTCTTAAATATCTCCAGAGAGGGAGATTCCATCACCTCCCTTGGCAATTTATTCCAATATTTGACCACCCTGACAGTTAGGAATTTTTTCCTAATGTCCAATCTAAACCTCCCCTGCTGCACTTTAAGCCCATTACTCCTTGTCCTGTCCTCAGAAACCAAGAGGAACAAATTTTCTCCTTCCTCCTTGTGACACCCTTTTAGATATTTGAAAACCGCTATCATGTCCCCCCTTAATCTTCTTTTTTCCAAACTAAACAAGCCCAGTTCATGAAGCCTGGCTTCATAGGTCATGTTCTCTAGACCTTTAATCATTCTTGTCGCTCTTCTCTGTACCCTTTCCAATTTCTCCATATCTTTCTTGAAATGTGGCGCCCAGAACTGGACACAGTACTCCAGCTGAGGCCTAACTAGTGCAGAGTAGAGCGGCAGAATGACTTCACGAGTTTTGCTTACAACACACCTGTTGATACAACCTAGAATCATATTTGCTTTTTTTGCAACAGCATCACACTGTTGACTCATATTCAACTTGTGGTCCACTATGACCCCTAGATCCCTTTCCGCCATGCTCCTTCCTAGACAGTCGCTTCCCATCTTGTATGTATGGAACTGACTGTTCCTTCCTAAGTGGAGCACTTTGCATTTCTCTTTATTAAACCTCATCCTGTTTACCTCTGACCATTTCTCTAACTTGCTACGGTCATTTTGAATTATGTCCCTATCCTCCAAAGAAGTTGCAACCCCACCCAGTTTGGTATCATCTGCAAACTTAATAAGCGTACTCTCTATCCCAATATCTACATCATGGCAGGACCCAGTACTGTCTAGACCATCCCTGACAGATGTCTGTCTAACTTGCTGTTAAATATATCCAGGAATGGAGATATTCCACAACCTCCCTGGGCAATTTATTCCAGTGTTTAACCACCCTGACAGGCAGGAACTTTTTCCTAATGTCCAACCTCAACCTCCCTTGCTGCAATTTAAGCCCATTGCTTCTTGTTCTATCCTCAGAGGCCAAGATGAAAAAGTTTTCTCCCTCCTCCTTGTGACACCTTTTTAGATACCTGAAAACTGCTATCATGTCCCCCCTCAGTCTTCTCTTTTCCAAACTAAACAAACCCAATTCTTTCAGCCTTCCTTCATAGGTCATGTTCTCTAGACCTTTCATCATTTTTGTTACCCATCTCTGGACCTTCTTCAATTTCTCCACATCTTTCTTGAAATGTGGTTCCCAGACCTGGCCAGAATACGCCAATTGAGGCCTAATCAGTGCAGAGTAGAGGGGAAGAATGACTTCTCATGTCTTCCTCACAACACTCTTGTTAATGCATCCCTGAATAATGTTTGCTTTTTTTTGCAACAGCATCACACTGTTGACTCATTTAGCTTGTCATCCACTATGACCCCTAGATCCCTTTCTGCAGTACTCCTTCCTAGACAGTCGCCTCCGATTCTGTCTGTATGTGTGAAACTGATTGTTCCTTCCCAAAGTGGAACACTTTGCATTTGTCTTTATTAAACTTCATCCTATTTATCTCAGACCATTTCTCCAGTTTGTCCAGATCGTATTGAATTATGACCGTATCCTCCAAACCAGTTGCAACTGCTCCCAGCTTGGTATCATCTGCAAACTTAATAAGCGTACTCTCTATGCCAATATCTAAATCGTTGATGAAGATATTGAACAGAACTGGTCCCAAAACAGACCCGTGTGAAACCCCATTTGTTCTGCCCTTCCAGCATGATTGTGAACTATTAATAACTACTCTCTGAGAATGGATATCCAGCCAATTATGCACCCACCTTATAGTAGCCCCTTCTAAGTTGTATTTGCCTAGTTTATTGATAAGAATATCACGTGAGACCGTATCAAACGCCTTACTAAAGTCTAGGTTTACCACATCCACCGCTTCTCCCTTATCTACAAGACTTGCTATCCTATCAAAGAAAGCTAACGGGTTGGTTTGACGTGATTTGTTCTTTACAAATCCATGTTGGCTGTTCCCTATCACCTTATTATCTTCCAGGTGTTTGCAGATGATTCCTTCATTACTTGCTCCATTATCTTCCCTGGCACAGAAGTTAAACTGACCGGTGTGTAGATTCCTGGGTTGTTCTTATTTCCCTTTTTATAGATGGGCACTATGTCTGCCCTTTTCCAGTCTTCTAGTATCTCTCCCGACTTCCAAGACTTTTCAGAGATGATAGCTAAGGGCTCAGATACCTCCTCTCTCAGCTCCTTGAGTATTCTAGGATGCATTTCATCAGGCCCTGGTGACTTGCAGGCATCTAACTTTTCTAAGTGATTTTTAACGTGTTCGTTTTTTATTCTATCTTCTAAACGTACCCTCGTCCCAGTAGCATTCGCTATATTAGGCATTCCTTCATCAGACTTCTCGGTGAAGACCGAAACAAAGAAGTCATTGAGCATCTCTGCCATTTCCAAGTTTCCTGTTACTGTTTCTCCCTCCTCACTGAGCAGTGGGCCTACCCTGTCCTTGGTATTCCTCTTGCTTCTAATATTTTTATAGAATGTCTTCTTGTTTCCCTTTATATCTGTAGCTAGTTTGAGCTCATTTTGTGCCTTTGCCTCTCTAATCTTGGCCCTGTATTCCTGTGTTGTTTGCCTATATTCATCCTTTGTAATTTGTCCTACTCTCCATTTCTATATGACTCCTTTTTTATTTTTAGATCATGCAAGATCTCGTGGTTAAGCCAAAGCGGTCTTTTGCCATATTTTCTATCTTTACTACACAGCAGAATAGCTTGCTTTTGGGCCCTTAACAATGTCCCTTTGAAAAACTGCCAACTCTCTTTAGTAGTTTTTCCCCTCAGTCTTGCTTCCCATGGGACCTTACCTACCAGCTCTCTGAGCTTACAAAAATCCACCTTCCTGAAATTCATAGTCTGTTTTGCTGTTCTCCCTTCTACCCTTCCTTAGAATCATGAACTCTGATTTCATGATCACTTTCACCCAAGCTGCCTTCCATTTGGATATTGTCCACCAGTTCCTCCTTATTTGTTAAAATCTAATCTAGAACAGCTTCCCCTCTGGTAGCTTTTCCAACCTTCTGAAGTACAAAGTCTCCAATCACCTATTGAACCATCTTGTTAGTCTGTACAGGGCTACATCGTCCTGTGTTTTGTTTCAGCTACACCAGACTAACACGCCTACATTTCTATCAAGAACTTATTGGATAGTTTGTGCCCCAATGTGTTAACTTCCCAACATACGTCTGGATAGTTGAAATCCATCACCACCAAAACCTGCGCTTTGGATGATTTTGTTAGTTGTTTAGAAAAAGCCTCAACCAGCTCTTCTACCTGGGTAGGTGGCCTGTAGTAGACTTTGTTTTTAACCCCTTCTAGCCTAATCCAGAGACTCTCAACACTTCTGTCTCCTGTGTCCATCTCCACCTCAGTCCAAGTGTGTACATTTTTAATATACAAGGCAACACCTTCTCCCTTTTCCCCCACCTGTCCTTCCTGAGCAAGCTGTACCCTTCTATACCAGTATTCCAATCGTGTGTTATCCCACCAAGTCTCTGTGGCATCAACTATATCAGAGCTGTGTTTGTTTATTAGCACTTCCAGTTCTTCCTGCTTATTACCATGCTTCTTGCATTTGCATGTAAGCATCTAACGTACTGATTTGATCTTGCCTGCCAGTTCTGCCTTGCCCCCTCCTTTATCTCTGCTATTATAGCCCATGCTCCCTCCCATTTCTGACCCTCTCCCGGGTCTCCATGTTCTTCACGTACCTGTGGCTTTGGTTTGGAAGGGAAAAGCCCATTTCTGCTCCTGCGCCTGTGGAAACAGAATATTGTACCGAGGGCTGCCCTGGCCTGCTCCCTCCTGGCGGCACCACACCCCTCTCTTGCGAGGCTTCGGACAAACATCGTTCACTCTGCCCACCCAATTCCTTCTTGGGAGCTGCAGTCCCAAGCCAGCAGCTTCCCAGTCCTGCCTGGGAATGACTTCTGTGGGTGAGATCTGGGACTACTCCCTGGGCACACCTGTTCCCCGCTTCCAGCACCAGCCCCTCCCGGCAGCCAGCTCCCCACACACAGCCTGGCTACCGCTCCTCCCTCCCTTTCTGTGGGAATGCTGGGAAATGTAGTCCCTGGCTCCAGAGCCGGCTTTCTAGGCAGGGAGCTGGCCAAGGAACTACAGCTCCCAGGCTGCCTTGGGTTCCCCATCGTGCCCTGCAAACTCCCACTGCACAGTGCCACGGTGGGGGGGGGGAGAGGTGGGGGCCCTTCTGAGCTTGGGCTGCTGCCAGGGAACGGGCTGCCAGGCGTGGCCAGGCGGGCGTGCTCTGCCAGCACGGCACAGCGCCTGTGCGGGGCGCTTGGCCTGGTCCCCAAGAGCACGTGCAGCTCGTCAAATTCTCTGGGGCAGGCTGTGCGCCACTCTGGCAGGGCAGGGATGGGAGCGAACCCCCTGCAGCGAGAGGCCTTCCCTCCTCCCAAGGGCATGCCAGGGGCAGGCTCCTCCAGTCCTCGAGCTCCGGCTCCCAGAAGTCTCTTGAGAGTGATGGGCTGGCTGTGCCGCAGGTGGAGGGAGCACAGGCTGGCTTGGCAGGAGACGTGCAGGGACAGGGCGTGGCTCTCGTTTCCTGTAGTTCTCTCGTGCCAGTCCCCCGCCCGCCTGTGCAGTGCAGGTGCTCCACAGACCCTCCGAGCCAGAGACAAGCGCTGGCGCTCCCGGACTGAAGGCCGGTCACCACAACCTCCCTCCCCACCTTCAGTGACCCAGGAGGGCCATGCTCCTCAGGGCAGGGCCAGGCACTGGCTCACTAACCCTACCGATTTGGTCTGGGCGAAGAGATGGCTTCCCCAAGCAACAGCGATCTCCAGCTCGAGGGACCTGCTTCTGACCAACCCCGCCCCCCATCCCGTAAATCTGTGCAGCGTTAGTAAGGAAAGCAGAGTCCGGAGCTGCCGGGGCAGGTGCAGCCTTCCCTGCTGTGTGAGGTCCACGCAGTGTGAATGAATGACACCGTTCCTGCTGAGGAGACGCCTCAGGGCACATGCTGCAGAAGCAGCATTGCAAGCTGAGAGGCAGACACGGCCTTCGTTTGTGCTGGATACCCTGGTGAATCCAGACCAGCTAGGGGCTGTGTCTGCCCTGCGAACTGGGGCGCCTCGCAATGCACTGCTGCCGTGTTCCGCGTGCGGGAAATGCGCAGACTGCGTGCGGGAAATGCGCAGACCGTGTGCCAGTCACCCCTGGACTCTCCTGTAGAGCTGCAGTTCCTAGTCCAGCAATTGTGAACTGAGCAGCCTATCAGCAGCTCCAGGCATGCTCTTGGTTACTTGGGGCTGGGTGATTCCACTACACTCCCAGTCCCAGTTTTTCCCTCAAACACGTGTTCTGCACTGTTCATCCTTCTGCTGGACAGTTGAGGTATTATGGGGCCTTTGCTCCTGTAAGGGGTCAATAGCCGACAGTTTGGGTAACTACAGTTAAAGTCACAAACAGCTCAGTGTAAACCCAGCACGGAGTTAGTTTAGATGAACAATTCAGATGAGTTTATTTAACAACAAAGAACTAGATCTTGTGAATACCAATGTAAGTCCGAAAAGGTTCCACTTCATCTGCGCAATTAACCTAGCTGAAGTTGCATTTCTTAATTCAGCCTTGTCCCAGAGTGTAGTCGGACCCTTAGAAGCAACGAATGGTCTTGCAGCACCTGTTTGTTTGATCATTTTTTCCAGCTACATACTCAAATGGCTTCCCCTCTGAGTCATTATTACTCTGCGAGGCATTGCCAGTGGCTCTGGGCCAGGGGTGGGCAATCATTTTTAATGGGGGGGGCCACTCCAAGATTTGGGAAGTGGTCAGCAGCTGCACGTCTGGGACAGAGGTTGGGTGCAGAAGGGAGTTTGGGGTAGAGGACTGAAGTGCAGGAGGGGATGCGGGGTCGGAGAGGGAGCTTGGGTGAAGGAGGGGGCAGGGGCTTGGGGTGCAGGGTCTGGGAGGAGGTGTGGGTGCAGGAGAGGATTGTGACCTGGGGAAGGGGCTTTAGGAGGGGGTGCAGGGTCTGGGACGGAGGTGGGGAGAGAAGTACAGAAGGTTTGGGGCGGTGACCTGGGGCAGGAAGGGGTGGGTGGGTACCAGATGAGACGCTTACCTAAATGGCTCCCAGCCAGCAGCCCTGCAGGAACCTGAGGCTGCTGCAGTCCCAGTCTGCTCCATGTGTTCTGTTCCGGCAAGAAGGGGAGGAAGGAGCTTTGCATGCTGCTTCTGCCTCCAGCAAAATGTCTCCGCTCCTATTGGCTGGAAACTGGCCCATGGGAGCCGAGAGGTTTTGACAGTGCGCTGAGTCTCCCAGCGTCCAGAGCAGAGAGCAGCCCGCTGTACAAAGTGGTGTGAGCTGCTCTGTGGTCGGGGCCCAGCGAAGTGACCAAGGGCCGGAGCTGGTTCGCTGGCCACGTCTTGCCCAGCCCTGCTCTAGATGCTGCCCTGTTCCTCAGCCCCACGAGTCCCTTCTCCTGTAGCAAGCAGCTGTGCCACTGTGGCACTTGCGATGGAGACTCACTAAGCCCCTGGCAGAGAGCTCCCTCCCGTCTGCTCAATAACTGCACCTCTGCGGGAGAGGAGCGATGCCAGCAGGAAGAGCTTTCCTGGCCACAGAGCGCCGTCTCCACTGCCTGTTGAACGGGGGAACAAGCTTGCGCAGGGGGTGGCTTTTCCACACCATGAGCCACGTCAATAGCACAGGCCTGCCCTGAGCTACGGGGTACGTGGCTGTAAGGGCAGCGTGGGCCCGTTCCCTTAGACAGAGCGCTCCAATAGCATCGTGCCATGTGAGATGCCAAGGAGCGTAGCTCGGGTCATCTGAGGCCACCTGCACGGAGGCCCCTGCTCTTGAGTGGCCAGTGGCCTTCCTGACCTGCCCCGACTTGCTGTGCTTTTCAGACTGGCAAGCTGGACCCTCACTACCCCAGGGTGTGCGGGCACAAAGGGAACGTCCTCGACATCAAGTGGAGCCCCTTTGACGACTTTGTCATCGCTTCCTGCTCTGAGGATGCCACGGTAAGTCCCCCGGCTCACGCGGGCCTCAGCTCACGGGCGCTTTGTGTGGGGACGACACGCACAACCCCGAGCCAGGGCCCCCGGGCGAGGGGCTCGTCTCCCTGGGCAGGGCCACCCAGCAGCGGCCTTCCACGGAGTCCGTGGGCTTCCATCTGAACAAGAGACAATCCGAATTCTGAGACCCAGACCTGAAAACAGCCTGTCTGGGTGATTGCTCCATGCCAGAGCTCAGAGCAGCAGCTCCACGTGGCCAGGGCGACTCGCGTCAGAAGCCTGGCAGAGGCTGCTCTGCTGTGGCTGCTCCTCCGATGGAGGAGTGTTGCTGCTCGCAGCTATAGGTGCCGACTGTGCACTCGGGGGCTGGAGCACCCATGGGGAACAGTTAGTGGGTGCTACTTGTGCACTGGCAGCCAAGTTCCCCTGCTGTTCTCCGCGCCGCAGTGCTTCTCGCCCTGCTGGCCACCTCATTGCCCTCCCTCCCAGCACTCCTGCCCACCGTGGACAGCAGCTTTGGGGGGGAAGGAGTGAAATGGGCGTGGGGCAAAGGCGGAGCAGGAGCAGGAGCTGGAAAAGGGTGGGGCGGGGTCGAGCGCTCCCCGGCTAGATGGAAAGTTTGCGCCTGTGCTTTCAGCTGCTCTGGGTTAACAGGTAGAAGAGAGGGCAAAATCTGGCCCAAGCAAACATGGAGCTAGACTCCCTGCCACCCTCTTATTCCCACAGGCCCCACTGAAATGAACAGTGCCACTGGAGGAATAGCGTTCGCCTAGGGGACATTCAATCGGTTAAAATAGGGATTGGTAAATTCAATTCCAATGCAGGACAACACTTTTGCACACAGCACAGTTAGCCTGTGGAACTTACTGCCACATAATCCCAACTATATGTATAACATGATGGGGACTAAATGGAGCTATTACCACTCGAGAGACATTTTGGAGTCATTGGGGATAGTTCTGTGAAAACATCCACTCAGTGTGCAGCAGCAGTCAGAAAAGCAACCAGAATGTTAGGAGTTGTTAAAAAAGGGATAGGGAATGAGAATATTTTATTGGCTCTATATTAATTCTATGTGCAGATGTGGTCGCTTCACCTCAAAAGAAGATCTCTTGCCATTGGAAAATGTTCAGAAAAGGGGCCACAAAGATGAGTAGAGGTCTGGAATGGTTGCCATATGAGGAGAAGCCAATAAGACTGGAACTTTTTAGCTTGGAAAAGACGACTAAGGGGGATAGGATTGAGGGCTCTAAAATCATGAATGGTGTAAAGAAAGTGACTAAAGAAAAGTGATTTACTTGTTCCCACAATGCAAGAATCATCAAGTGAAAACACAAGGAAGTTTTTCTTCACTCGGCTCAGTCAACCTGTGGAACTCCTTGCCAGAGGATGTTGTGAAGGCCGAGACTATAACAGGGTTCCAAAAAAGAGCTGGATAGATTCCTGGAGGACAGGTACATCGATGGCTATGAGCCAGGGTGGACAGGAATAGTGTCCATTGTCTCTGTTTGTCAGAAGGTGGGAATGACCAAAGGGAATTAATCGCTTGATTCTGTTCATGGCATTGGCCACTATCAGCAGACAGGATACTGGGCTAGATGGACCTTTGATCTGACCCAGTGTGTCCGTTCTTATGTAAATTAGTATGTTTGAAAATATAGGAAAACCTCCAGAAACGCAATACATTTCTGATTCTGTTATTTAACAGTACAATTAAAACTGTGATTAATCGCAATTAATTTATTTGAGTTAATTGCATGAGTTAAATGTGATTGACAGCCCAAATGCGCGCGTGCGCACACACAGGAATGCACATGTGCCCAGGCAAGTATAGTCAATCACTCACAAGCAGCTCGGTAGTGTTAATAAAACCGATTCCTTCCTCTTCCTACTGTCGTCTGCTGTGCACCCCAGAAGCAACTACGCCAGTGACTGTCGCTGTCCGGCGGGTGTCCTCTGCAGCCCTTTGCGTGTTGGGACGGGTGCTCTGCATACGACAGCTCAGGTTGGCTAGGGAGCTGACTCATTTCAGGTGAGCCTCTCTTTCTTGCCCGCGTAGTTTTGAGCCAGCAGGTTAGTGAAAGGGTGAGCCCAGAGCCAGGAGGCAAAAGGCTTTCACCGGACCTGAGCTCAGCGCTGCAGGAAGCCAAGAAAGATGATTTTAAACAAAAATCTGCCAGCTGGATCCCTTCCCTTCAGGATTTGATTTCTGAACACAGCGGGGCAGCCAACCCCAGGAAAGGAATTAAGGGGAGCTGAAACCAAGCTAGCTCCACCTTAGATCTTGTAGTAAGGGCTTCATCCCAGGAGGCATGATGTCCTACTCCCTGTTGGGGGCACATGACCCTCCCATCCCATCCGTGCACTTCTCCTCCCCTGCCTCTTCCTTGGCCATCTTCACCGCACAAGAGGGGTGGGCAGCTACAGAGCATCAAGAAGGAAGACGGTTGGGTAAAAACAAGCCCTGATTCATGTGCTGCTCTCTCCACAGTGCGCCTGGCTTTAGAGCGTATTGCACATCTCCATTCCGCGCCTGCGGACCATGGTGTGTGTTTGGTGTACAAATGAATGCAGGAAGGAACGCCTGGAATGGATTTGATTAACACTGTAGAGCTGCATTGCCTTCTTTCTGTGACTGTGTCTGTAGTTGGCACTGGTGACACTTTCTGGATTTGTTGCTGGTCACTTATTTTCCCTCTAGGGAAACCAAACAGTTGCTAAATCTAGTGACAGATGAATTAAAAGTGGATAACTGGCAGATCACAAAATGTAACTGAAGAGTTATCAATTCATTGGTTTGTTTCCAGGGTCTTACCCCACCTTATCTTGCTACTATCCTGGAACCAGCTAACACTGCATAAACCATTAGCAAACAGGCCTAGAGTGAGAGATTCAGGAAGCTTGATCCATTTAGCTTAATAAAGAGAAGGCCGAGATGGCTTGTTTGCTGTCTGTAAGTACCTACATAGGGGACAACTATTCAATTATGGGTTCTTTAGTCTAGCAGAGAAAAGTATAATATAGTCCAATGGCTAGAAGTTGAAACTAGACAAATCAGACTTACATTTTTAACAGTCTGAGTACTGATCATTGGAACAGTTTACAAAGACATGTAGTAGATTTTCCATCACTGACCACTTTAAATAAAAAAACTGGAGGTTTTTCTTTCTCTGCTAGGAGTTGCTTTGAGGAAATTCTCTGGCCTGTATTATACAGGAAGTCAGATGAAATGATCACAATGATCTGGCTTTGGAATCTAACTAAAAGAGATGAAAGTCTCAGCCGTGAGTAAATTATATGATTCTTCTTCTACGACCCTTATGCAGATTGCGTCTTTGGTGTGAGGAGCTGACAATAGTTGGAAAATGCTGTATCAGGCATGAGAGCGCTTTCCTTTGCTGTGAGTTGTCTCTTCAGCTTGAGTTGAATTACATTCCCCTGGTGTGTGTCTCACCTATGGGCTCTAGTGGCTCTGAGTTCTGAGAGGAATCAAAGGTTTGGAATCTGCAGAGGGGCACGGAAGAGTCGTATAATGCAGCTTTCGTTCTTGCCAGGTAGTTAAAAGGGCAGGAGGAGAGAAACTGTGAAGACCTATTTAATGTCTGTGCATGTTACAGTCGTAACATCGCTGTGCCCCTGCAGTATCTAGATGCCACCCTTTGAGGGTATCCAGAGCTGGCTGCACTCACACACACTTGGCACTGATCTTGGTGACCGCTGACTGCGGAATAGCTGAGACACACACTGCTGCTGTCTGCTTTGCAGGTGAAGATCTGGGACATCCCCAAACATTTACTGACCAAGAACATCACCAGTGCAAGGAAGGAGCTCCTGGGCCACAGTCGAAGGGTGGGGCTCATTGAGTGGCACCCTACTGCCAGCAACGTTCTCTTCAGTACTGGTTATGATTACAAGGTGAGCCAGCTTTGCCCTTGGGAGCAGACGCTCGTCTCCAGCCTGCTGTGGGGCGGAATGTGCAGCTGGGTCCAGGGGAGGAACCTGCGGGAGAGGGTGCTCATTGTGTTTGTATTCCTCCATGGAGTTGCTTGCTGCAACAGGCCCTGTACCGGGGTAGCACTCCCCTCTTGTGAGCACCCCCGCTGCGGAGTGTGTGCGCCGGCGCGCTCAGCTCCGCCCTGCAGCCGAGTCGCACAGCAGCAGTGTGACACACCCCCCCTTCCAGGGCCCGTCTCAGTGCCCTCCGTCATGTCCCTCCAAGCCTGTTCCCCACTCCCAAGAGAGGGTGTGCCCCTCCCAGAAACAGGACCCTAACCCTTCCCTGGGGCTTGATCTGCAAGTCCCACCAAGTAGTTCTTGGCCCACCGCTGTGCGCAGTGCGGCCGCTCTCTTGGCCGGCCTGTCGAGTCCTGCGGCTCCTTTATAGAGCCAACATTGGCTGCTTCCTCCGCAGCAACTCTAGCCTGCTTGGAGGACTTCTCTGTTGCCTTTTTGGGGGTGGCGGGGACCTCAGGACCTGGCCCACCCCGTCAGGTCCTTGAAGGTGCATGAGGAGATCCCTCCTGGAGTCAGCACTGTCACGAGGCAGAAAACATAGAAGCAGGGTTTATACCACGGATGTAAAATCACCCTTAACCCCTTTGCTGTGGCCAGGCTGGAGCGGCCCCTGCCCACAGCCCCGCTCCCAGACGGGCTGCTCTGGACGCCCGCAGGGGACATGGAGCTGCTGCAGCCCACACAAGGAGGATGGGTCCTTGCCCAGCCCAGGCGTGGTGAGGGAAGTCTGGCTCCTGGCTTTCCACCAGTCTCTCTCTCTCTCTCTCTCTCTCTCGGAAGAAATGTTTTCTCCAGGGCAGCCATGTTGTCGTTGTAAGCTGGGGCAAAGCATGCTGGGAAATAAGGGGAGTGGATAAATACAGGAAGTCCCCAACTTAGGAACCGGTTGTGTTCCAAACGTGTTGGTAAGTCGGCTGTTTGGAACCCGGAACACGTTTTCCTGGCAGTAGGTCGGTTCCCGGGCTAGCCCGCAGTGTAGCTATAGACTGTCTGTTTGCAATGAAAAACAGCAGCCGGCGCGTCCATTGGCCCTGGGCGCGGGTGCGTGCGGAGACGCAGGCTTCCTCCCAGCAGGGTGAGAAGGGACGTGGTGGTTCCGAAGGGCCTCCCCTGCGGGCTGACCCCGTCCTCCAGGCCTCGCCTGCCCCCCCCTGCGGGCTGACCCCGTCCTCCAGGCCTCGCCTGCCCCCTGCGGGCTGACCCCGTCCTCCAGGCCTCGCCCGCCCCCTGCGGGCTGACCCCGTCCTCCAGGCCTCGCCTGCCCTCCCCTGCGGGCTGACCCCGTCCTCCAGGCCTCGCCCGCCCCCTGCGGGCTGACCCCGTTCTCCAGGCCTCGCCCGCCCCCTGCGGGCTGACCCCGTCCTCCAGGCCTCGCCTGCCCCCTGCGGGCTGACCCCGTCCTCCAGGCCTCGCCTGCCCCCTGCGGGCTGACCCCGTCCTCCAGGCCTCGCCTGCCCCCTGCGGGCTGACCCCGTCCTCCGGCCTCGCCCGCCCCCTGCGGGCTGACCCCGTCCTCCAGGCCTCGCCTGCCCCCTGCGGGCTGACCCCGTTCTCCAGGCCTCGCCCGCCCCCTGCGGGCTGACCCCGTCCTCCAGGCCTCGCCTGCCCCCTGCGGGCTGACCCCGTCCTCCAGGCCTCGCCTGCCCCCCTGCGGGCTGACCCCGTCCTCCGGCCTCGCCCGCCCCCTGCGGGCTGACCCCGTCCTCCAGGCCTCGCCTGCCCCCCTGCGGGCTGACCCCGTCCTCCAGGCCTCGCCTGCCCCCTGCGGGCTGACCCCGTCCTCCAGGCCTCGCCTGCCCCCCTGCGGGCTGACCCCGTCCTCCAGGCCTCGCCTGCCCCCCTGCGGGCTGACCCCGTCCTCCAGGCCTCGCCTGCCCCCCTGCGGGCTGACCCCGTCCTCCGGCCTCGCCCGCCCCCTGCGGGCTGACCCCGTCCTCCGGGCCTCGCCCGCCCCCTGCGGGCTGACCCCGTCCTCCGGGCTTCGCCCGCCCCCTGCGGGCTGACCCCGTCCTCCGGGCCTCGCCCGCCCTCCCCTGCGGGCTGACCCCGTCCTCCGGGCCTCGCCCGCCCTCCCCTGCGGGCTGACCCCGTCCTCCGGGCCTCGCCCGCCCTCCCCTGCGGGCTGACCCCGTCCTCCGGGCCTCGCCCGCCCTCCCCTGCGGGCTGACCCCGTCCTCCGGGCCTCGCCCGCCCTCCCCTGCGGGCTGACCCCGTCCTCCGGGCCTCGCCCGCCCTCCCCTGCGGGCTGACCCCGTCCTCCGGGCCTCGCCCGCCCTCCCCTGCGGGCTGACCCCGTCCTCCGGGCCTCGCCCGCCCTCCCCTGCGGGCTGACCCCGTCCTCCGGGCCTCGCCCGCCCTCCCCTGCGGGCTGACCCCGTCCTCCGGGCCTCGCCCGCCCTCCCCTGCGGGCTGACCCCGTCCTCCGGGCCTCGCCCGCCCTCCCCTGCGGGCTGACCCCGTCCTCCAGGCCTCCCTCCCCTGCGGGCTGACCCCGTCCTCCAGGCCTCGCCCGCCCCCTGCGGGCTGACCCCGTCCTCCGGGCCTCGCCCGCCCCTCTGCGGGCTGACCCCGTCCTCCGGGCCTCGCCCGCCCTCCCCTGCGGGCTGACCCCGTCCTCCGGGCCTCGCCTGCCCTCCCCTGCGGGCTGACCCCGTCCTCCGGGCCTCGCCTGCCCTCCCCTGCGGGCTGACCCCGTCCTCCGGGCCTCGCCCGCCCCCTGCGGGCTGACCCCGTCCTCCAGGCCTCCCTCCCCTGCAGGCTGACCCCGTCCTCCAGGCCTCGCCCGCCCCCTGCGGGCTGACCCCGTCCTCCAGGCCTCGCCCGCCCCCTGCGGGCTGACCCCGTCCTCCAGGCCTCCCTCCCCTGCGGGCTGACCCCGTCCTCCGGGCCTCCCTCCCCTGCGGGCTGACCCCGTCCTCCAGGCCTCGCCCGCCCCCTGCGGGCTGACCCCGTCCTCCAGGCCTCGCCCACCCCCTGCGGGCTGACCCCGTCCTCCGGGCCTCGCCCGCCCCCTGCGGGCTGACCCCGTCCTCCGGGCCTCGCCCGCCCCCTGCGGGCTGACCCCGTCCTCCGGGCCTCGCCCGCCCCTCTGCGGGCTGACCCCGTCCTCCGGGCCTCGCCCGCCCCCTGCGGGCTGACCCCGTCCTCCGGGCCTCGCCCGCCCCCTGCGGGCTGACCCCGTCCTCCGGGCCTCGCCCGCCCCCTGCGGGCTGACCCCGTCCTCCGGGCCTCGCCCGCCCCCTGCGGGCTGACCCCGTCCTCTGGGCCTCGCCTGCCCCCCTGCGGGCTGACCCCGTCCTCCGGGCCTCGCCCGCCCCCTGCGGGCTGACCCCGTCCTCCGGGCCTCGCCCGCCCCCTGCGGGCTGACCCCGTCCTCCAGGCCTCGCCCGCCCCCTGCGGGCTGACCCCGTCCTCCAGGCCTCGCCCGCCCCCTGCGGGCTGCATCCAGGAGGTGGCAGGCACATGGAGGAGCCGGGGCAGCGATGCCTCCAAGCCTCTTTCCTTCTTTTCTCCAAGCTGACATTTTACTTAAAATCAGCCGGTTTGGGTAAGTGTTGAAATCCACAGGCCATGCGCCTCTCGCGCTCTCCGGCTGCTCCAAAACAAGCTGGCGCGCTCTGCGGCCCCTCGGCGCGCCACTGCGGAGACACGGCTCTGAAGGGCTTGGTCACCGCGGGACTGGGGCCTGGTGTGGGGGGATACCGCAGGCAGAGGGGTGTTGTGAGCAGTGCCCAAAGGAGCCTTTTGCAGTTCCCTGACTTCTAGTGCGACCCTCCCCCCTCCCCTCCCCTCTGCCCTCCCCTCCTCCTCCCCTCCCCTCCCCTCTGCCCTCCCCTCCTCCTCCCCTCCCCTCCCCTCTGCCCTCCCCTCCCCTCCCCTCCCCTGCCCTCCCCTCTCCTCTACCATCCCCTCCTCCTGCCCTCCCCTCCCCTCCCCTGCCCTCCCCTCTCCTCTACCATCCCCTCCTCCTTCCCTCCCCTCCCCTCTCCTCTGCCATCCCCTCCCCTCTCCTCTGCCCTCCCCTCTCCTCTACCATCCCCTCCTCCTTCCCTCCCCTCCCCTCCCCTCCCCTCTGCCCTCCCCTCTCCTCTACCATCCCCTCCTCCTTCCCTCCCCTCCCCTCTCCTCTCCTCTGCCATCCCCTCCCCTCTCCTCTGCCCTCCCCTCCCCTCTCCTCTGCCCTCCCCTCCCCTCTCCTCTGCCCTCCCCTCCTCCTCCCCTGCCCTCCCCTCTCCTCTGCCCTCCCCTCCTCCTCCCCTGCCCTCCCCTCCTCCTCCTCTGCCCTCCCCTCCTCCTCCTCTCCCCTGCCCTCCCCTCTCCTCTGCCCTCCCCTCCTCCTCCTCTCCCCTGCCCTCCCCTCTCCCCTGCCCTCCCCTCCTCCTCCCCTACCCTCCCCTCCTCCTCCTCTCCCCTGCCCTCCCCTCTCCTCTGCCATCCCCTCCTCCTCCCCTGCCCTCCCCTCTCCTCTGCCATCCCCTCCTCCCCTCTTCTCTCCTCCTCTAAGAGGCTGCACGTTGCATTCGGGGTGACTGCTGCCCTTACAGTCACAGCCCCGGGCAGCACGTGGCTCTAACATCTGGGGAGCGTGGCCTGAGCCGGTGGCCCCAGGTTCCTGCCTCTGCTTGGTCCCCCGCCCCGAGGCCCACACTGCTGCACTCCCACTCTGACTTGGCCCCTCCTTTGACACCCTACTGTTCACCGAGTCCCTTCTCCTCCACTGCCCCCCCCAGCTCCTGCCACCCCCTCCCTCAGGACCCCCCACCAAGTTCTTTCCCATCCCCATGTAGACTCCTCTGTCTGCCCTGTGGGGGTGGAGATCCCAGCAGCAGGAGGGGGATGGGAGTGAGCATGTGCAGCAGAGAATGGGGGCGGGGAGGGGGGACTCAGAAGCCCCCAGCCCATGTTTCCGCCCCTGGAGAGTGGCGGGTTGGCGGCTGCACTGCGGGGCAGGTCCCTCGCCTGGCCCCCTGCACACTGGTCTAGGTGGGAGTGTAACCCCCGTAGCTGTGGAGCCGCCCAAGCGCAGGGAGCCGGGTCTGGTCTCACCGCTGCGGCGTGGCAGCCGCTGGCACTCAAGCGGGCCCGTGTGCGGAAGCAGCAGTCCCCCCACTGGGTGTGGTGCAGAAGCCGTGAAGAGTCACGCCCCAGTCACATGCACCTCCCCTTAGTCTGGCTGTGGGGCTGGTTCATGCTCGGTCAGCTCCACGGCAGCGTGTCTCCCCACAATGTCTCCGGGCCCGCCAAGGGCTCTGGAAATGAGACCATCTGGGCACGTGCCTCCACCCCCTGCAAGGCGCTGGGCTGAGCCTGTCCTCACAGGCCCCGGGAGGCCCTAGTGCTGCTGCTGTTTCTGTGGGGAAAGGGCTGTGAGTTCCCTGGGGCACGGCGCTCCAGCCCGTCCCTCCCATCCGTGCGGGGAGCAGCCCTGCAGCGTGGCCCTCGTACTTGCTGACGGCCTGGCCGGGCGTGAGGTGCTCAGATTTGTCTCTGTCCCAGATAATGGTCTGGAATCTGGACACGAAGGAGCCTGTCATTCAGAATCCAGTGAAGATAATTGGCTGCCACAAGGACGTGATCCTCTCCATGTCCTTCAACATGGACGGCAGCCTGCTAGCCACTGCCTGCCGGGACAGGAAGATACGGCTCCTTGAGCCGCGCTCAGGGGCACTCCTACAGGTACGCAGGGTTGAGTGGCTCCAGCCAGTCTGAGGCCTTGAGCTCTTCCTCTTCCCGGCCCCATGTCACTGGTGATGCCCTGGCTGCAGCAGGGGGAGCGGCCCGGCCCCACATCACCAGTGCTGCCCTGGCTTCACAGAGCCATATGTGGTGAGGCCGATGCACAGTATGATCCACGTTGGCTGGGCCTTCGGGAGAAGGGCGCGGTTATTTCCGTTTCTGCTCAGCAATCAGAGAGAAGTCTCCCTGCGTGCCCACGAGAGTGACGTGTTGTGTGTCTCCTTGCAGGAAGCCAGCTCCAAGTCTCACCGAGTCAATAAAGTTTTGTTTCTAGGAAACATGAAAAAGCTGCTCTCTACTGGAACATCCCGCTGGAACAACAGGCAAATTGCACTGTGGGACCAGGTGAGTGAGAGGCAGTCTCAGGCAGCCTCGAATTTCTCACCACACTGTCACTGCCACAAGTTCAGTTGTAGCCCAAGTTGCAGGCAGACAGTGCGGTAAGAATTCACCCAGACACAGGCTCGGTTTTCTACCATCGAAGAGATGCTGGATGCAGGGGTGGCCCATGACTATAGGCGGACTCAGCTGCCGCCCAGGGCACCCAATGCTGACGTCACTCCATTGACGGTGCCTATCACACGTCCCGCCTCTGACTGCTCCTGGCTGAGTGGAGAGGTTTGACAGGAGCTGGGTACCGGCAGCAGGCAGATGGGAGCAGCTTGTCTACACTCCATACCCACAATGAGAAGTGTAAGGGGACATCTGTGTGTGTCTCTTTGCATGACTGAGCACAGGCCCCTTCCAGAACTTCCGACCCTCAGTCCAGGGGAGCAGCAGTGGGACTCGCGTAGGGTCAGGTGTTGCTGGGCACTAAGATTCTGAGCGTGGCTGTTTCTCTCTCCTTTGACATGCTCAGGGGGATCTTTCTGTGCCTTTAGTTGAGGAGGATCTGGATGGCTCCTCGGGGCTGCTCTTCCCATTCTACGATGCTGACACGCACATGCTGTATGTGGTGGGCAAGGTAAGGGCCGTTTCTTTGAATTCACATGAACACCTGCCTTCTGTTCCCAGTTACACTGCTTGTATGCCACCGCCTTCAGTGGAATTACGGCGCCAGACAGTGCGGGAGGGGCACTGCTAGGAACCAGAGTGTAGGAAATGGTGTCTGCTGCTGGTGCAGATGTGCACAGAGATGGGGGTGCTGAGCTGGAGGAAGGCGGGCACAAGAGACATGGCAGGCAGGCAGGAGAAAAGGTGGCTTGGGGGTGTCATTTGAGCTCCTCGCCTCAGGTGCCAAAATGTTGTGGGCCGGCCCTGATAGCATCAAAGGATTTCAGTAGAACCACGGCACAAGCAGCCCCCGGTCCAAGATTCAGAGACGAAAGGAAGCTGAAAATGGAATAAACCTGTCAACTAAACCTGCTAGTTCATCTGTAGATGGGCACCTTTTGGTTCTCACAAAGATCACAGGCAACATACATGGGGGTCATCACTCCTGTTTGCAGCACTTGCCCACGTAACCAGGAGACTTTTCATGATCTAAAAATCAGAAAGGAATCCTATAAAAAGTGGAAACTGGGTCACATTACAATGGATGAATACAAGCAAACAACACAAGTATGCAGGGCAAGATTAGAATGGCAAAGGCACAAAATGAGCTCACACTAGCTACAGACATAACGGGCAACAAGACGACATTCTACAAATAACATTAGAAGCAAGAGGAAGACCAAGGACAGGGTAGGCCCATTGCTCAGCGAGAAGGAAGAAGCAGTAACAGGAAACTTGGAAATGGCAGAGATGCTTCATGACTTCGTTTCGGTCTTCACCGAGAAGTCTGATGAAGGAATGCCTTATATAGCGAATGCTAGTGGGAAGGGGGTAGGTTTAGAAGATAAAATAAAAAACAAACAAGTTAAAAATGACTTAGAAAAGTCACCAGGGCCTGATGAAATGCATCCTAGAATACTCAAGGAGCTGAGAGAGGAGATATCTGAGCCCTTAGCTATCATCTCTGAAAAGTCTTGGAAGTCGGGAGAGATGCTAGAAGACAGGAAAAGGGCAAATCTAGTGCCCATCTATAAAAAGGAAAATAAGAACAACCCAGGAAACTACAGATCAGTCAGTTTAACTTCTGTGCCAGGGAAGATAATGGAGCAAGTAATGAAGGAATCATCTGCAAACACTTGGAAGATAATAAGGTGATAGGGAACAGCCAGCATGGGTTTGTAAAGAACAAATCAGGTCAAACCAACCCGATAGCTTTCTTTGATAGGACAACAAGTCTTGTGGATAAGGGAGAAGCGGTGGATGTGGTATACCTAGACTTTAGTAAAGCGTTTGATACGGTCTCACATGATCTTCTTATCAATAAACTAGGCAAATACAACTTAGATGGGGCTACTATAAGGTGGGTGCATAACTGGCTGGATAACCATTCTCCAAGAATAGTTATTAATGGTTCACAATCATGCTGGAAGGGCAGAACCAGTGGGGTTTCACATGGGTCTGTTTTGGGACCAGCTCTGTTCAATGTCTTCATCAACGATTTAGATATTGGCATTGAAAGTACGCTTATTAAGTTTGCAGATGATACCAAGCTGGGAGGGGTTGCAACTGCTTTGGAGGATAGGGTCATAATTCAAAACGATCCAGACAAATTGGAGAAATGGTCTGAGGCAAATAGGATGAAGTTCAATAAGGAGAAATGCAAAGTGCTCCACTTAGGAAGGAACAATCCGTTACACGCACACACAGAATGGGAAGCGACTGTCTAGGAAGGAGCACGGCAGAAAGGGAGCTTGGGGTCATAGTGGATCACAAGCTAAATATGAGTCAACAGTGTGATGCTGTTGCAAAACAAGCAAACATGATTGTGTGATGCATTAACAGGTGTGTTGTGAGCAAGACACGAGAAGTCATTCTTCCGCTCTACTCTGTGCTGATTAGGACTCAGTTGGAGTATTGTTCTGGGTACCACATTTCCAGAAATTTGTGGAGAAATTGGAGAGGGTCCAGAAGAGAGCAATGAGAATGATGGAAGGTCTAGAGAACATGAGCTATGAGGCAAGGCTGAAGGAACTGGGCTTGTTTACCTTTTGAAAAGAGAAGACTGAGGGGGGACGTGATAGTGGTTTTCAGGTGTCTACAAGGGTGTCACAGGGAGGAGGGGGGGGAAATTGTTCTCCTTGGCCTCTGAGGTTAGGATGAGAAGCAATGGGCTTAAATTGCAGCAAGGGAGGTTTAGGTTGGACATTAAGAAAAAGTTCCTACTGTCAGGGTGGTGAAACACTGGAATAAATTGCCCAGGGAGGTTGTGGAATCTCCATCACTGGAGATATTTAAGAGGAGGTTAGACAGACACCTGTCAGGGATGGTCTAGATGGTTCTGGTCCTGCCATGAGGGCAGGGGACTGGACTTGACCTCTCGAGGTCCCTCCCCGTTGTAGTGCTCTAGGGTTCTATGTAATGAGTTCAGTGGCTGTAGCAAAGGAACCGTAGCGTGGGTCCGCATAGAACACTGAAAGGTTTGCATGTAGCATCCACTTACTCAGAGGAGCTTAGTTTAGTCAGAGGAGTGCTGACGGCCCCGTTGGTAGCAAATGGGAACTGTGCTTGTTAACTGGCAGGCGGAAGTGAGGATGCCTGTGCAGTATCTAGTGTGGTGAGCACTAGATGTTCTCCTGTCTGGCTCATTATAAACAGGCAGACTTTCATGTATTGACCTGAAAGTTCCCACAGTGCTCCTCTCTAGCTCTTTAATCCTCAGCCCGCAGCCCTGACCCTGCACAAACTCGCCTAGCGCTAGGCAGGTGAAATGCAACATGAGCAGAGTGCTCGCTGAGTCAGGGCCTAGTGTGCTGAGGCCTGGCCGCTTCTGCTCTCTTCCTTGCTGAGACCGAGCCAAGCCGTGGGGCTGTGTCTAGCCACGACACGCCCAGGCAGTGGGCAGCCCCCAGAAAGGGGCGCTACTGGACATCTAGGGATGGAAGAGAAGGGCCAGATACTAGACTATCGGTATTTTTCCAACCTGCTCTTAAAACCGCAGTGACAGGGATTCCACAGCCGCCTTTGGAAGCCTGTTCCAGCTGAACTCCTTTTCTAATTGGAGAGTTGTTACTAATATCTGCTCCAAATCTGCCTTGCAGCAGGCTGCACCCCTTACTTCTTGTCCTACCTGCAGAAGACATGGAGGACAATGAATCAGGTTTTTTGGTAACCCCCTTAACATGTGAAATCTGTGATCAGGTCCCTCCTCAGCCTTTTGCAAGAGTGAAACACGCCTGGTTTCTGGAAGCTTTCCTCGCAGGTCAGGTTTTCTCCCCCTTTGTGCGGTACCCAGAGTTACTCACAGTACTCCAGCAGAGGCCTCAGTGCTGCACAGAGAGACCGTTCCCTCCTGTCTTACACATGATGCTTCTGTGAATATGCCCCGGAATATTGGCCTGTTCCACAACTGCTTCACGTTGTTGACTCGTATTCAAATTGTGGTCGACTGTAACCCTGCTGATCCATTTGAGCAGCTGCCATCATTCACCACCTCGCCAGTTACTCACCTTTCTGTAGTTGTGCTTTGGAATTTTCCCTCCTAACTACAGTAACGTAAATCCACGATGCACCTTCACCCGGAGCACGGGGTTCCGTTCCCGTCACCCTCTCTTGAGAAGGACGTCACAGAAATAAAAGGGGTTCAGAGACCAGTGGAGGGAAAATAGATCAGAAGCCTAGGAAGGGCTTTGATATGGAAGAAGACTGGAAAGATTGGGCTGGCTTAGTGTAGAGATGAACCAAATCTAGGGTGGTAGGCTAGAGCCTTAAAAGTGCAATGGACATGCTAGAGCAGGACACCGGGTGACCTCTCCTGCCGCAGGGGCTAAGCGCTGTCTTGTCTCTAGGGCGATGGGAACATCCGGTACTATGAGATCAGCGCCGAGAGGCCACACCTGACCTACCTGATGGAATTCCGCTCCCCTCTGCCACAGAAGGGAATCGGTGAGTTGGCAGCACATATTGCTCACCTCGCTGGGAGCCCGATCCTGCACGCGGAGCGTGGGCCTGGCCCACAGCGTCATGGGGTCTGGTGAGAGGACTAGGGCCCAGGTCTGTTACATGGCGTAACACGCCGACGTCCGCACACCGACCCCACCGCTGAGCCTCCCAATTGCCTGGCTCAGGCTCTGGAGCCGTTCCTTTGACTCGGGAGTGTGACAGGGATGAATTTAAACAAGTGCAGCGTCTGCCAGTGGAAGCCACAAGCCCTGCTCTGATGCGATTTAGATTTCTAGTGGCAAAGTAGGTCTCAGATCCCTAAGCGCCCAAGCGAGGAGAGGCTCTTATGACCGTCCGTCAGCTAGTGTTTGATCTGTTCAGTATGTGCCATGTTGATTTTGTAGAGTGCATTAGAAAAGCATCTGGTACCGAGTGTAACACCTCGCACAGCTCCCAATACGCCAGCACAATTCACTTCATCAGCCTAACTTGTCACCTCACCAAGAAACGCTGCCGCACTTGTTGCCAATACCTTCCCTGCAGGGCTCCCAATGTCGTCCCCTGCCCGGGGGCAGCACACGGGACGACCCCAGAGTCAGCTCAGTGTGAGACCAGGAGCAGTCGCCTTCGAATCACGAGGCAGGAGGATTTATGAGTATGGACAGGAAATGACGCGACAGTTCTCCAGGGCCAGAGGGGGCTCCATTGACCGAGGCCCACGTCCAGCCCCAGCTGAACCAGGGCAGAGCCATGTGGCTGCGCAGGTGCCAGCCTGCCCCACCTTGCTGCTGGGGGGTGTTGTTCTCGTCACTCCCGCAAACGGCTAGTAGCTGCCTGTGCCTGGCATGACTGTTGCACCCACCCCGCTCCTGCCCCTCTGCTGTGGTCTGAAGCAAACCGGGACCGGCTGTTTGTTCTGCACTGCCGGGGCGGGGCGGGGCCCGCACGGTTCTGCACCCTGCGGGCTGGGCCGAGCCTGCGCACGTGGGGCGGGGTGCAGACTGACCGGGCTGCTTCATGGCTTTCTTTGAGCCTGCTCTCTGCTCCCTGGAGCACTGCCTGGGTCTGAGCCGTCACCTCTGGTGCAGCTGAACAAGTCTCGCGCAGCACAGGGCCAGGAGGGTTCCCGTTCAGCACTCGGCCGCCGTGGGAGCTTTGTCTCTGTGCCGAGATTGCGCGAGGCCACGTGCTTCTTGGGGGGTGCCACCCAAGTTCTAACTCTCTCCCTTTCCCCCTGCCACCCCCCACCCCTCACCCGCCTCTGCTGACCTGGCTCCCGCCCCTCAGCCCGTCTGGGACCTGCCCCACTTCCCCTGCGCCAGCCCTTCTCTTCCCCCTGTGCCCACCCCTGCTCATCCCTCCTTCTACCCACCTGCCCTGCCTCTCCCCTCTCTCCTCTGGTGCCCGTCCCTCCCCTCCACGTGTCCGCCCTTCTGCTTCATCCTGGCACCCGCATCTTCCCTTACCCTGCCCCCTTCTGGGTCCTCCCCTGCCCTCCCAGCACCTGCCCCCCTACCCTCTTCCTCTCCGCTGCCCACCCCCTCACCACGCTCTGCGCCCTCACACATGACTTGCTCCAACCTCTGCCTTCCTCATGCCCACCCTCCTTTCATCCCCTATTCTCCAGGTCCCCTCTCCTCTTCCTTCCTCTTGCCCTCTTTGCCCCTCCCCTCTCCTTTCCCAGCATCCCCCGTCCCCTCCCATTCCACCCCCAATGACACCTTCCCACCCCCGCTCCTCCTGCCCTTTTCCGCATTGTCTCCTCTTGGCCCCCTGACATTTGTCTCTCCCCCACCCCGCCCTGCCCCTTGGTATCTGCCCCTCCCCCCCCAGCACAAGCCCCATTCTCTCCTCACCCACCTTCCCCTTAGTTCCCCCCTGCCCCTTCCCTCCCCTTCTGCCATCCTGACACCTGCACCTGCAGGCAAGGCTGCGTGGTGGGTGGCTGCTCTGTGCGCCAGGGCTCGCGCCAGGGCCCCAGTGCTATTTTTAGTACTGTGGTTCTGGCCCCAGCAGCCACTCCTGGGGTGCACAGTTACCCGCCACCAGGACAACTGGGGCTGCAGCTGTGCACTCTGCTGAGGGGGTGGGCAGGAATGAAATTCTTGGTGTGCGCCTTCCCGGGAGCCCTGGTGCCGGCTGCTGGCTGCTGTGCGGGGATGTTGAGCTCCTTGACCTGAATGTGCTCTTATGCGCCGGGTGCAAATCAGGGTGAAATGCCCTTCTAACGATTGCAGCGGCACCAGTGTAAAACAGAGGAGTGAAAGGCGTCATCCCGAGGTTTGCGTTGGGACCCTTGGCCAGAGTCCCTGGTGCAAATCTGGCGAGGCTGAAGGCAAGGCCGGTCTCTGGTGAAAATCGGCCGATCTGTCAGTGGGCTTATAGCTCACAAAACCTCCTGATGCAAGCAGGGGCAGTGCTTAGTGGCAGCAGACTGCAGTTCTGTTTGCTAGAAGCCCAGCCGCGGCTCTGCCTCTGGGCCTGTTACGAACCCGCCTGCCATTCCCTCTGCTCTCCCCTCAGGAATCATGCCAAAGAGGGGCCTTGACGTGTCGTCGTGCGAGATCTTCCGGTTCTACAAACTGATCCCAGGCAAAAGCCTGATTGAGCCTGTGTCTATGATTGTGCCTCGCCGGGTAGGTGTGCGTCCGCAGCCCCTCGCTCGCCGCCCCAGAGCACACTACTGGGCGTGGGCAGGGGCAGGGACAGGGCAGAGTTCCTTTGCGAGCTCTGGGGAGCCTGCCAGAGAAGGGAGCTGGCTGGGAGAGGCGGTGCCGCCTTTGCGGAGGAACGCAGCGCTGGCTGGGGACGTTGGGGCATAACCGGGGCACGCTGGGAGATCAGCTTGGTGGGCAAGGCCCCAGCAGTCACCGGGTTCGGGATCACCTGCCGAGGGGGTCAGAGGCCCTGGATAAAGCCAAGCGTGGGAAGGAGAGTCCTGCCTGGGCTGCAGGGAGCTTGTGGAGGGTGGCTGCTCCCACCGTCCTCAGCTGAAAGGGGCTGTATTCCGAGGCAGGGCAGAGCAGCTGTGACTCTGGGCTGTCTGTGTTTGCAGTCGGAGTCCTACCAGGAAGACATTTACCCGATGACAGCGGGAGCCCAGCCAGCGCTCTCAGCACAGGAATGGCTGAATGGAATAAATAAAGGTCAGGCCTGCGGCACGTGGACAGTCAGACGTTGATTGGATTTCCTGGGCTATGCAAACAGTGCCCTGAGGGAAATTCTATCAATACAAAATGAGTACTCCTGGGTCAAAGCCATCTCTCGTGTGCTTCTCTTGAGCCTGATTCTTTGAACCTGCAGCTTTCTTGTGTGTTGCTCAGTGCTGATCTATACGCTCTGTAGGGCTGCTAACCATTCACCTACTTGCCTTGTAGGTCCCATCCTAGTATCTTTGAGACCAGGTTCCGAAATCCTGAGTTCCCTGCCACAGTTTCCCGAGAGAGAACCGTCGCTGCAGCCCACGGAATCAAACTGGTACCGGGACAGGACAGAGAGGATGGTAGCAAAGGAAATTCAGAAGCTGAGTGGGATCCAAGAAAAGAGAAGCCAGAGAAAAGTGGCAGAAAGACTCCAGGAAGACAGACACTCGCGGCTTTCCAATGGCTTGGACTTATTCGAGTGCCCTCCACCCAAAACTGAGAACGAGGTCTGGCTGCGGGGAAGCGTGGGGGATGTGGGGAGAGCTGCACACTGCTGGCAGGGAGTGCAAACTGGGAAATGCAGTGCCAAGGGGCGGCAGAGAGAGCTCTGGGTGCATTAGCAGAGCTAAAGAAACCCACCACTTCAGTGCCAGCACGCCAGGCACACAACTAGCACTGGCCTAGGCTTGTCCGTGGCCCCATGCCCAGGCGCTCTCAGGCAAAAGGAACGGTTACCATCCCCAGTGGGAGCAGAGAGGCTGAGCCTGGTCTTCACTACAGAGTTAGAACCCCAGAGCGGGCAGAGACCTCAGAAGGTCAAGTCCAGCCCCCGGCTCTAGGCAGGACCAATCCCAACTAAATCAACCCGGCCAGGGCTGTGTCAAGCCGACACTTAAACACCTCTAGGGATGGGGAGTCCACCCCTCCCTCGGGACCCCAGCCCAGCGCTTCCCACCCACCTAGTAAAATAGTTTTCCCTAATATCCAACCTGGACCTCTCCCACCACAACTTGAGCCCATTGCTCCTTGTTCTGCATCTGTCACTACTGAGAACAGCCTCTCTCCAGCCTCTTTGGAACCTCCCTTCAGGAAGTTGCAGGCTGCTCTCAAATTCCCCCTCACTCTTCTCTTCTGCAGACTAAATAAGCCCAAGTGTTCCAGCCCCCTAATCATTTTAGTTGCCCTCCGCTGGACCCTCTCCAATGCGTCCACATCCTTTGTGTAGTGGGGGGCCCAGAACTGGACACAATACTCCAGGGCTACATCTACACTGGCATGATTTTCCGAAAATGCTTTTAACTGAAAAGTTTTCCGTTAAAAGCATTTTCGGAAAATCGCGTCTAGATTGGCAGGACACTTTTCCGCAAAAGCACTTTTTGTGGAAAAGCGTCCATGGCCAATCTAGACGCAGTTTTCCGCAAAAATCCCTGATCGCCATTTTCGCAATCGGGGCTTTTTTGCGGAAAACAGTACTGCGCTGTCTACACTGGCCCTTTTGCACAGAAGTCTTTCGGAAAAAGACTTTTGCCCAAACGGGAGCAGCATAGTATTTCTGGAAAAGCACTGACAATCTTACATGAGATCGTCAGTGCTTTTCCGGAAATTCAAGTGGCCAGTGTAGACAGCTGGCAAGTTTTTCCGCAAAAGCAGATGATTTTGCGGAAAAACTTGCCAGTCTAGACACAGCCCAGATGTGGCCTCACCAGAGCCGAATAAAGAGGAATAATCACTTCTCTAGATCTGCTGGCAATGCTCCTCCTAATGAACCCTCGTATACCATTAGCCTTCTTGGCTACAAGGGCACGCTCTTGACTCAATCCAGCTTCTCATCCACTGTAACCCCCAGGTCCTTTTCTGCTGAACTTCTATTTAGCCAGTCAGTCCCCAGCCTGTAACAATGCTTGGGATTCTTCCGTCCCAAGTTCAGGACTCTACACTTGTCCTTGTTGAACCTCTTCAGATTTCTTTTGGCCCAATCTACTAATCTGTCTAGGTCACTCTGGACCCTGTCCCTTCCTTCCATCATATCTACTTCTTCCCCCAGCTTAGTGTCATCGGCAAATTTGCTGAGGGTGCAATCCATCCCCTCATCCAAGTCATTAATAAAGATGTTGAACAAAACCGGCCCCAGAACCAATCCTTGCAGCACTCCGCTAGAAACTGACCGCCAACCCGACTGCGCTCAGGGGCCGGAGAAACAGCTCGGATAGGCTGATGCAGATGCAGGCCGTAGTGCTGTACACTGTGGTGTAAACGCTCTGTTACTTACGTTGCCTGCTGGCTGTCAGCCCTGGGCAGGACTCGTAACTGGAGCCCCTCGCCAACTCCAGAGCACACAGCAGGGAACCTGCCAGAAGTGAAATTGACGTTCTTGTCAGTTTCATGGCTGCTGTGATTTCACATTTGGTCTTTGGCTGTCAGCCCTTGAGGTTGGGGAGTGGGTGGGCCTCCAGCTGTGAGCCCTTTGCAGCTGTCGGTGCCCCCACACTAGTTGGTGCACGCTCTGCTGCAGAGGGCACGTTGTCATCAGAAGGCAGGTAGTGCCAAGAACCGAGTGAATGTTTGCAGAGGCTGTGGGTGGAGCTAACAAGTTGACGTAACTGTATAGTGTGGCTCTGCCCTCAATGGAAATGCAGCTCCCTCTGATGTAACTTGCCCACTCCGCATCCGTGAGAGGCATAACGCTACAGTTGAGGCAGTTAAGTTGACACAGTGTAGACCACTGCATTGCTTACATTGACCATGGCTGCCTTGTAGAGATGTCCCGCAATGCCCCAATGGGCTGTTGGATGAGTGCCAGTGCTCCTGGTGAGGATGCACACCACCTTGGATATTTACAAGTGATTTAATTTCTTGAGTGGCCGCACACTTACAGAACATAGGTCAACTTAATTGTGTGTGTTGACTTGCCCTGAGTGGATTACTGTCACCTTGGCTGGGGGTGCAGGGTGGAAAGAAATGCATATTCTTTCCTTTCCTTTCCTGTATGTTAGGACACAGGGCTTTGCTGGAACAACGATTGGGGCCTGATGTGGCCAAGGGGCCTCGTCAGCGCTGTCAGGTCTGGGTCAGTTTCTAGGTGCAGTGAGAGGCTGGGCACCCTGTCGTATGCTGTAGATCAGTGTTTCTTAAACTGTGTTCCGTGACAGTCAGAGGTGTGCTGCAGAGAACAACAGAGTTCAAAATGGCCACCCTTAAAGGGGGAGGCAACCTTTTTATTTTATTTTTTTTCTCAATAACTTTCCCCCCAACCACCACCACCCTTTTTTCCCCTCAACAAAAAATCCTTGGTGTTCCTCATTTAAAAAAAATTGTTTGGTGTTCCTCGGTCTTAAAAGGTTTAAGAAACACTGCTGTAGAGCCGTTCAAGTGCATCATGCTTAGCACAACAGAAATGGACCGGATGCTTTTTGTTTTACAGCTGTTGCAGATGTTTTACCGACAGCAGGAAGAAATCCGGAGACTGCGCGAGCTGGTTAACCAGAGGGACGTCCAAATCACACAGCTAGAACTGGAGATCAAGAACATCCGTGTGGACTCGGTCAGGCACTGAGGGGACCGGCCCACGCTGCAGCCATGGCAAACATTGTGCCGGCAGTAGACACCCTGCTGCCTCGTGAGAACAGCTCTTGGCATGGTTTTGCGTGGGGGGAAAAGGAAGTGGATGCAGCGTAAACCTACCCTGATCCCGGATCGCAGCTTGCCTGCTGTCCTGGGTGCGGCATGAGGATCTGCTTGGCTGCTCCACCACGTGCTGCCAGCCAGTTCTCTTATTGCAGCTGCTCCCAGGTTACCGGGGCTTCTAGAGCTGCACCCAAGCCGGAGGAGACTGCGGCTGTTTCAGTGCAGACAGGTTCTGGTCTGCAGCCTTCATGAGACTTCCCTGGGTGCTGCGGGCATGTGGCTATAAGCAAGGGACTCACTGCTAACTCCCCAGGGCAGTCTGTGCTTGGACTGCAACTGCAGTGGCCCTGCCCTTCATGGCAGCTGGGAAGGCTGCCAGTGCCAGACTGTACAGAGTGCGGAGCCCTTATCTCCAGGAAACCGGCACGATGCTCGCAGGGAAGCTGGTCCCTGCTGCACCTCTTCCCCCGGTCTGCAGACGCGAGGCTGCCTGCTGTCAGTTGAGGGCTCAGGTTCCCAGAAGATTGGGAGTGTTAGTGATGAAGGCAGATGGGCACTGAAAATCTCTCTCTGCCCCCTGCACAAGGGCTGGGTCAGGGAGTGTCCCGGCCATAAAGCCAGTACCAGATACCTGGACAGGCTCTGCCTAGCTCCACAATGTTGTCTTGGGTGTCTTCTCAATCTCCACCTCTCTAAAGTGAGGTTAATATCCCCCTGCCGCTCCCTCCTCTGGCTGCTTATTAGCACTTCACATGCCACTGTAGTACTGCGCTGCTGCACCGGGCTCTGTACGGCTGTATTGCACTGCAGTGGATGCTGCACCGGGCTCTGTACGACTGCATTGCACTGCAGTGGATGCTGCACCGGGCTCTGTACGACTGCATTGCACTGCAGTGGAAGCTGTAGGCCCACACTGCACCGGGCTCTGTACGACTGTATTGCACTGCAGTGGAAGCTGTAGGCCCACGCTGCACCGGGCTCTGTACGACTGTATTGCACTGCAGTGGAAGCTGTAGGCCCACGCTGCACCGGGCTCTGTACGACTGTATTGCACTGCAGTGGATGCTGTAGGCCCACACTGCACCGGGCTCTGTACGACTGTATTGCACTGCAGTGGATGCTGTAGGCCCACACTGCACCGGGCTCTGTACAACTGTATTGCACTGCAGTGGATGCTGTAGGCCCACGCTGCACCGGGCTCTGTACGACTGCATTGCACTGCAGTGGATGCTGTAGGCCCACGCTGCACCGGGCTCTGTACGACTGTATTGCACTGCAGTGGATGCTGTAGGCCCACGCTGCACCGGGCTCTGTACGACTGTATTGCACTGCAGTGGATGCTGTAGGCCCACGCTGCACCAGGCTCTGTACGACTGTATTGCACTGCAGTGGATGCTGTAGGCCCACACTGCACCGGGCTCTGTACGACTGTATTGCACTGCAGTGGATGCTGTAGGCCCACACTGCACCGGGCTCTGTACGACTGCATTGCACTGCAGTGGATGCTGTAGGCCCACGCTGCACCGGGCTCTGTACGACTGCATTGCACTGCAGTGGATGCGGCACCGGGCTCTGTACGACTGTATTGCACTGCAGTGGATGCTGTAGGCCCACGCTGCACCGGGCTCTGTACGACTGTATTGCACTGCAGTGGATGCTGTAGGCCCACGTTGCACTGGGCTCTGTACGACTGTATTGCACTGCAGTGGATGCTGTAGGCCCACGCTGCACCGGGCTCTGTACGACTGCATTGCACTGCAGTGGAAGCTGTAGGCCCACGCTGCACCGGGCTCTGTACGACTGTATTGCACTGTAGTGGAAGCTGCACCGGGCTCTGTAAAACTGCAGTGGATGCTGTAGGCCCACGCTGCACTGATCGTGGTGCTATAGGCCTGCATTGCACTGGGCACCACTGACTTACACTGCGATACACTGCACTGCACACAGGGAATAGGGTCATAAAGTCACATTGCCTCTGGCATAAATCTGTTGGGACCAGCTGGAGACTTGGGCCTGCTTGCCCCAAACAGCCTAATTCTGGCTCCAACCTTCCCATTAAATAAGCTTGCAGCCCTGGCCTGTTTCTGCCTGGTCTCTTCCCCTCCCTGTACATGCCAAACCTGCTGCCATCTCTTCACAATCTCCGCTTTGCCCATGCCTCTTGGTTTCTCCGGTACGTGAGAGTTAAAGAAGAACTGCAGCGTGCCCCCCCCCTTAGCTGTGCTGCAGGGAGAGTTCACCCAGCCCCATGCAGCTCCCAAGAAGTGCCCATAACCGCATGTGCTAAAGCCAGTCACACGCTTCCTCGAGTCACTGTACACAGGGCCCTCCTGGGGCAGGGGAGCAGTGTTCTTCGACTAGTGCCCCTAGAATGCTCCACTGCACATGCACGTGCACCTCCAGCTATTGATCAGAGATTTTCCCTTAGCAGTGCCTGTCTGTGACCGCCTTGTGCGCTTTGCACCTTGTGGAGTGAGTGCCCCCACGGTATAAGGCTGTGCCGGCTCAGTTCCTTCTCTGCCACTATGGCCTCAGATGGATAGCTGCCTGGTGCGTAGCTCATTGTGCTCACATTACAAAATAACCACCGCAGTAATTAAATCAGCTGTTGGCGTCCAGAGCATCCTCCTCCTGTGTGTGCTCACCAGGAGAGCTGGCACTGACCAAAGTGGGGCATTGTGAAGCAGACACAGCTGCATGGAGTTGATCACCAGGAGCTCCCTGTCTCAGAGCTGACAGCTGGAGAACACGCCATCCCCAGCAGAAGCCAGAGTGGAAATGTGAAATAATAGCAGCCCGTGAAACTGACGAGAATGTCAGTTTCATTGCTGGTAGGCTCCCTGATGTAAAATTGAGCCCCACAGAGACAGACAGTTGGGCTGTCAGCCCTGGGGTGGGGATGGGGGCTCCACCTGTGATCCCCACCCAAGGCTGACAGTCGACAGGCAGTGTATTAACAGTTTGCACACAGACCCTGTGTCTTCCTAATTACATCGGCATCCGTACTACGCCTCTCACGAAGGTAAAGTTATTAGACTGATGTAGTGGGTGACGGGCACCGGTGGGAATGCCACTGAAGTCTGGACTCTTAGAGTTAGGTCAGAGTGAGCGGCCTTATGTTGACCTGCCTCTGTAGCATAGGCTAGACCCGATATACTATTTGTGTAGAATTAGATAGCTGTGAGAGGTTGAGCTTTTCCTTTTTCTCTGGGTAGTTCATCTGGCCTAGCTGGGCATGCCTGGCTTGGCAAGTTGCAAATGTTGCCACCCTTGTCGGGAAGCTAGTCTGATCAGCACCACCAGACACTCTTAAGTCTGCCCATTGTTTAGGAGCACGTATCTCCCAAAAGTGTAATTTTGTTCTTGGCTCTGAAATCTAGAGCACAGAAAACTCAGTGGACCAAACTGAAGCTGCTGCCAATTGAGCTGTCCTTTGGACCCACCTCTTAGGTCAGGAGACATCCCATCCCATACACCTGTCTCTGGGCAGCTCCAGTGCTCCTTCACATTTGGCGGGGATCTCTCCCAGGAAGGGGAAGACCTTGAAAGGTTCCTGGGAAGCTCCAAGAAGAGGAGGTTGGCCTGCCAGCCCAAACTAGCTCCCAAGAAGTCCTGAACTCCCACTAGGTCTACAGTATCAGATGCCTTGACTTCTTCACTCAGTATTGTGGAGGCAAAACACTTCCTTCACGGAGAGATCCTGGAGCACTTCAAAGAACCCTGGCGCCAGTACCCTCTGTGAGAGACAGGGAGGTACGGGACATACGCTGCTCCGGAGCAGCACCATCCGCGTTGGACTTGCTCATGGTCACGTCCCACGTGGCTCAGTCGATGCTGACAAAACAAAAGCCTCCAGCACCAGCGCTCGTGTCTCTAAACCGACAGTCCTGTCCACGCCCCTGCAGCAGCACCAGCGCTCGTGTCTCTAAACCGACAGTCCTGTCCACGCCCCTGCAGCAGCACCAGCGCTCGTGTCTCTAAACCGACAGTCCTGTCCACGCCCCTGCAGCAGCACCAGCGCTCGTGTCTCTAAACCGACAGTCCTGTCCACGCCCCTGCAGCAGCACCAGCGCTCGTGTCTCTAAACCGACAGTCCTGTCCACGCCCCTGCAGCAGCACCAGCGCTCGTGTCTCTAAACCGACAGTCCTGTCCATGCCCCTGCAGCAGCAGCAGCGACTCGCTCGGTGGAGGAATTCCATTCTGCCAGGAATGTGTCAGCTGCACAAGCCAGAGTCCCCACTGCTTATGGGTACGGACGACTCAATACAGAGACCCCAGTCTTGGGATTACCATCCCTTCCCAGGACCGCAGGACCCTCCACGCACCCCAAGCCCTTTGCAGGACATTGGGTTGGTCGTCTCCTTATCGGTGCAAGGGGCCTCGCCGCAACAGCAAAGGACCCAGACGTTCACCAGAATCCTTGCCCATGTCAGGCAAAGTGGATCAGTCCTGGGAATCACCCCCCTCCTGTATGGTCCTCCGCACTGGCCAGACTGGCACCTTGGATGACGTATTGGCAGCAATTTGTCTGGCCGCCAGTTCCCCCATTAGGAGAGTAAGGCCACACAGCCCCCTGCACCAAACCCCGACACAGAGACCTCTGAGGAGCAGGAGGCTAGAGTGGAGGAGCCTCCACCTCTTTCATGTTTGACTGCAGATGAGACGGTCGTGCTGTTCCCTCCACCGAGGGGTTTGTGCCCGTCCCAGGTCCTGGGGAAGAGGGTGACTGACGCTCTCCAGACACACCCCACCATCTTCTGGACATGCTGCAGTCAG